>NC_044330.1:74314794-74617824 GCF_007399415.2 Gopherus evgoodei | reverse complement strand
TGCCCTGCCCCAATTCCACTCCCTTCCCCAAGTGCTCACCCCCACCTCTTCACCTCCTCCTCCAGTGCACTGTGGCCCCCTCTTTTGCCTCCATCCCAGAGCGACCTGAGCACTGGCAAACAGCTCTTTGGTGGTGAGATAAGTGCTGGGAGGGGGAGGAGGCATGGAAGAGGCGGGGGAGGGGAGACCTTGGCTGCTGGTGGGTGTGGAGCCTACAGCAGGAGCCCCAGGAGCTGGCAGGACCAAGCTTCTGGCCCTGGGGCCCCCTTTTGTTGGGGGGCCCCGTGGCAGGGCATCCTGTGTTTCAGTGTAAATCCGCATGTGGAATGGAACAAAGGTTATCTGCATTAATATACTTTTCTCTGTGTGGATTGACCCATCTATTTTGGTACATAGACATATGGCTGATACTGTGAGAATAGAAATAGGGAGCACAGAAGAGCCAAACCAAAATCCTAGCTCTGATCACCGCTGAAGCTTGCAAAAATGTTCTTCTAAATTTTGAAGTTTATTCCAGTTTCTAGAAGGCTTGACAATCTTCACTGTAACAACAATGCACTGTTTTATCTTTACACATTCCTTCCCTCAGAACAAAAGTCCTTGGTAATTTATGTGCTATTTCTTGACAAGAACACAAAGTCCATCCTATACTTAACTCATTTTCTGTAATTTATTCTCTCCCACCCACTTACAGCTGGTATAGTAGAAATGTGCCCAATTTTTTGTATTTTTTATTAGCTGATGCTTAGAGTCACTTTTGTATAAATAGCACTGAATCACTCAGTAATTTCAAAATGAGTCCATTATAGTTTGTGGCTGGCATCTCCAAGTCACATTCCTTTCAGCTATTTTTTTAGCATGTCCTGATGGGAATGTACATTAGGCCTTATTGTACTGGTTAATGGGATGATACAAACTTCATCACTTTCCAATACTTATACGTCCACTTTTGCTCTCCAAATAAATTTTAGGTAAAATTTAAAACAATGTTCCTTGTCGCATACGCACACTCTGGAACGTCACTTTGCAGAATTCATCCCCAGCCCAAATTTGCTGATTTCCTCTCTAATCTCTCAAGCAACTCCACAATGTGTTATGTGTATTCCTTTCTACAACCAGACCAGAATGCAGCTGATCAGACCTTTTGAACTTGCCTACCCCTACATATATTTTCAGTACGAGATGGCTCTAAGTATATTTCCCTTCTTTATGTTTATTAGGCATGGAAGATAAAAGCTTCGTAAGTTTTTTGTATTTTTTTTTCCAGCATTCCTAAAAACTATACTCTCTGTCTTCATGTTTTCTAAGTCTATAGACATACACCAGGCCAGATTGTTGCCCATACTCTGGCTGCTGCGTAACATGGCCACAGTGGGCCAGGGGATAATTCTCCCAGAGCAGGAGCAATATAAGCTTGATGTAGTTATCCATAAACTGCCCCTACTCTCAGGCCTTGACTTAAGGCATGTGCAGGGGGTTGATCCAGTGGTATGACAAAGATGTGCTCAGTGCTACATGGATTCTGAGCTCCAGGCGAGTCGATAGGCAGGACAATTAAAGCTACCATAAGTTAAAGGCTGTGCTAACTTTCTATGGAGACCATTTCTGGCCCTGTAGCAGCCTCCCCACCTCCCCATGGCTTGTGCCTTCTGTATTGCAACTCTCAAAAGAAGAAGCATAGAATGTAGCCCAGTGTTTGTGGGAGTGTGCGAGTATTGGCAAGCAGCTATGAAAGGCTTTATTATGTATTGTGTGCACCCATGTGTGCATATGTATGTGCAAACTATTTATATATCAGGGTTATTTTGCATAGGGATGTTTGCTTCGCTTAATGAACACCCACCAGTCCCAGGAGTGGCTTTAGGGTTTGCAGAATATCATCAAGGGTGATTCTTTGGGGCTCCTCAGGCTCTGAACTGCTTCCTCCTCTGTGAGCATCAGAGACCCCACTGACCCCACTCCAGAGACCCCACTCCAGATGGCTGGAGAAGGAACTGAATTACTCTTGACTTGTAGGAAATATCACTGACAAATTGTCAGTGCTGGTGATCATTTCATATTGTCAAAACTTTCTCCACAGTGAAAAGGTATGGATTTTTTTAAATAAAATGTGAGATTATTTTGGCATTTATACATTATAGAGTCCGCAAAATGAATGAAAGAGAGTGTGGGTCTCTGGAGGGGTGGGAATAAAGGGGGAAAGAAACCAGTTCTGTTGTCTCTTTTAACTGAATTTTTTTCATGTTTAAAGAGATCTAGGAGTGTCACCTACATATGTTTAATATTTTCCTACATTCTCTACAAAGACCTTGAGTCTCAATGAATTATTGATTCTAAAATGTTTTATTCCTGACTTTGTTCCTTGTTTTTTATTCTTCTTCCTTTAATGAAAATAATGCTAAGGTTAGAGCAAGATTTGAATGATGGATAATACTTGACATGGAAATTGTGCACATATTGTGGGATTGATATTTTTTCTTTATCATATAAAATAGCTGTCTAAACTTACCAGCAATTTCATGACTGAACATATAGTTTAAATTTAGATATATTTATTTTCATGAATGGACATTTTTGCTAATTTTGCTTTTGGGTGGTCATTTGGCTGAGATTCCATTCTAACTTCACACTGATCTATTGATACTAGATGGAATAATACCTAGTCACACAGTAACAATGTTACTTTGATAAATGAAAAGTTCATTCATTCAAAAAAATTGATAGAAATGCATTAACATTCAGTGAATAGCAATGTAAATTGATTTCTGTTTGGAGAGGTAAATGATTTTATCTTCTTGTTGCCTCTTAACAAAAGTATTGGAAACAATCACAGAGATTGGAAAGTAAAATTTAAAATTATGTGGGAATTTTATGCTCTGTTTCCATTACAAATTTGTGTTCTTAGCTTGCAGTACTTGTGCATCAACCTCCCATTTTTTTCTGTAGGAATTCAACTGCTAAGTGGAGTACATTATTGTTTTTATAATATTACAAGTGATCTGACTGAGTTCTTAGTTAGACAATGCTGAAACACAAGGCCAGATTGTGGCCCAGGTTGTGAGACCATGCATGATACTAGGGGCACATAAGGATTTTCCCCTTACTATCTCACCCCTGCTACCCATACTGCTACTCACAGAGTGGGACAGCGAGGAAGTAAGCAGCTGCAACTCCCCACTGTTGTATTAATTTCATTGGAACATAAGAACCCAGTCACTGTCCCGCATTAAACAGTGTTAAACAAGGTTCAGGGTTTGGTATACAGAGACCTGAGCTTGCCTAATACCATGGAAGATGCACCATTAAGAATCCTTTTAACTTTTTATTAGCGATATAGAACATAAAGGAAAAAGAGTCAACATACTTGAAATGTAAGGTACTGTTATGAGTTGGATGAAACCTTGTTATGGGTTGAGTTAAAACCTTGTTCGAGCTGATGCCTGAACGAGTCCTCCATTTACAATATTTGCAAGAGACAGTTAAGGGGACACACATAAAACAAAGCCCAAATAAACCCCCCACCAGAAACTAGCACCTTGGGGGCAGAGGGTTTGACTTGCTATTGTGACCAGGTGGCTATGAGGGTGTGAGAGAACACACACCCAGAAACTGGGAACAGACAACAAGATTGAGAGGAAAAAAAGTAAGAAAGTCAAGCAGTAGCCAGTGAGCACAATGTGACCCCTGGAAAAAGCTAGAGTGAAAGCTTTTGTGTCTGGTGTTGTCTACAGAGCCGGGGGGGGGGTGGGGGGGGTGTCTGCAAGCTAAGAAACTGCTCTTCTTGTTCTTTATTCCTTCTGTATTCCGAGACACAAGACTTTGGGCATTCTTTGTAAATAGGTGCATCTTGGATGCCGTTTTGTCTATCACCAATTTCTACTTCCAACTGGAACATCCCCAGAGCCCTAAACTTTGACTAGCCACTGGGGTCAAAAAAGGGGCAAAAATATTAAGTAAAGTTTTCATTTTAACAATATCCCTTGTTCTCTTTTAGCTGTAGAGAATCTTTAGAAGGAAAAAAGCCCCCGTTTGACAGAATGTAGAGGGTAACAAAGCTAGTAGTAACTGTGCTTTTGAGGAGAAGAGAAGTTAGTTGAGATGGGCTGGGGCTGTTGTTGTTGCTCTTGTTAGAGTTCGATCATACTTCCTTTAAGACAGAATAAGACAAACACACGCAGGGAGGAGAGAAAAGAATAACAAAGATAAAAGATGCAGCTTCTCTTTCTGGTGCTGCATCTCTCTCGCAACCTTGCTGCTGGAAAAATACAGCACACAGTCTTACCAGCCACTCCAACACCTTGTGCCAAAGCTATAAAAGGGGGTGGAGCAGAAGAAAAGGGGCTGCCAGTCATGAGAAAGCCCCTGTTTTCCACCTAAGATGTCTACTGGAACTAACAAGGACTGTACCAGGGGAAAGGATTGGACCCAGACTAGGAAGGAGTCTAGTCTGTGAAAGAAGCTTGTTGGAACATCTCTGAGGGTGATATATTACCTGTAATCAGTTTCTTAATGTATTAGGCTTAGACTTGCATGTTTTTGCTTGGTGACTTACTTTGTTCTGTCTGTTATTACTTGAAACCACTTAAATCCTACTTTTTATACTTTATAAAATCACTTTTATTAACAAAATTTAAATCACTTTTGTTTATTAACAAGTCTAGAGTAAGTGATTAATATCAGTGTTATAGAGGGCAGACAATTTATGAGTTTGCCCTGTCTAAACTTTATACAGAGTAAAACAGATTTATTTGGGGTTTGGATCCCATTGGGAGCTGGGTGTCTGGGTGCTGGAGGCAAGTAACCTGCTGAGCAGGTTTTGGTTAAAGTCTGCAACTTTGGGGGCTTGGACCAGACCTGGGTCTGTGTTGCAGCAGGCTAGTGTGTCTGGCTCAATAAGGCAGGGTTCTGGAGTCCCCCGCTGGCAGGGATAATGGGTTCAGAGGTAATTCCAGCACATCAAGTGACTGTCCTAAGCGGTAGATTTATCTGAAAAATGTTGTTCTGCTCCAGAGCACAGAGCTTCTTCTTTACTTATCATATAATTTAAAATGCTGAATTGTAAGAGATTCTAGTTTTTAAATATCTACTGGCATCTACTCTGTATGTAGGAAGTCGGGAACAAAATATTACATAATTATATCTAAATCAACAGAAGCTAGTTTTACACTCCTATTTGCATATAATTGACACAAGATCATTATACGACATATACTTGATTTTGTCTGCTACTAAATAGTATTTTGATGCTTATCTTCCCTTTTTCAAAGTCCTGATTTTTCAAAGCTCTGCAGTGATAGAAATGAATACTGCAGTTAAGAGTGAAATGAATCCCACTGCCGTTAGACTGCAGCTGATACTAAAAAATATAAAATTCATTTCAGCTGATGTTCTGTCCCTTTTTTTGGAAATTGGAGCACATTGCGGTTGACAAACAAAGAAACAAATTGCATTTTACTTTTTGCAAGCCACAACAGCTTGCTTTTTCTCACCTTTGCCTGTGCACTGATGTAAATTGAAGAAAGCCAATTTACAGGTAGTGAATTTGTTTCCCTTCTCATTATGAAGTTGAAAAACAGACATTTGCTTGTAATGAATGACACATTGGACAATTTCCTTAATAAAATTCTCCCTGAGAATACTGCTGCATTTGTGGGAAAGTTTTTGTTACACATTAAGTATATTTATAAAAGTTGTGTATTGACTTTTTCCCTTGAGATATTTGACCTTTAGAGAAATGGGTTGTTGTGGTTTTCAGGGAACAGGGGAGGTGGGAGAGTGGGGGGAAGGAAGTTAAGTGGCCCTTCAACACCTGTGAGTGATAATGCTCTTGTTGAGTTAACACTCTGTAAGGGAGGCAGATTCTGAATTCATAGAACTAAAAATGTAGGAGCTGCAGGAGAATTCTACCACCTCACTTTCCAACAGTTTAAAAAGGCTTAAGGAGGCTTAAAGGAGGTGCACAAGGTTCACTAGCAGGAGCCGGAAAGTTTCACTTGTAAATGCAGTGATCCCAGATGTGTGGGACTGCATTAGAAGTGTGTGAACAGTGCTGTAGTCCTGATGCAATGCTAGGCATTTTCTTCTCCTTTGATGATTAATGTTTCCAAAAGGACCTGGCTGGAAAACACATAAACTCCCTTTTTGTAAATCAATGTGAAGAACAAATCATTTTAAAATATCTATTATGTCATTTTTGCATATATTTTATACTCTCTAACACCAAAAAAACTAACAATTTTTTTTATAGAATGTATATGGGCCACACAAAGGAAATATGTCATAATCTAAAGTGGTATTTCCTCTCACTTCCCATTCTGCAATTTTAAAATATACATATTAATTTTAGAAAAAGTGTTCAATATCTAAACTCGGTAAAATCTAATGAGAACATAACACAAGTAACAAAAAGCAAGCAAGCAAGCAAACAAACAAATGTATGCCCCTGGAAGTTTCTGATGCCACATGTAGGAATTAGTGGGAACAATGGACTGTAAATTCTAAGTTCTCTGTTCGGTATTTATATAGAACCTAGCACAGTGGGGATAGGATCCATTATTGGGGCTCCAAAGTGTTGCAAGTAACAAGTAATAACAAGGAAGGACACAAATATTCCATTTTTATAAACCACTCAGAGACCTTATAAAATAAATTAGGAGAAAGAAAAAATAAGAGGTAGGAATCTTCTGTTAATTGACAGCTCATCTGCAGGCTTGACTGTCTGACTAACTAGTTCCCAAGAAAATATCAATTTGAAAGAGTATTTCTCCCCGCCCCACACACACACTCAGAGTCAGAGATCATGTATTTCTTACTCTCTAAGACTGCAAAATGTTTTGTGTGAAAGAAAATCACTGTGAAATCATCTGTCAAGGAGGTTTCAGCTCAAACTTCTCTACTGATCTCAGCTGTGGTAGTAGCACCCCAGGGAGGAAGCAATCTTTCAAGAAACTAGGTTCCAAAACATTTAAGGCCAGATTTTTATTAAAGCTATTTAGGTGCCTAAAGATGCAGATAGGCAACTACTGGATTTTCAGAAGCGCCCAGGTGCCTAACTCCCTCTGTGAGTCTTAGTATTTTTGAAAATCTTACTAGATTTCTCTCTGCATCTTTAGGTACCTAAATATCTTTAAAAATCTGGCCCATAATGCTTTGTAGGATAAAACTGGCACCTTGAATTCCACTCAGAAGCTTACCAGCAACCAGTGCTGATCTTGGAGGACAGATATAATGTGCTCTTGACATTTAAATCTGCTTAATAAATGGTCTTTCTGCACCAGCTTAAGTTGGCTTTAATATGTAGCCTCTTAGGACTACATCCAAGCAGGCTAATCTGGAGGTGACAAAGGCATGGACATCAGTGCCAAGGCTATACTCCTCTCACCTGGCATAGGGAGAAGAAAAAGTTCTTGGCTACTAACTCAACTTGGGCACCTAGGAATAGTGTTGCAGTGTGTAATAAACCTGGATTGTGCACTTGATATGGATAAATTAAATGAAAAATCTGGCATCAGAGTAAGGTGGTGTCACAGGGTAGGTCTACACTTATGGTAGTATGTAGAGTACACATTCTACATGTCTAGCTAGTATGGGTATAAGTAGCATCACGGGCAATGAGACACAACTTAGACTATGGTTAGTAGAGTGCCTTACATGCCCAAACCCTACACAACTCTCTACTCATCCAAGCAGTGCCTTCCAAATCTACACTGCTATTTTTAGCAGTGTAGTGTCCTGCTGCCAGAGTCTTTCCTCTCATAGTTTCCTGTGCCAAAGCCTTTCACTGCTGCTTGTTGCTGCACACTGTGGTGAGTGTGGATACAGCCTGCCTTTAACTGCAATGTGAGTTACATGGGCCCTACATGGCACCGCAAGTATAGTCAAGGTCATAGAGAGAAGAGAAAAGGTATAGCAGGTGGCTATGGACTGCTGAAGACAAAAGGATAAAGCAATTGGTACTTTCCCTTTAAATGTATTAGAAGTAGTGAATTCACCCATTCCATTTAATCCTCACTCTGTGTGCTGATACAGCCAAGAGGGTTGCTAATTTTAATTATTATTATCATCATTATTATTACGCAACCATAACCATGCCAACTGCCTTCCAAACACATCAGGAAGAGACAGTCATTAGCCTGAAGAGCCTAAAACCAAAGTTTTAGTTCAGATATAGCGATTGAAGTAACAAAATACATATATGGTGTCAAAGATAGGATATATAACAGTGTGAATTGTCAAGTAGAATAGAAAGTATTTGTGTCTAAATGCTTTTGAATTTGGGTGTGAATTAAACAAGTTGGGGCAGGTGGACATGGCATGTTATCTGGCTCCACTACCTCCTGGGAGCAAAGGCTTTGGATGCTTTCACCCTTACATATTATGAATGATGTAAACAAGCTTTGTTGTAAAATTTAAACTGACTCCTGAAGCATATCTTAAAAGGTTTGGGGGAATTCAGAAAAAAAAAGGGGATATGACCTGTGTTGAGGTTTCAACTCAAATTAGAGTCATGTAAGGAAACGGGGAACTGTTTGGAAGGTGACCAAGGTCTATCAGGACTACGAATTAAGGGGGATAGAACAATTCACAGAACAAAAATTCCAGAGAGGTCAGTATAGTTGTGAAATGGGCTGACCAATGTGGAGATAGTTGTCCTTGTTTGAAGAGAAAACCAAATAGGGATGGAATGGGATCAGAGGACAGGGATTAGGTTGAAACCCACACCCAGTGGGACAAGAGGGGAAAAGCAATGTGCCATTTATGGCCAGCGAGGTTACTTTGCCCAGGATTGCCCATTCTGCCCACAGGGCCTAGCTGCACCCTAAACTCACTGAGCTAACTTTGAGTGAATCTCTGGAAGGAGGGAGTCACACATGGCACATGGTGTTCATTCTGAGCTGTCACATGCCTAACCACTGCCCACATGTCATGCTGCACCTTCTTGGATGCAGATCCATAGACTCATCAGAGGGAGCGGAAGGTGGTGTGACTGAGTGCCTGGGATAGACCTTCACTCTGCCTATAGCATAGATTTCTATGCAGACCCAGGAAGGGTCAGGGATGCTGGTTGTAGGTATATTTTCAGATATTCCATAGACTTTGCTTTTTAGGGATGATATTATGGCTTTGAAAGCAGAAAGGATACATCAAATCCACTCAGTCGGCTTCAGGCCTACAAAGACTGTGTTAGCCAAATGCAAACAGGGTAGCTGACAGGGATGAGCTTTCTGCCTACCATTACCAGGGAACTGGGGCAATTCAGAGCACAGTGATGGCAGTGTCTCCAGCCAAAAGTAAGGAATCTGAAGCACTGCAGTGCACTGCCAAATCCATGACACTTACTTACCCAGGGTGGGAAATGCCCTACCAAAGTCTTCCTTTGGTCCAAAGAATTGCTGCTTGTAACACTTCCAAGTTGGGGGGAGAAACATCAATCCATCGCTTGGGCAGCTTGACCCCTTAAGGGACAAAGCGACAGACCACACACCTCCCCTAGAAACTGGATGACAGATATGCATGAGGGGACCAGGTCTCAGATTTACATCCAAAGGTTTAGGAGTAAGGACAGTTGTGTGAGAGCTCAGCCCCATAGGTTCTAAAGAGAGAAATTATATGGGATTGAATGGCTCTGTACGGATTTTTGAAGCTTGTTTGCTGCCTTGCTAGCAGAAAGTTTATTATATGAAATAGCTGATATGTGAAATTATGAAAGGAAATGACAGAAACACCAGCAGAAATAAGTCAATGAGTTTCCTCAGGATGCCAGTCAAGCACCTTAGTTATACCCACTTATTTAGAAGGGACAAGTGACAGATATGGCAATCCCCTGCAATAACTTCGGAAGATCTCATTGAAATAAATTTAAATAGCTTTGGAATCCATTGTATTATAAATTTAAAGTTTATGTATTATTGTGGGATTGTAACTTTTCTGGGGGGAGACATGGCCAATGTGAACCCAGGGAAGGGTTATGAAATTCAGAGGACTATTTGATACAATGTGCCAAGCAAGAATAAACTTTTGGGACAAACAAAGCTAAGTGGGTTTCACAGGAAATCTCTAGAGGGAGATGTATTGCAACGGGTATCACCTGTGGTAAAACAAAAACGTAACCTTTTGAAGCTTTGCCCTGAGGTGGGGACCTTTATCTGCTCATTACCTATCCCTGGAATCAAAAGATCAAAGGCCTGAGTTGTATAAAGAGAGACTCACAGATTCATGGGTTTTCTGAGCTAACAGCTGTTATGCACTCGTAACCACAGAAAAAAGCACTTTGAAGGCCAAAGCCCTTGTTATAGTTGGTGTGCTCGCTGGTAAGCTTATTCATATGTGTGTAGGTTCTTTTATTGTTTTTAATATGTATATGTTTTCTCTGCAGTGCTTTCACCTTAAGAATACATGTGCTTGCTTGGAAAGGTGGTCTGGCAGCTTATAACGGTGGGCAATTTTGCTGTTTATAGCCTCTGGGGAGACAGCAAAGCAGGTCTTCTGTGGCAGTCTGACTTGCTGGGGAACTCATGGTGTGGGCAGGGATCTGTGTTGCTGGGACACAGGATGTGTCCCACTATCCAAGAGAGGTGATGGGTGAGGAGCTGTGAGCCTAATGTGGATGCCTTTGGTGGACCAAGTGTAGTTGGTGTGACACAAGCAACAGGGTTAAAGTGCAGAAAAGGATGGATCAAGGTTACAATAATAAGGTCATGCAGTAACTTCAGTCTGTGGTTCTCAGTTTTCACAAAATACTAGTGATTGTGGGTGTCTCCATTTTTGGGTGCCTAACTGGAAATGCCTTAAATAGATCTGGTTTTTAGAGCTTGGGTATTGGTGGCTCCATTTGGGGGATGGTGTAAGAGAGGCCAGGGAAGCACAGCTACTCCTGCTTTCTTCCCCTATGCTGCTGGTTACGCTAACTCTCCTTGGGTTTCTGAAGGAGCTAGGGGCTTTTGAGCTCTGCCCTGTGCCCTCGTTTGGGGTGATTGCCAGTACAGTGTCCTCTGATGAATTCCCCAAGTTTAGGAACCTGCAAAGAGGAAACAAACTCCATTCGATTTTTCTCCATTAACATTCTCATCCGATCCTTTCACTTATGTTTATATTCTCAGGGATCCCAGAGACAAAAACATTCCTTACAAATATTTGCCTCCGAGTGGATCTGCACTGCATTTGACTGATCATTTTTTAATATAGTACAGTACATGTATGACAGAGTTGTTTCTGCCTAACCAGGAAAAGATATTGAAGTGTTAGACTGCGGGAATTATATTGTTACTCTTGTACTGTTTGAAACAATTTAGTTGATCATATAACATAAATGAAACAATAAACAAGGTTAGGTTGTTTTGCCTGGTGTGATGTGAGTGAACATGATGCAGTGCTAACATTTTTCATTAGAAAACTGCCTTGTATTTTAATGCTGTTAAATGGATACTACTGCTACTGAAGCAGGGCTGCCTGTGCATAAGAGGGACTGGTGTGAATTTCTGTTTATGAATGTTGATATGGGTGTGGCGGTACCTCCCATAAGACTTTATGGAAATATACTTAGAATTTGTTTTATGCTACATATGCCATGTAACATATATCAAAGGTTATGATCTACTGAATGTATTAATCCTATTTGTATGAATGTATCATTTTTGTATTTGAAGTTATCAATATTATGAATGTTGGCTGTGTACTGGCTTGATTTCTAAATAACCTTAGTAGAGCATTTGGTCAATTCCTGGAGAAAGGAATGTTGAAATTAAGTACCTAATCAAGAAACACTTAAATGGATCTTGGAATGCTCCAATCCACATAAGAAGTCTACTTGAGGACATTCAAGGTAGCATATAAACAATGGATGCTACCTGTAAAAACTGTGAGTCATTCACGGACAAGGGACTTGCCCAAGTGACTCCTAAACTCCATCTTGGAGCTGGACTTTGCATAGGAGTGAGGAAGGGGTCTCCACCCACAAGAGAAAGTCTATTTAAACCCGTGGGAGACCCCTCCATTTTGTCTTCAGCTGGCTAAAGGGAGAGCATCTCCACCCACCAGGATACTTGGAAGAAACTGGAACAAAGGGCAGTGACTGCAAGGGGTGTGAGTGATTGCTGGACCCAGGCTAAAAGGAGATTAGTCTGTAAAAGAGAGCATTCTGGAACTGGTTAGGATCTTATCTGTATTCAGTTTGATTGGACATAGATTTGCGCATTTTATTTTGCTTGGTGACTTACTTTGTTCTGTTTGTTACTGCTTGGAACCATTTAAATCCTACTTTCTGTATTTAATAAAACCACTTTTTAATTACTAATTAACTCAGAGTATGTATTAATACCTGGGGGAGCAAACAACTGTGCATATCTCGCTATCAATTTATGAGTTTACCCTGTATAAGCTTTATTTATTTGGGTTTAGACGCCATTGGGAGTTGGATATCTGAATATTAAAGACAGGAACACTTCTGTTAGCCACTTTCAGGTAAACCTGCAGCGTTGGGGCAAGTCATTCAGACACTGGGTCTTAGCTGGAGCAGACGGGAGTGTCTGGCTCAGCAAGACAGGCTGCTGGGGTCCCGAGCTGGCAGGGAAGGCAGGGGTAGAAGTAGTCTTGGCACATGGGTGGCAGCTCCCAAGGGAGTTTATGTGATCCAACCCTTCACAATGGGTTTTTCTTATAGGGGATGGTCTTGAAGAGGAGTAATTCCTCATGCTCATGCATTTTTTTCCCCCAAATATTCAACTTTGCTTTAAAACAGCTCACACAAATGGCATTTTCTTAATTGACTATTTAATTACTCTGTGCTGCAATGGTGAGTATTAACAAATACTAATCATTGCAAAGAGGTTCCCTCAGATTCCTTGAGATCTGCAGGGATTCTTTTAAAAAATGTGAATAAGAAGATACTGCATTTGGAGGTCACCCCTAGACTGGAAAATAAAGTACATACTGACAATGATTTAAATATAAGACGGATTAATATCCTGCCATAGGTGGTGCAACATATCCTTTCCATTTTAAAAGGTGGTTGGTAAACAAAAGAGCTGTTATATAGTGATATTACTTTTGTAGGAAATCAATAGATTTTTCATATTTTTAAAGCCTTTGTCTACAAAGGATGCTCACCAAACCCACTGTTTGAAACTCCTAAAAGTTTCATTTTCAATCGATATTTCAGTTTGAAGCATGTATTATTTTTTATTCATGTGCTTTCCATTATATTGATGAGCTGTTCTTTTGCCATGGTAATTCATAGGTTTTTAAGTTTACAGGCTTGATTCACAGTAGCATGAAGGAGAGGAGTGAAAGGAAGTGTAAATGATCCCTTGGGAATTTCTCCTGCGCAAATGGTCTCCCTTGGTGCTATAAAGCTGATATAAAGGCACAAAGGACCCTGCTCCCAGACCGTGTTGTGAGGACTATACAAGGCATGAAAGGAAAGAGGAGGTGGGAAAGGAATTATGACCAACTTTGTACAGTTATTCTCAAGGGAACCATAGGAAGCAGAATATGAATTATTAGTGCATACTTGAGGTTGCTTTAACTTCATTACTTGTGAGCCATGCAGGCACAGAGCTGGTCCACAACATGGTAAGCACAAAGGTGCTTTAAGGTCACCTTTGTGCCCCCATCACCATCCTGTTCATGCCTCAGGTGCAGGAATAAATAGACAAAGAATTCAGGCCTGTGTGTTTGCATTGTTTTACATAAATATCATTACCTATACAGTGAAAGTTCTTTCTGCTAGGCAGTTTCTTGCACCATTTTTGTTTTATTTTGTTTTTTAACTTCTCCTGAAGTATAAAGAAGATACAAAGTTTGTATGAAATGTTTGTATGAAATGATTATGCAGCACCTGGTGACATGTCAAAACATTTAAAACTCGGCACCTAACTGTATATTAAAGCACACACAAAAAGTGACCTGGTTTTCAGAGGTCTTTTGAGTGCTCAAGACCACTGAAAACCTATTTAGCTTTATTAAGGTATCCAACTGAGATGCCTGACTTTAGGCAGTGAGGTTTGAGAGGTTTCACATAGCTCATTTAGACTCAGTACGTAATTAGGTTTCAATATACCTTTATTGATTCTGTTCTAATATATTTTTGTTATGCCTGGAAAAAAATAATTAAACATCTACCTTGGGTTTATGAAAATGCTACTGCAATATGAGATCATATCATACAATAAATTCTCGCCATCATTTTCCTGTATAGTTTGCTACGTATCAGGAGTGATGAAGCTGGGTCCAATCTTGTAATGTGCACTATCAACCATTAGTGCTAGTTTGATTGAGGGAGTCTCAACACTTTGCAGCATTGGGCCCATCTTACAGTTCCAATTTTTCTTTTCATTTCCTGTTCACAATATCTGCACTTAAATGTTTAGCACCTGCCTACCATCCAAGAAGGCTAGTATCCAGAGAGCCGAGGCACTTTTGGAATGGACATTGTTCTACGTCTTTGAAAGAACAGCAGATTATGATGATATGTTGGTTCTTTTGCTGACTGAAGTCAGAATGTCATGCATAAAGTTGCATGAAGATGTTTGTCTTGAAAGGATTAAATGATAAAGCATAATTTTCTTGGTAATGGTGGTGCTCCCCCATAGTATCTGAGGTCTTTGTGAATATTAATGAGCTCATCTTCACAAAATTCCCGTGAAATAGGCAACTATTATTGGTTTCCACTTTCCAGTTCCGAAACTGAGGCACAAATAGGTTAAGTTATTTGACCTTAATCAGACAGAATTATGTGGCAGAGTTCTGTACTGCGCCAGGAAATCCTTAGTTCCAGTCCAGTGCTCTAAGAGCATCTGTGTTCTTATTAAGTGATGCTGACTGTACTATCAACTGTTAAGCTATTGTAGCTCTACAATTAAAGAAACTTAATATTTTCTATATGCATCTGATAATGGAGAGTTTCACTTTAATTAGCATTGGGTTTCACATTTTTACTTTTGTGAACAAAGATCTCTTACAACCTCTTTTGCCTACTGTTCCATTGTTGTCTTGAAAAAATTATCATTATCATTCTGGCTGTATGCTGAAATGTGATCCATGCGATATAACATCACAGAAATTATCAGTGTTTAACAGCACTGTTCAGTTTACTTTATTATTAAGATTGTAAGAAACCTGAATTTTGGTTTCACTCCAGGCTTTGCACACTAAGCTCTGCTTTAATTGGGTTGTTTTCAATTTAGCACTCCATATGGTTTTAAAATGTGTGGTGTCACTTGATGTGTTTTTGTTACTTGACTGGAGATGGATTGGACAATTTAGCAAGCTAGGTCTTTTGGGAATTTTACATTTTCTTTCTTTATAGGAGAGGAGTTAAAGCTTAAATTTTAAAAAAACAGTGTAATTTTAGAGTAGATATTTAAAATAAGGCCCATCAGTAAAAATAAACACCACTATTTAAGAGTTTCATCTGTTTTTATACTTTTTGATTTAGGTTTCATCATTAACTAATACAGCTAGATGGCCAAAGTATCCACAAATGGTATACATTACAATATTCTGTTCATGGAGATTAAGTCAAAATTCTAACAGTGACTAAGCTGTCACTTTTGTACTATACTCTTTGCTAAACTGTAGATTAAACTGTGAATGTAGATAATGTCTGACAGGCAAGTAAAAACATGAAAGCATAATTGCTAAATAGAAATAACTAGCACTGCAGTGACAGTGCTGTTACTGATGTGCTATTACTGCTGAGTTACCTAAGATTTATAATTAGTGCTGCAAGCTCTTGGGGAAAACCCACCTGGTGAGCCAGATCTCTTATTATTTTATTTTATTTTATTTTATTTTATTTGTGTGTGTGTGTGTGTGTGTGTGTGTTTTATATACTAGGCTCTGATTTAAGTATTTGTGAATGGGGATATTAAGTGAAATCAGGAAAAGCTCAATACAATTGTACATTGAAAGAGAAATAATGGGAAAGGGAAATGTTAAAAGGCTCTGAGTGTGCTAACTATGCTCCTTTTCTGAGCCAGAGCCTGATCTATAGCACCTTTTTAAAACGGTATTTTTTTTCCCTTTAGGAGTCTTTGAGAGACAACTCCACCTGCTGATATCTGTAAAACTACTTGTTCAAAATTCAGTGCCACCACCAGTGAGCAATCCACTCTTTCTAGCTACCACTTCACTTAAAATTATCCCTGTGAAGATTCAAGTGCAACTCTAGCTAAAGGCTACAGCTGGGAAAGTATTTAGGCACCAGTTAGTTTAGGCCACTTCAAAAATCTCAGCCTATCTCCTTTTTCTTATCCCTTGATGGTCACTGTAACTGGACGTGTAATAATTCCATGGATATTTCCAGTGATGAGCTCCCAAAATCTTAATAACCGGTTCCCTACCGGTCCTCGGTGGTACTTCGGCAGTGGAGGGAGGTGTCTTCACTTGCTCCAGACTTTCAGCGGCATTTCGACAATGGGTCCTTCACCCAGAGTGAGTGAAGGACCTGCTGCCAAAGTGCCGCCAAAAACCCGGTGAGTACAAGCCCCATGTGCCTGTCTCCCCCTGCTCCCCATCCAACCCCAACCCAAGTCCTGCCCCTGACTATCCCCCTCAGAACTCGCAACCCATCAGCCCCTCCCATTCCTTGTCCCCTGACCATCCCCTCCTGAGATCCCCCACCATAACTGACCCGCAGGACCCCACCCCTTACCCAACTCACCCCATCAGGATCCCACTCCCTACCCAACAGATGGGGGAGGGGCCAGGGGTGCCTCCCCAGCTGGGAGCTCAGGCAGGCTGGACAGGATCGTCCTGTGGGCAAGATGTGGCCTGCGAAGTGGAGTTTGCCCACCCACCAGCCCCTTTAACAACCGGTTGTACCCTGGCTTCTAAATTTAACAACTGGTTCTTGCAAACTGGCTCCACCTCACCACTGCATGTTTCTTAGAACAAGAGCCAAGGCTTTGTGAATGTGGGATTGCCAGCTACACACTACCTGTACTGTAACTATGTATACATTTCCAATAAGTTATAGAAAAGCCTACAAAGGTAGAGCTGGTTGGAAATTTTTTAGGAAGTTTTTTCTCATCAGAAATTGCCACTTGATCAAAACTGAAACTTTCTTCAGGAAAGGAGTGTCAGATCAAGGATGGAATTGAGAGAAACACACTGATCCAAAATAACCAATAGACTGATATTTAGGGCACTCACCTGGAATGTGGGAGACTAAGGTTCAAATCACGATTCTGCCTGTTTTGGAGATTAAGACACTGACCCAGGATGTGGGAGAGTCAGGTACTTGAACCTGGCTCACCCTTATTTCAGGTGAGTGCCCTAACCGCCAAGCTGTAGAGTCAGTCTCTTTGTTTCTGCCCCAATGAATAATTGTCTTTTTTAAAGTGGAATAGCTGAAACAGGGAGATTGAGAGAAAGTCACCTCAGAATACACAATTGCCTGGTGGTTAGGGCACTTAGTTGGGATGTGGGAGACCAATGTTCAAGTCGCTGCTCTGAATCCATAGATGTGACCAAGAAATGTTTAGCACAGTTAAGGATGGGTAGTGAAAACCTTACTTTAACCCTGGGGCTTCTCTGGGATGGTTCCTCTGAAGGCTAATATAACTTGTGCCAGTTGCCAATATCCCCACGGTGTTGTTATGACAGCTGGGGATTGGCATGGTGCGTGTATGCACTGGCTACACCTTTTGTGCTGGATGCAGGGAATGGGTGGTATAGGTGCTCCTGTGGTGGCACTGTGCTATCAAAAGATCCCCATAAACTCTAGTGATTCTGCTGTTGTCAGCTAAGCTGGAATTTGGGCCACTTTACACCAGCAGAGTGCTATAACATTGCCTTAATCCAATTTAATTCCTTTTTAATTTCTCTATTGTTTGAATGGGTGGGGGGGTAATTATTTTAAAATAATATAATCATCATTATTTCTATAAATAAGAAAGGAAGGGAAAATTTGTTGTTCATGAAAACCAAAGTCTGGTTGCACTGTTCTTACCTTGACTTATCAGTAGAACCTGGAATCAGGCACTGCATGACTGAAGGAGAACTTTTAAAGACCTCAGTGTTTTGTCATCCATGTCAATATAAAATGTATTTCAAGTTGGTGAATGGTTTAAAGATGAATGTAGTTATGATACTACATAATCTATCTTGTGTGTTGAATTTTCTTTTCAGAGAAGTGAATTATAGTTAGAATTACAATGGATGAAAACATAAATTATTGGGTTGATCAACTATCAGAATTGATCAAGTGTATTTCCTTACAATCATGTAAACCCTAAAAAGAAAAAAAAATTATAAGAAATTATCAAAACCAAAACAATGCCAATTTCCAAGCATTATCCCACTACCAGTGTGATATCAGTGCATTAATAACTTCTCCAGCACACTCACTTTCAATAGAAGAATATCAGTTTAAATGCACACATCAAAAACTGAAAACCATAGGATCATATACAACCTGATCTCTGATTTTCTGGTGATCCCTTCATGATTTAATGAAAATTATCTTAAAATTGCAAATTCTGCATATATCCACATACCATATGAGTGAAAGAGCAAAAATACAAAGTTGAACTTTTGAAATACATATTCAAAACTTATTAAAAACATAGGAGTTCTATTATATATTTACATATTTTAACAAAATTACATCAGCTATAAAATTCACACTACTAAACAAACCCATGATAACATGTTACTCAGATAGCCTCATATACAGTATTTCATATGGATCAGGGTAATGGCCCAGATTCTGTTATCCTTGGTCATACGAGTAGTAACATACTCCTCAAAGTAGACATGATCATTTCATGTTTCTGTTATATGCCCCAATGCAGGTATGTAGGACAAGTCTAGTTCTTTGAAATGATAGGGAAGAAAAGTTGGATAAATCTAACAAAGGAGATCCCCTGTGTATTAGTGATTGTTGTAAGACTGAGATTGCTTCAAATGAAATCCATGAAAATGGCTTCATTTTATGCTTAATAATACTTTGCATAAGCTTGGGATCAAACACATCACCGAAGGCTGGGGAATCTTCTGATGAGACCAGTTGTGAGCACTTCACAAAGATGATGTTGCATACTCATAATTTACCTTTCACTAATCATGTGTTCAAGGAGTATATCTGGTGTGTCAAGCTCACATAAACACATTCTGTACTGCATTTTGAAATCATTCTGTTTCAACAATGTGAGATCAGGTCAACCACCAGCCCCAATTGTATCTAAGCAATGTGACCAAAAGGTTGAATCCTGTAAGAAGGACTTAGAAGTATGAGGGATTTACAACCCAACCCATGATTGAATGGACAATTCTCCAGGACTAGACAGAGTGGTAGAGTTCAGGCAATGTACATGTACAACCATGTGATCGACACGTTACTCTGTTTGTAGGAATGAAGATATGGTCTTGCCCTGCTGATTGTTTTTGTGACTCAGATGTGTAAAATCAGACACCAAGGACTCATTCAAGACTGATTCTCAAGTGAAATAATCTGTTACATTAAAAATGACATTATATATTTGCTGAAGACACAAAGATCCCTTTTTATGTTTATGGCTAGGAATGACTGCTGTCTAATGCTTCAGCTGTTTTATACACAGTGAAATCAATAATGATCTTGGACAGTTTAATAGGTTTAAATATGTTCAAATATTGTATTCACATATAGGCTTGTCATTTCTGCAGGAAGATGGTGACGTATCTTTTCAGTGTCTGAACTGTTTACATTTACTGCAGCCTAACTTCTCCTATAGAACAAAAATAAAGGTATACAAGGAAAAATAAGCAAATTGTCTTTACCTAGTGGGTTAAATCCTGAAGTATTTAATCATCTTTACTAGCTTTACTTAGTTCCAGAAGTGGGCTTTATTTTATGATAGCTCTAAGTGATTATGTACACTGCGGCTATAGGTGGGGTTATTTGCCAATGGTGTTTTGAATTTTGACTGCATTTGACTGCATGTCTGTTTGTTGCTTCTTGTTTGTATATTGGGATAGTCCTGATCTCAGCCTGGAGGATGCAGAAGTCGGTCCAGGATAGAAGGTGTTTCTTATGTGCCCTTCATCCAGGCCCATTCTGAAAATTGAGCCTGAGGTATGACAGTCCCAGAGATTATGTGTGAGAAAATCAAACCTGGAAATTGTGGGTTTATGCACTAGAGGTGTTATCAATGTGGATGTTGAAGCTCACGGGGCAGGGACTGCAGGGCTGTAAAATTGCAGTGTGGATGTCCAGGCTTTGGCTGGAGGCTGAACCCCAGGATTCTCCCCACAACAGTGTCCCAGACCCCAGGCTTCAGTCCAAACCCGGACATCTACCCTGCAGTTTTATAGCCCTGCAGCCCGAGTCCTGCAATCCCGAGTCAGCTGACGTGGGTCAGCCGTGGGGTTTATATTTCAGTGTAGGTATCTTACTGCACTGTATTTGTGTGCAGCAAGATGGTGTGCTGTAGATTTACACCCTGGCTTGCCACACAGAACTCACCATGTAGAACTCTTAGTCCCCTCCTTTAGGACACCTTTTGTTGTTGAAGGTCAGACTATAGATTAGCAGGATGCACATGTTGGTTTTTTCTCTGGATCAGGAAAGTAAATGGATGCACTTAAAAGATAGTGTTTCTTTTTGCATTTGAGTCTGTAGTGGAATAAGATAGGAAAGGAAGTGGAGTAGCTATATTCTGTGGCTCTAGGTCTACAGAGTTATGAGGAACCTGTGAGATGACTAGCAGAGAGCCTGCAACATCATCTAGCCAGATTTCTGTAATGCAGATCAGATTAAAGACATCTTTTGTGATGTGGGTGATAAAAACCTTCCTGGCCATTGATTTTACATTGAAGAACAGGAACTTGAGGTCTTGGTATTACTCTTACACTTCACCTGTTCTGTGCTTGCCTGAAATTGCTGCTATGTAACTGTATTGGTATAAGTCCTCCGTTTTCACACACTATAGCCTCTAGGGCAAAAAAGAGAATGGAAATTTGTTTCTAGAGAGTGAAGTTCATCCCTGTGGAGAAGGTATTCATGAGGCCTGCGCACCATTTAAATCCCACTTAATTCCTGACTTATTATTGAAAAATGATGTTTCCTCACCTGCTTTTGTTGCTTAGTTTCATGTAATCTGGGTGAGGCAGTTATTTAGATGACTGTGACTCTCAGAAAATTACTGTCAATTATAATCTGAACAAAGCGACAGTGGCAGTTGATTGTATGTTTAGAGGACTCTAGGAAAGTTGAGGGTCTATATTAAAAATAAAGCCTATATCTTGAGAAATATTTGTGCATTAATGACTGCATTTTATCTATATTATTGAATACTTCTGCTATTGCCTACTATGACCATTGAAGAAAACATCCGTTGCTTGCTCAAAGCAGAAAGGAAGTGTAATTGGAGCTGCCTTTGGAAATGTAAACTGAATAGTATGGTGACAATGAGAGAGAGTAAAGATTTAACCAGGTTTGGTAAAAAGCACATAGTATAAAATCTGAGAAAGGAATTGACAGAGCTTGATGAGATGTTTAACGCTTTGTTTCTCTGAAAGAACTGAGCGTCAATAACCATTTTCCCCCTTGAATACTACACATATCGTATTTTTTATGGTAATGTTAGGATTTCATTTCTTGACATGGTTTAATGCTTCATTTCTGCTTCACTGGGAAACTGCTTAACGTGCACAAGAGCAGCAAAATTGTTAATAAAAAAAAGGAAGTAGCTCATGCTGTAATGCTTAAACAAGCACTATTGATAGAACAAACTGCAAACCTGCCTTGTAAAACACTACTTTATAACCAAAGGAGCTCGCTGTTTTTATGTAAATTTTCACAGAAGACTAGTCCATGAAAAACATTCCCTATCCAGTGATTTTGATGAGGATACACTATGGGCTTGTTGAGAAATAGATGGGCTGAGATGCCAGTGGAAATACTTATCGTACTGCTTGGTAGTCTGTGTATGAAAGCTTTTGGGAAGATACCTGTTAATAGCTACAGCATTGATTCAAACAGGTCCAGATTCTTGTCAGCCTCCTCTTTCTGAATTAGCTTGTCTATATCTCACACTGCTTTTCCAGCGATGTTCAGCTAACATGAAACATTGTTTCAGAGACTGTCTCTCCTTAAGCTCTTGCACTGATTTAGGCCATTTCTCATCCCCTTCTTTTAAAGCTTCTTTCGTTTATCAGGGGCCCAGTATGCCACGTCTTCCTTGCATTTAAGCATTACCAGTGACTTTCATTTAAACATCTCTACTGACTTGATGACAGTGACTCACAGTTGTCTTCTGATGCCCCAGGTGCCTCTGTAAAGAGCTTTCACTGGGCAAACACGCTGGGACACCTTCACAATTCCTGACATCCTCAGGTTCTATACACAGAATACCGTGAGGTATGTAATAATGCTGGCAAAGGCAGAGTCAGACCAATGAGTGTTCTGAACCTGAAACTGCAAATTAGAATATGCAATGATTATAATAACTGCTTAAAATCTGCTTTAAGAGCAAAGTTTCTAAAAGCTTCTTTCTAAAAGTTATTTCTTTAAGATTTCAGTTTATTACAATAAAAGAGGATACTTTCAAATTTTGATGCTAGCTCTGTTGACAGGTTATCGCCAAATCCTTATAAAATATGTAGGGATATCAATTTTACTGTGGGTAGTGGGTTTGTTTTTGTTTTTGTTTTTTTGTTAATTTGTAATTTCAGTTAACTTATTATTTTCCTTACATTGCTTCTGCGATGCTCAAGTACAGTGATATTTGCAGAGAAATCTTAGTGTTTCTTCTGAGGGGCAGTAATCTCATTCAGCAAAAATTGATCCCTCTGAAATTCTGTTTATTCTACAGCTGGCTAGAAAATTTCAAAATTTCAGCTGAAAAGTCAAGCCAGAATTGTTGAGAAATTTCCCCCAAAACTTTTTCCCAGTTCTATGTTATTCTTTTAATCATAGAAGATTAGAGTTAGAAGAGACCTCAGGAGGTCATCTAGTCCAAGCCCCTGCTCAAAGCAGGACCAACCCCAACTAAATCATCCCAGCCAGGGCTCTGTCAAGCTGGGCCTTAAAAACCTCTAAGGATGGAGATTCCACCACCTCCTGAGGTAATCCATTCCAGTGCTTCACCCTCCTCCTAGTGAAATAGTTTTCCTAATATCCAGCCTAGACCTCCCCCTTTGCAATTTGAGACCATTGCTTCTTGTTCTGTCATCTGTCACCACTGAGAACAGCCAACCTCCATCCTCTTTGGAACCCCCCTTTAGGTAGTTGAAGGCTGCTATCAAATCCCCCCTCACTCTTCTTTTCTGCAGACTAAATAAGCCCAGTTCCCTCCCCCTCTCCCCATCACCCTCTCCTCATAAGTCATGTGCCACAGTCCCCTAATCATTTTCGTTGCCCTACACTGGACTCTCTCCAATTTGTCCACCTCCTTTCTGTAGTGAGGGCCCCAAAACTGGACGCAATACTCCAATGTGACCTCACCAGTGCCAAATAGCGGGGTATAATCACTTCCCTCGATCTGCTGGCAATTCTCCTATTAAAGCAGCCCAATATGCCATTAGCCTTCTTGGCAACAAGGGCACACTGCTGACTCATATCCAGCTTCTCATCTACTGTAATCTCCAGGTCCTTTTCTGCAGAACTGCCGCTTGGCCAGTCAGGCCCCAGCCTGTAGCAGGGCATAGGATTCTTCCGTCCTAAGTGCAGGACTCTGCGCTTGTCCTTGTTGAATCTCATCAGATTTCTTTTGGCCCAATCCTCCAATTTGTCTAGGTCACGCTGGATCCTATTCCTACCCTCTGCGTACTTTCCTTTCCCCACAGCTTAGTGTCATCCATGAAGTTGTTGATACATCACATCATCCAGATCATTAATGAAGGTGTTGAATGTAATCCAATAGCTGAACAATCAACCATTTTTAACCCACTTCCCAAAAACAATGCTTAGAGACTTTTTTTGGTGTGCGGGAGAGATGTACATTGCAATGTACCAAACCTTTGTGCTTATTTCTAGTCTCGAAATTACCAGTCTGCATACTAACTTCTGAATGTTATGTGTACATTTTGGAGTTGTATGGCAGGACCAACTGACAAGCTAACACACATGCCTATCCTCACTGTAACTAAATTGTGTTAATCTAAGCTGCTTTCAAAAAGAATCACTTTCTAGTTATTTGTCCCTCTCACCCACATTTTTAAATATAGTTCTTTAGCACAGTTTTAAAGTTTTATAATATGTACTCTTTGATGTGTTAGCTGCTTTTCAGCATAGACACTGTGCTTTCATTAAAAATTGCATATGGGTAAGAGTCTGGTTTTGTATTCACTAAACATGTGAAAATGGCGCATATATATTCCTGTTATTGTAACATCTTCACATGATCAAAGGGTAAATGAAGAGATCAAAGTAAATGAAGAGGGTTGGTCTACTGTAAAAGTCAGAATATGAAAATGATTTAATACTGAAGAACTTGGTGATATTTAATTATAAGGGTAGAATACCCTCAAAATCAATAGGCATGAAACAAATTTACAATAAAATTTAAAGTAAAAATAAAACCTATTAGAAGTTAAATTGTTATGATTTAACAGAGTATTTTACCCAAATGGCTTCCTATCTTTTCAATGTGGCATCAAAAAGTATGTCGGGATGGACAGATGGGTCATAACATCCATTATTACAAATGGTCACCAATATCACAGGATCATTAGGCAGCATAATGGGAAATAATTCTAGACCCAGAAAAGACCTGTACTATTCAATATCCTCACATAATCAGATAGTGTCTGTATAGCAATACCTACTTGTACCCTACTGTGAACACAATATCATTTATGTTATATATCATTCCTCATAAGAAGTATCACAAAATGCTTTTTAGAAAGAAGTGAGAGAGATGTAAGGTTTTGAAGAAATGAGAAGTGTGGCTCTTCTGTATTCAGAAAAGGATAAGTAACATGTAAAGATATAGTGAAAGAAGGAGAAAGCCAGAACTAGAAAGAATGAATGTTAGAATAGCAACTGATTAAAGTGTGCAAAAGTGTGTCCATATTCTTCTGCAGTTTCCCTTTTTGGGAATATGAGTGAGAAACATTCAGTACAAGACTGGTGACACAACTATTCTGAACTATCATAACTGTCGCATTTTTTTTTCTGATGTACTGGTATCTCACCCAATACTCCAGTCATTATGCTTTGAATTCAGCAAAAAGTTATTGTTACTTGTGTATTTCTACATGACCTTGCATGTCTATATCTAGAGTTCCATGGAGACTAGGGTTATGTCACACTCACAATATAAACAGAATTCTATGCTAGTGTAACCCCCACACTGTCTGAGTGTGGTGGTCTGTCCCATCTAGTGGCCTGAGACCCCTTAAACAGAGAGATAGTATGAGTCTGTTCTACAGCCAGTTGGCTTTTAGCTCATGCAGTAGAGGCTCATGAACTAAGCTCCAGAGGTCCCATGATCGAGCCTGCCTGCCGACGACTGTACATTCTTTTGTATATATACCCTCCAAACTGTGAAACTAAATGCTTCTCTTTTTAGGATTAATGGCAGTTGGGTATTTAGTTGATTTAAGCTATAAAAGTAGGTGGATGGCAAGATAAGTAGATAGCAGTTTGACTTTTAACAGTTCTTCTTGAACTAACATGAAGCATAACACTGTTAATTGTGCATGTTAAGGCCCTGATCCAGTGAAGCAGTTAAGCACATACTTCAATTTAAGTATGTGAGTTGTCCCATGGACTTCAGGGCTAAACATATGCTTAAGTCCTTTAATGAATCAGGAGCTAAAACATGGTACTAATTTGTTGACCCATGGCTGAATTGAATGACAGTATCCCATATCCAGTTTGCATGGAGGGAAACTAGTTTTTGATTATGACTATCTGAATTCTCATTACTACCAGTGATACCTCCTATCGTTCCCATGCTGGCTGTTTAGAGTTATTCTCAGCAGTATTGATCTGTTTCTACTTAAGATGTCTCATTTGTGGAGTTTCTTCTGGACAACAGACATGTGCAAGATCTCTTTTGTTTGCTTTTGTTTAACATGAAAGTGTGCCAATACCTAAGTGGCCAATTTGTGTTAAATGCCTTTAGCTGGTTGCACACCCAACTTAGAACAATTTAACAATTTGTGCCATGAGCTCTATATTCTTGACTCCTGTGTACTTGATTGTGCCTCTTAGTGTTATTTCTCTTCCATGAAGAAGGGATAATTTGGTTGATTGTAGAAAATTGCTGTCACTTAGGCTGCTATCACTCATGCTAGTCTGTTGTCACGAATCTGTAATTTAGTCTCAGAGGGGTGCAGAGCATATGACAGGGCACAACACCAGCCAAAAAGATTGGGATGCTGGGGGTGTGGGAAGTGTCTGTAGTCAACAGACCCCTATAAAGCCTGGTTGGTGAGGACAGGATCTCAGCTAGAGTGATGGTCAGCACTAAAATTACACTCTTATTGGTAAGCAGCTGGAGCGGGGTAGGGGGGTGGGGGATGTCATTGCTAATCTACCAGAGACATTGGCAACATGTCTGCTGACTGGTTACAAGTTATGTCATCTTGTTTTTATCTGAGCCTTAGAAAAAACAGCATTATCCAGTTTCACTTCTAGAATGAAGAACTGTATTTCCCTTTTCATTAGTAACTTCCATCCTATTTCATTTCAGCTTCTTTTTCATTTCTGGAGTTGGATTATATATATAGATTGCACAAATGCATGTGATGATGTGGGAGATGTACATATAACTTTGTGTTGCCATCTCATAATTTTTATCCTGAATTCATGATATTTGGTGTTTTACTGAAAGCCTCAGGTCCTGATTACTTGAAAATGATATTTGGTGTTTTACTGAAAGCCTCAGGTCCTGATTACTTGAAAATCACAGTTTCTTTCTCTTTTTTTTTTTAAAGGAAAAGTAAGTTTCAAGTCCTTATGGATGCACAGAAAAGCTTAAAAACATGACCCAAGTGCATCCTGAAGTGTCCTGAACTGGACGACAAATAAAAATAATTCAAAAGTTGTTTTTGTCTTTAACTCTGATGATTTTTCAGCCACTCATGATTTTGAAGGCTTAACTTGTAATATTTGAATGTTTGGAATTGACAGTACTGTGAGTAGATATCAGCATTTTGTGATAGAAAATTTCCAACCAGCTCTAGTACCTGTTGTGGACCTGCGAGATGGTGGGTCTTAGACCACCCATAGCTAAAGTCCACAAGTAATTACGGGAAACAACAGATGAAAAAAATAGGAATGGGAATGAAGGAGGGTAGAGAGTAAAAATCGGGTAACCAGACAATACCTCAGACAGGACCTCAAAAGCCTCAGACAGTATCCCAGACAGCCTCAAAGCTGTCAAAGGCCTCAGACCTCAGTAAGCGGTTCTTGAGGAGCCACCTGACACACTCACCATGGTCAACCAGTTCCAGTAGTGAATGGGGCAGGGCATTGCAAGGAGAGAAATGATTGTTTCATGATAAAGGCAGTTGACTGCTGTCCTGGGGAACTGGATCGATCCTTTTTTGTGTGACAGAGTTCCTACATAACGCTAGTCAAGTCTCTTAATCCAAACTTTTTATATGTGATCACTAGCTGTGTGTTCCTTGTTTTCTGGGAGCCTGACATGAGATCCTGTGAGTACTGAATACTCACAGCTGCAACTGAAGTAAAGGGGATCTGTGCTTTGAACACACAAAGTGCTGCGGTGATTGGTTTGAATAGTGTGCAATAAGTAAGGTGTATAGCCACACATTGAACGATGAAGAGAAAACAAAATACTGAAGAGCTGCCCTTTGAGTGAGTGCTGTCAATTTTGTGCACTGAGCAGAGCAGGGGTTCTGGGGAGAAATATTGTGTGTCCTTATAATTAATGACTGTATCATAATGTGTCTTACAAGGAGGCTGAACTAACATTGCACAGGCAGTCTTACTTCAGGCATTTCCTCTCTTTTGAGTACTTGACTCTGCCGCCTTAACAATGTTATTTTAACATACTGTGTGTGTATATGCATGTGTACGTGGGTATTACACGCACAATACTAATGATTAGAGATTGTAAGTCACTGAAATACATGGGTGAACAAATGACCTTTAAACAGGACTTTTGAAATATTTTTGTTGTTAGTAAAAATCCAGGGTCTTTCCTGGTCTTTCCGGGAATTTAAATTCATCTTGCTAAATTCCGTTCAGTTTATATGGTGACCACAGTCCTCTCTTTGGCTGGCTTCTTAGAAACTGTTTTAGAGCACTCACATCTGCATAATGAAACAAAGGTTAAGAACTGTCTTAGAAATGAAGAGGTGAAGGGGACTGACTCTAGGCACACCTGTATAGATAATAACATTGTGTGGGAAGTAATGATAAAAGCTATTTATCTCTCATTTTGTCTTAACAGTCACCTTGGATTGTGGCTATTTTCTATACATTACAATAAATAATACTGCATTTAAATAAGACTACAAAATGGATTGAGAATGCACAAAAGAGTAAGTTATGTATGACCCAACCAATGAATAGTGCAGACAGTACATGTGCTGAATAAAAGTTGAAATAGTTAACGCCCTCAGAAAACTGTGTAATGCAGCGCTTATGAATAAGTATTGGGAATGAATAATGGCATATAAATGGTTGTTTCTACCACTGCAGTTCAGATTTGTAACCCCTTGAAAAGACTGACAAATTGCATATAGGATTTTAAAAAGCCTTGATGGAATTATTCTGCATATTTTTTTAATACTCCTTTAGGTAATCATCACGTAACTCATTTTTAAATGCATAAAAATCTCTGTTATTTAAAAAAACAGTTTCAATCTGAGAAGCATGGAAGTAAGTCTTACAGGAAACATTTGTGCTTTTCTCCCTTATTTTCTTTTTCTGACTTTGAAATGAGCACATTTAAAGTGTCTCCCAGGTTGACCTCCTAGCATCAAAAAGTTTGAGAGCTGGATTTTCCAGTCTTCACAAGCAACACAAAGTGGCCTTAAACCAGTTCTCTAGTACGTTCGATCCTTCCCTATGCAAGGTCCTAGTGTATCCCTAACTTGCACCACAGCTAGTCCTGGATCCAGGAACCACAATGGGCTTCCTACTAGATTTGCCAACTTTCTAATAATACAAAACTGAACACCCCACCCTACTCCCCTTCCCTGAGACTCTGGCCTTGCCCCGCCCCTACCCAAGACCTCTACCTCCCCGCTCACCACATTACCCCTCCCTCGGGGATCGCTCTTCTTACCCTCACTCACTCATTTTCACTGGGCTGGGGCAGGGGGCTAGGGTGAGGGAGGGGATAAGGGCTCTAACTGGTGATGCAGGCTCTGGGATGGGGCCCTAAATGAGGGGTTCAGGGTTCAGGAAGGGGCTCCAGGCTGGAGCATGGAGTAGGGGTGCAGGAGGGGGTGAGAGCTTTGGCTGGAGGGAGGGCTCTGGGGTGGGACTGGGGTTGAAGGTTTTGGGGTGCAAGAGAGGGCTCCAGGCTGGGGCCAAGGGATTTGGAGTGCAGGAGGGGGCTGCAGGTTGAGGCAGTTGGTTGGGGTGTGAGGAGGTACAGGCTCTAGGATGAGGGTGCTGGCTCTGGGGTGGGGCTGGGGATGTGGCATTCGGTGTGCAGGAGGGGGCTCCAGGCTGGGGCAGGGGATTGGTGTGCAGGGATGGTGAGGGCTCTGGCTGGGGGTGTGGGCTCCGGGGTGGGACTGGGGATGAGGGGTTTGGGGTGGAGGATGGGGCACTGGGTTTGGGGGGGCTCAGCTCTGGGGAAGTGGGTTGGGGCTCGGCGATGGAGCGTGGGCTAACTTCGGACAGCTCCAGGTCAGCGGCTCAGTGGGGCTAAGGCAGGCTCCCTGCCTGTCCTGGCCCCATGCTGTGCCCCAGAAGCAGCCAGCAGCAGGTCCGGCTCCAAGGCAGGGGGGCCAGGAGGCTCTGTGTGCTGCTGTTGCCCACAGGCACTGCCCCTGCAGCTCCCATGGCTGTGGTTCCCAGCCAGTGGGAGTGCGGAGCCGGAGCTCAGGGCGGGAGCAGCATGCGGAACCCTGTGCACCTCCCACCCCACCCAGCTTAGGAACCAGATCTTCTGGCTGCTTCTGGGGTGCAGCACATTGCCAGGACAGGCAGGGACTAGCCTGCCTTATACCCGCAGCACCACCGACTGGACTTTTAATGGCCCAGTGGCGGTTCTGACTGGAGCCACCAGGGTCCCTTTTCAACAGGGCGTTCCAGTCAAAAACTGGATGCCTGGCAACCCTACTTCCTACTGTCACTCCTTTTCCACTGCATCCTGCTCAGATGGAATGAAGAATCCAGGCCTGAATGATTTTGCAAAATAGGAAACTAATAATTTATGGGAACTCACATAAAATGTAAGAAAGTTTATATACAGAATGGAATATGTAAACACAGTCTGAGATTTTCAAAGGCCCTTAAGGAAGTTAGTCACCCCCAAATTCCACTGAATTTCAGTGAGAAGGGGGAGCCTAAAAGTCATAGGCCCTTCTGAAAATTTCAACCTTAGTGTCCAAGGCCTGGTCTACTCCTAAAAGATAGACTGACCTAGCTACATCACTCAGGGCTGTGAAAATGTTGATGCCTAGTGCGATGTAGTAAAGTCAACCTAATCCCTACGCTAGATGCAGCTAGGTCAGCGGAAGAACTGCTTCTGTCCCTGTAGTGTATACACTAGAGTGGTACAGCTGCAGCTGTGCCACAGTAGTGCTTGTATTGTAAACATACAAACCTACCCATCTTCGATGATCTCCCAGAGTTAGGTACCTGAACAAAGTTCTGAGGACCTGGTGTTCTTCCTTTAAGCTTTTCTTTTCCATCTCATGGACCATTCTCTCTTACAGCTATCACGTCTCTATCTCTATTCCCTTTTTGTGCACGCTTTCTCTAAGGCAACATTTATCTTCTGCTTCCATGGTACATGTTGTCTCTTTCTTGTATTGATCTGTATATATATACGTGCTAGCATTTGCTGCCCATACTTATATGGAGTTACTCTGCAAGTAGTCTACTGAAACCAGTGTAAAGTGCTGCTCAACATTAGTAAGGGTGGCAGAATCTGCCCATATATCTGTTAACTAACTTAGGCAGTTAATGGAGTTCCTCCGAGATGAATTATATGGGTATAGATCATGCACATATTTTTTTTGTGTGGCGATCCTTATAATTAGTAGATCTATAGTTTGACCTGAAATGAATCTAGATTTTGGCTAAGCCAGCCCAAGTAAAAGAAATAATAATAAGAAAAGCCATATCTTCAAAATAATAGTTCTTACATTGTAGTAATTTGCAGAATGTTCAGTGGACTAAAACTAAATATAATTTTGAACACTTGTGTTTTTCGAGTACTTTCCACTTTGTAAGAAATATATCTAAAACAGCTTTCTGAGAGGGGGGAAAGATCAAGATAGTAATTTCAAAAAGCTCAAATATCTCATAAGGAGTTTGTTTGCTGCCTAGACAGATCCTTCAGAGAGATCCTAGTGTCTTGTGAAATTTGTAACAGCCTTCAGTAGAAGATAAAAGGGTCTTACCACAAATGTGAAGCTTAGTTGATTTTTACAATGGTTAAATTTTCTTAAAACATTATACAATCCACCAAAGCTTTCACATCATGTCAGATGGCATCAGAGAGGGAACACTTATTAAGCTTATTGTATCACCAATTCGTTTTGTTATACTGCAAGATGTTTGCTGAGTTAGAAGCATTTTCTAAAGTTTATTGTATCAATCATATAGCCAGCCTCTGGGTAAGGAATTGAAAGAGAATCTGTGTTTGCACTCTCTGAGTGAGCGTCGGTTCAAAGATACTAACCTGCAACCTTTGTATTTAATGAGAAGAGAAAAGTCATACTTCTGTCTCAGGATTGCAAACAAATGATCAGAAAGTCTGAAGAGACATTATGGGTATTTTTTCTTTAACTCCTTTGGCTGTGCACAAAAAAGCAATGGTAATCTCTGAACAAACGAATACAGAGCAGAACAATAATACAGTACAAAACGTCAGTACATACTGTGTTATTGTAACAAGTTGCAAACATAAAGAACAAAAGAACATCTAGTTCTACAGAGATCAAGGGGGAAAATGTTAAATCTCAATTCTCTTCAGTAATATGGCTTCTAAATTAGGACACTTTGGATAAAACTAGGATTGAAGCAAACCTCTGGATGGCCTAACTCTACTCTCCAATTCTTTAGAAGTTTTTCACCACTAGATGTAGTTGTTTGTCAGACTGGACTGTTGATTTTCTTGGGCATCCTCTTACTCCAAGTGGATGTGCCTATCTGGGGGCTTGGCTACACTAGCACTTTACAGCGCTGCAACTTTCGTGCTCAGGGGTGTGAAAAAACACCCCCCGAGCTCTGCAAGATACAGCGCTGTAAAGCCTCAGTGTAATCAGTGCCGCAGTGCTGGGAGCGCGGCTCCCAGTGCTGCAAGCTACACCCGTAAGGGATGTGGTTTACGTGCAGCGCTGGGAGAGCTCTCTCCCAGCGCTGGTGCTCCGACCACGCTCACACTTCAAAGCGCTGCCGCGGCAGCACTTTGAAATTTCAAGTGTAGCCATGGTCTGGGAGAATTTTTGCTCACCACAGCATTTTGAAATCAAAATGGCTCATAGTTTTGTGACTTTATAATAATAATCCAGCATAGAACAACACCTGTACCAACTCTTTTCATCCATAGTCCACAAAATGTTTTACAAAGGATGCTGAATATCATTATCTTCATGATGGAAATGGAGAAACTGAGGCACAGATGGGCAAAATCAGATGCCTGCAATCAGACAGCAACTTCAGTGACAGATCTAGGAATAGTACTAGACAGATTGTATCTTTGTTACTTGTATTGCTTCCATATTTCACACCCACAACTTTCCTATAAGTTCATTTGGTAAATTTTACCCCTTTCTGCTTACTTCAGAGTGATCATTTCGTTTCATACAAAGAGATAGCAGGATACATTGGCCACTGTTTTGAGTGGGACTAGGAGCACAGTATTAGTGATAGAAAAATTAAATGGCAATGAAACATTTACTGATAAAACTCCAAATTTGAACACAAACATTTTCAGAATTAATACATGAATGTATTTCAGCACTGCTTCAAAATATGCTTAGATGTGTCATGCTTATTCATGTCTAGACCTGATATGTGCACTCATATTTCCTGCACTGATCACTCTGTGTCTAGCACACCCTCTCTAAGATCACCTCATACACAGGCTACAGTATGAAATACTGTTCCTGGAAGTCAGTAGCAGATTAAGTGCTCAAACCAAATTATCCCTTTTTTCCTACCAAGCAAGTGCTTTGACTTCCATACATGCAACATATATGGAAGTCAAAACGGCAGTTTATTTCAAGGCTTTTCTGCACCAGATATTTGTCAGACCTTTTTAATTTTTGTCTGCTCCGGTAGAGGGTTTTATGCTTACAGTAAAATTACTGCCATACTTTGACACACTAGCTACTCTGTGTTTTTAAAAATCCAGGCTCAGTAAACAGACATGTTGTCCAGAAATGATCCCTGAGTGGCCCACTAAACAGCATAGTGCTTTTATTTTCAGTTGTTCAAAAGCAGAAATAGGGAGTTGTATTGATTAAGACTGTTAAATAGAACACACGTACACATGCAATTTTTAAAGCATTTTAAAATTATTTGATTCATTTATTGTTTTCTGCTATTAGATAATATTGCTGCAGTGTTGATTGCATTTCACTTCTTTACCCACTGACAGATCCTGTTATTTTGGCATGCCCGTTCTTCTAAAAATAGGTTCCCAAATTTAGTTGTAGAAGTCAGTGACTGATTGCCATAATAATGAAGAGAGTCGGTAATTTTCGACTGGGTCATACACAATGGTTGGTCCATCTTTTTTAAATATTTGGCTCCAAGGCCGAAAACTTGAGGCAGAAACAAAGCCTGTGCTAAAAAGTAAGCCCATTGGGCTGTTGCCATAGCACCCCAAGGCCTGGATATGTAAATCCACAGAGAGAGACTACTCTGCTAAATAGTCCAGAGTCCAGTCCATCTGTCATAAATTTAGGCCCAAAAGGCCACAGGTGCAGATTGAACTAGGAAAATAAATATGACATTTAGACAAAAGCCAATTTAGAACATAGAGAGAAAAAAAATGTCATATTTTCTGGTCTGTTCACTTAAATGTGCCCAGAATGAGCAGCCTCTTTTTCTCTCTATCTTTGATTCTCAATGTGAAATATTTCTCCTCTATTGGAATTATTGTAATTGAACTGAGACCATTCAAAGCTCCATGTTAAAAAATATATATACCAGTAGTTGTAAAACACGTTCCTTTATTCCATGCTTCTAAACATAACTGGTGTAATAAAAGTACATCTACTCTTTTACTAAATATTCATTACAAATAACTAATGATATGTCAAATGACTTACTGTATTAGACAGATTAATAAATGGACAATAAATAAGTCTTATGCACAATTAGTTTTTTATCCAGTGATCCAGAGGACTCAGCTCATGGGCCCAAACCTTATAGATTTTGCTCATTTTATTCATGCAAGTCTTCTGCTGACTTCACTGTGAGTCTTCTCTGGTTTAGGTCTCCAAGATTGGCCCTTGTTTGTTTAGGTTCAACATGCAAAGCATTGTCATGCTTTTCAGTAGCATATTTCTTGAATTAGTCTGCATCCATCTGTCTTCTTATTGTGAACACAAAGACGTATTCACTGAAATGTTTTACTCCAGATGACAAAGGTTTCATTAGTGCACTCTCTCATTTTGGATGGATCTTTATCCAAATTAATATCTTCATTAAATTTGATACAGTCGCAAATTTAATGAAGAAGTTAATTTTCCACTGGGGGTATGAGAACTGTTGGACAAGTGTGTTTCCTGTTTAATAGAATAAAATCTCTCAAGAGGGCCACTTTTGGCCTGAAGCCATTCCTTGCCAATAATGTAGGCCAAATGCTAATGAGACTGGACTGAGACATCTTTTTTTCTCTAGTTAAGTACCTGGTGTCCTGTACAAAATAGCCTAATCATATTCATGAGGTTTTCCATTATAATCTTCTTCAGTGAGCCTGTAGCAGGGTGGATCCCTGCTCCTGCCCTGAAGGGGTTAAAAGCAGCCCTGGGAAGGGGCCATAGCTGGAGCCAGAAGCCTGGGCTGATGGCAGGAGTGGCTGCAGCTGGGGGCCACGCCCCAAACTGAGCCACAAGGTGGTATAAGAAGGCCAGGGGAGCCAGAAGCAAAAGGGAGTCTCTCTTTGATTGGAGAGGGAGACAGGCCTGGCTGCTGGGGAACTTACCCAGGGGACTTAGAGGAAGGCAGAGCTGGGGAAAGGCCTTAGGAGCTGGGAAGCCCTAGGCTAGCAACTCCCCAGGCTGCAGGGCCTAGTTCTAGGCCTCCCAGGTATTGGGCTTGCAGAGGGGCAGCCAGAGGGTGGGTAAAAGCAGCCAGTCCAAACCCCTTGTTGCCTGTGATGATTGACTAATAAACTGCAGTCTGCCCCAGAGTGCGGGGGCTAAACAGAGACTGGCAGTAGCCATGACTGAGGTGATGTGGGGATAGGAAGTGGGGGTTCCCTGGGGGTGGGGAAACCCAGTAAGACTGTGGGGTACTGCAGGAGGCAGAACCCTGGGATAAGGGCACTAGGGTCCTGGGAGGGACACAGGGGGCCAGCAGAGGACAGGTGGATCACTGGCCTGCAGAGGGTGCTCTGTAGCTGGGATTGAGCTAATTCCCCGAAGTAACCAGCAGGAGGTGCTGTGGGGGTTAGTCCACTTGTTTACAGAGCCATTCACTGAATGAACTTGTACATGGAGCCTGCCAGTGGTCAACAAGGCTATGTAATTGCTAACTTGATTTTAAGATGCTTTATGTTACAGCATTTAATTCTTCTTGTCCATTTTTGATTCATTTTCGTTTACAGAAGCATGACAATCAGAGCAGATATTCCTTTCCTGTGAAACAGTTCTGCAAGCATTTTCCTTCTTTCCAGGATGTGACTCATTATAAAGACTAAATATGTGTGTAATGCAGAGAATGTTTATAAAAATCTCCATTTGTTCTAACACATGTTAGCATAATTGTCTGATAATAATGCTCAGTTTTTGATTCTCTATAAAGGTTTAGTAAGTTAGCATAGCTAATATATTTACAATGTACATTATTTTTGCTGTTTAGGTTAATCTGCTAGAGACATGGAATGTTCAAGAGTTTGTATCTGAAAACCAGGCTTCCTGCAGTCTTACTATTCCTGCTACTGTGCTATGTAGTATTGGTTTAGCTCTATCTAGCTAACGGGTTTTTGTTCTAGTATCCTAGAGACAACCTCTCTTTAATGCAGAAGTTGAGATCAAGAATATTTGAGGTAACTGTTTCCAGAGCTGTAAGTCTACAGGGAGGGCCTTCTCAAAGGAGGACTCTAAATTCTGAGATATTTCCCCCCATTTGGTACAACAAAACTCAAATTTGTTGTCCGGCAGGCTATGCTGTGTTTACTTGGGATTTTTCTGAAGGGGTGAAATTGAGTATAAAGAATTCAGCTTGTTTTTTTGTTCATTTGCAGGATAGAGAGTTCTTAACTGACATTTTGATGGTAGCCTTCACAGCATCATATCTGTCTCACTTCTCCAGACCCCCATGAAAGGGGATGGGGGGAGCTGCATTGATCTAAGGGATACTTGCGCTAACATCGTCTGAATTCTTAGTTTAGCTTGCAACTTCCCAGCCCTTTGTGCATAGTCCAGTGTTGCCAGACTTTATTATGGTGAGCATTTGATGGTGGTCTTAAAACCTCAACTTCTGGATTCATTTGATTAGGGGAGAATGCTTTTGAGTGTTTTGGATTGTCCATACTGGTACATTCCTTCAAAAACTGGAAAAGCAAATGTTAAATGGATATACTAGACACTTAGCATACTGGATTCTTCATTCTTCCTTCTTCAAAATCTCCCCTCTTCCTGGAGCAATGTACACAAAAAAGCAAACACTAGAGCTTTCCCCAGTGCAATGAACAGTGAAGTCAGTGGGAGCCTTCCCATTCACTTAATGGGCCTTTTCAAACTAGACTGCTTTACCTGTACATGCCCAAGCACTTACTCCAGCATCTGTGATGTAACGTATCTTTGTTCAGATCACATTACTAATTGCATTGCAGCATTAATCTCCCTATAGTTTATAATGTGGCCATTAGTTCCAGTCATCTATAATTATAATCAACTTTTTTTAAGTCTTATCTGACAAGGACAGTAGTTGACCGACATATTATGTAACACACCTGCATGATACTCCGTATCTGAGGAATACAGAAGTTTTGGAACCCAAATATCTGTTTAAATAATAGATATTTAATACTGTTTAAATAATAGATATTATAACAGTAGTTATAATGCAGGAGTTTTGTAGTTCCTTATGAGAAGCCCTTTATATACCTTCTAATTTATTATGTTATGTTATTTTTTTGTTAACATAGTGGAAATACAATTTTAAAAGGATAGCAATTTTCTCAAATCAGCAAACAGATTAAGAGAGAAGGGAACTGGGAAAGATCAGTCTGACACCTAACTACTTGTAGAGTCTTTAAAAGCTGATAAAGTATGATTCTCAGTCAGTGGAGCTGGTGGGTTTTAGAGGATGGTCAGTTCCTAACTATCTGGTAAATGGTAACTATCATTTTTGGAATTCAGACCTCAGATGACTGTTCTAGGAAGAGTCTGAATATGTCATACTTACAGTACAAAGTTAAGTGCCAAGATAATAGAATTCTACAGGAGAGGAGAACCACGTAAAGTGTCAGTTTCCTTGGTATTTTGTATGTGACCCAATAGAACCCAGCCATCTTTGGTATTTCAGTCCCAGGTTTTTCCAGTTGGATGCCACATGGATCTTTGTGTGAATCTTCATCTTTTAATCAAAATTTATATGGAGCCTGATGATATGTCTGTTTATATCACAGGGTTCTGCAGAAAGAGATCTAGTCCCAGATATAGGGCATGTTGTACAAAACTGAAGCCCATTAAAATAGATCATATTGATATCATGCCTGTTAACTTTAAAATGAAAAAAAAAAATGCAGGCGTTAATGCTCCCTTTGATGTGTGCATCTACCACCCATTAAGGTTAATATGAATTATGCTCTTTCATTTTGAGGAGACTTGATTGTATGAAGCAGTTAGTATCTGAACGAGGCACTTTCCCTGTTCATGTTAGGGGTGCTCAGGCAGCTAGTATTTCACTGTATTCATAAAAATGACTTTGAAGATGATAGTGAAGGCAAGATCTACAGGACTATACATAATATATAGAGATAGAAAGAGAAAAAGGTAGGTTTATTTTACATTTGAATAGCTTGAAACTAGTTAAGCCATTCTTGTTCCAAACTTCCTAAAATTTCTGTTTGGGCTGACATGAAGCATGAGGAAACAGACAAAAACAATATTTTTGTGGCAGTTGTGATGGACAGGAAAAAGGGAATGCAGTATATCTTTTCTACATATAGGAATGGAATGTTTAGGAATATTGTGATTTCTAAATTTGGTTGTTCTCATTTGTGTCACCCTATACATAGGCTTTCAATGATGTGTACATTTTGTTTTATTTTAACCTCTTTATAATTGCTCACCATAATATTACTGGATGCATACCCAGGATCAAGCTACTTTAATCTACAGAGTTGCATTTAGCATTCTGTACATTTCTTAAGTGTAATATGGAAGTTCAGTTTTTTCATCTTTAGACACATTTGAAAAGAAAAATGGAAATGTTCTTACATTAATTTTTGTTTAAAAAACAAAGAGCAGTGGTGACTGATAACTTTAAAACACAAAGGAGAGAGCAAACCAAGTTAGTGGGGGGGCAGGAGGATAAAGACACGTCAATGTACAAGTAAAATGTGTTAACCCTCAGGATCCTTGGTACGCGTCCTTGGTAAACTACAGAGATACTGATGATGGATACATGCTTACTGGGCACCTAGGAATCCTGTATGGCATCTGAACATGACACTCTTCCCCGACCTTGCAACACGCAACCATATTGCACACACTCCTCTAACTTGTGGCCCATGCCTTATTCCAGCACAGTTGCATTATTTTCATTAATTTATATATTTTTGGTCTAAAAATGCACTTACTGCTTTGAGTACACACCTGTAAGTGAATAAAAAGTAATACCAAATGCAGTTGACCAGCAGTTAATGCTTAAAATCAAGAAACTCTGCCAGTACCTAGCTATGAACAAAAATACACTCCATCAGAAAAAGAGGGCAGTTATCAGCGAGTGGAAAACCCAGTCCTCAGCCCCATGCACTACGTGCCTTAGTAATCTCTCTCTCTCTCTCTCTCTCTCTCTCTCTGGACTCACTCTGTAGGTCATAGATTCATATTGATACTGCAGTAGCTTTAGAATGTTTGAATTCAAAATGAGGTTTGGGAGCATTTTATTGAAAACCCAGAAATTTGGGTGTTAAAAAGCACATTTTCAACAGTAACATGACTAAATATGTCTGATATTTATATGTATTGTAATGCTTTTGATTTAATAAATATTAAATAGAAAAGCAGAAGTATTACCAGACTAACAAATGACTATGAATGAAACAAGAAAACAATAACTAATAGTTAAAATTCTCACCAAATCCCTCTACAACATACATGACACAATAAAGGTATCCTGTCTGTTCCCTGAATGGAAAACCTGACACTCCCTTATTTAGCCTTTATGCCTCCCTTGTGACAGAACTGTATAGGGGAAAGAAGGAGACGGAAACTGAGCTTCCCAAAAACTATGTTTTCGCAAGTTTCTTGGAAATGAAAATCTTCATCTGCCTGAAACGACATAGGCTTGTCTTGTAAAATTATGTACAGCTTAAAAGCATAAGATACTTGAGCAGGCTTATCTTACAGAACTGTGTACATCTTAAGGAAAATTGGAATAATATCCAAAGTAGAGAATAAGGTATTAAAATCTGTTTACACTAGAAACCAGTCCTTGGGATTCTGCAGTCTTCTGTTCTAATCAAACTAAAAGAATAAATAAGAACTATCTATTCCACAAGCAGAATGGAATGGAACAGGGCTGAAAATCTCTTCTATATGATCTGCTTGTTTCTGCTTTGTCTCCATCTTGCTCTAACCATGACACTAAATTTACTCTTAAGCTGGTACTTGCATCAAAACTAGGAATTCATTTTCAAGAATTAACACCTGACATGGTAAATTGCAGGTAAAGTACGGGGGGTATTTATTTCCCATAGATTATATGAAACATTGAGTCAAGTATCAGAGGGTAGCCGTGTTAGTCTGGATCTGTAAAAGCAGCAAAGAATCCTGTGGCACCTTATAGACTAACAGACGTTTTGGAGCATGAGCTTTCGTGGGTGAATACCCACTTCCTCAGATGCATGTAATGGAAATATCCAGGGGCAGGTATATATATGTGCGCTAGCAAGCAAACTACAGATAACGAGGTCAGTTCAATCAGGGAGGATGAGGCCCTGTTCTAGCAGTTGAGGTGTGAAAACCAAGAGAGGAGAAACTGGTTCTGTAATTGGCAAGCCATTCACAGTCTTTGTTCAATCCTGAGCTGATGGTGTCAAATTTGCAGATGAACTGAAGCTCAGCAGTTTCTCTTTGAAGTCTGGTCCTGAAGTTTTTTTTGCTGCAGGATGGCCACCTTAAGGTCTGCTATAGTGTGGCCAGGGAGGTTGAAGTGCTCTCCTACAGGTTTTTGTATATTGCCATTCCTAATGTCTGATTTGTGTCCATTTATCCTTTTCCGTAGAGACTGTCCAGTTTGGCCGACGTACATAGCAGAGGGGCATTGCTGGCATATGATGGCGTATATTACATTGGTGGATGTGCAGGTGAATGAACCAGTCATGGTGTGGCTGATCTGGTTAGGTCCTGTGATGGTGTCGCTGGTGTTGATATGTGGGCAGAGTTGTCATTGAGGTTTGTTGCATGGATTGGTTCCTGAGCTAGAGTTATTATGGTGTGGTGTGCAGTTATTGGTGAGAATATGTTTCAGGTTGGCAGGTTGTCTGTGGGCAAGGATTGGCCTGCCACCCAAGGCCTGTGAAAGTGTGGGATCATTGTCCAGGATGGGTTGTAGATCCTTGATGATGCGTTGGAGGGGTTTTAGCTGGGGGCTGTATGTGATGGCCAGTGGAGTCCTGTTGGTTTCTCTCTTGGGTTTGTCTTGCAGTAGGAGGCTTCTGGGTACACGTCTGGCTCTGTTGATCTGTTTCCTTATTTCCTCATGCGGGTATTGTAGTTTTGAGAATGCTTGGTGGAGATTTTGTAGGTGTTGGTCTCTGTCTGAGGGGTTAGAGCAGATGCGGTTGTACCTCAGTGCTTGGCTGTAGACAATGGATCGTGTGATGTGCCCGGGATGGAAGCTGGAGGCATGAAGGTAGGCATAGCGGTCGGTGGGTTTTCGATATAGGGTGGTGTTAATGTGACCATCACTTATTTGCACCGTGGTGTCAAGAAAGTGGACCTCCCGTGTAGATTGGTCCAGGCTGAGGTTGATGGTGGGGTGGAAGCTGTTGAAATCATGGTGGAATTTTTCCAGAGTCTCCTTCCCATGGGTCCAGATGATGAAGATGTCATCAATGTAGCGTAGATAGAGAAGGGGTGTGAGTGGACGAGAGCTGAGGAAGCGTTGTTCCAGGTCGGCCATGAAGATATTGGCATATTGTGGGGCCATGCGGGTGCCCATAGCAGTGCCACTGATCTGGAGATATATATTGTCATCAAATTTGAAATAGTTGTGTGTAAGTATAAAGGCACAGAGCTCAGCAGCCAGTTGTGCTGTGGCATCATCAGGGATAGTGTTCCTGACAGCTTGTATTCCATCTGTGTGTGGGATGTTTGTGTAGAGAGCCTCTACATCCATGGTGGCTAGGATGGTGTTTTCTGGGAGGTCACCAATGCATTGTAGTTTCCTCAGGAAATCAGTGGTGTCGCGGAGATAGCTGGGAGTGCTGATGGCATAGGGTCTGAGTAGAGAGTCCATATATCCAGACAGTCCTTCAGTGAGAGTGCCAATGCCCGAGATGATGGGGCGTCCAGGATTTCCGGGTTTGTGGATCTTGGGTAGTAGATAGAATAACCCTGGTCGGGGCTCTAGGGGTATGTTGATTTCTTCTGGTGTTAGTGTAGGGAGTGTCCTGAGTAGATGCTGTAGTTTCTTAGTGTATTCCTCAGTGGGATCTGAGGGAAGTGGCCTGTAGAATTTGGTATTGGAGAGTTGTCTGGCTGCCTCCTTTTGATAGTCAGACCTGTTCATGATGACAACGGCACCTCGTTTATCAGCCTCTTTGATGATAATGTCAGGGTGGTTTCTGAGGCTGTAGATGGCATTGCGTTCTGCACGACTTAGGTTGTGAGGCAAGCGATGTTGTTGTTCCACGATTTCTGCCTATGCACGCCGGCAGAAGCATTCAATGTATAGGTCCAGGCTGTCATTTCGACCCTCAGGAGGAGTCCATGTGGAGTTCTTTTTCTTGTGCTGTTGGTGGGAGGGCACCCGTGTATCAGTGCACTGTTCAGTGTTGTCCTGGAAGTATTCTTTGAGTCGGAGACGGCGAAAGTAGGCTTCCAGATCGCCACAGAACTGTATCATGTTGGTGGGGTTGGCAGGGCAGAAAGAGAGACCCCGAGATAGGACAGACTTTTCTTCTGGGCTGAGTGTGTAGTTGGATAGATTGACGATATTGCTGGGTGGGTTAGGGGTACCACTGTTGTGGCCCCATGTGGCAGGTTTAGACAGGAGTTTAGACAGCTTACAGTCCTTTTTCCTTTGAAGAGAGGTAAAGTGAGTAATGTAGAGCTCCTGTCTTATTCTAGTGAAGTCCGTTTGTATAGAAGTTTGGTTATTAATGAGAGTCTCCAGGTTGGAGAGCTCTTTTTTGATGTTTTCCTGTTTGCTGTATAGGATGCTGATCAGGTGGTTCCTCAGTTTTTTTGATAGAGTATGACATAATCTCTCACTGTGGTCTGTGTAGTATGTAGATAGCAGTGGATTTTTTACCTTTAGTCCATTTGGTATGATGTCCATCCGTTTGCATTTGGAAAGGAAAATGATATCTGTCTGTATTTGTGCAAGTTTCTTCATGAGGTTGATGGATTTCCATTCCATACGGCTAAATGCAGTGCCTTGCATGGTGTCAAGGTACCCCTAACCCACGCAGAAGAAAAGTCTGTCCTATCACACAACTATTTCATATTTGATGACAATGCCAGATCAGTGGCACAGCTATGGGCACCCGCATGGCCCCACAATATGCCAATATCTTCATGGCTGACCTGGAACAACGCTTCCTCAGCTCTCGTCCACTCACACCCCTTCTCTATCTACGCTACATTGATGACATCTTCATCATCTGGACCCATGGGAAGGAGACTCTGGAAAAATTCCACCATGATTTCAACAGCTTCCACCCCACCATCAACCTCAGCCTGGACCAATCTACACGGGAGGTCCACTTTCTTGACACCACGGTGCAAATAAGTGATGGTCACATTAACACCACCCTATATCGAAAACCCACCGACCGCTATGCCTACCTTCATGCCTCCAGCTTCCATCCCGGGCACATCACACGATCCATTGTCTACAGCCAAGCACTGAGGTACAACCGCATCTGCTCTAACCCCTCAGACAGAGACCAACACCTACAAAATCTCCACCAAGCATTCTCAAAACTACAATACCCGCATGAGGAAATAAGGAAACAGATCAACAGAGCCAGACGTGTACCCAGAAGCCTCCTACTGCAAGACAAACCCAAGAGAGAAACCAACAGGACTCCACTGGCCATCACATACAGCCCCCAGCTAAAACCCCTCCAACGCATCATCAAGGATCTACAACCCATCCTGGACAATGATCCCACACTTTCACAGGCCTTGGGTGGCAGGCCAATCCTTGCCCACAGACAACCTGCCAACCTGAAACATATTCTCACCAGTAACTGCACACCACACCATAATAACTCTAGCTCAGGAACCAATCCATGCAACAAACCTCAATGACAACTCTGCCCACATATCTACACCAGCGACACCATCACAGGACCTAACCAGATCAGCCACACCATGACTGGTTCATTCACCTGCACATCCACCAATGTAATATACGCCATCATATGCCAGCAATGCCCCTCTGCTATGTACGTTGGCCAAACTGGACAGTCTCTACGGAAAAGGATAAATGGACACAAATCAGACATTAGGAATGGCAATATACAAAAACCTGTAGGAGAGCACTTCAACCTCCCTGGCCACACTATAGCAGACCTTAAGGTGGCCATCCTGCAGCAAAAAAACTTCAGGACCAGACTTCAAAGAGAAACTGCTGAGCTTCAGTTCATCTGCAAATTTGACACCATCAGCTCAGGATTGAACAAAGACTGTGAATGGCTTGCCAATTACAGAACCAGTTTCTCCTCTCTTGGTTTTCACACCTCAACTGCTAGAACAGGGCCTCATCCTCCCTGATTGAACTGACCTCGTTATCTGTAGTTTGCTTGCTAGCGCACATATATATACCTGCCCCTGGATATTTCCATTACATGCATCTGAGGAAGTGGGTATTCACCCACGAAAGCTCATGCTCCAAAACGTCTGTTAGTCTATAAGGTGCCACAGGATTCTTTGCTGCTTTTACATGAAACATTGAATATTGCTATGCCATAATTGAAACACAGAACAGGAAAAGGTGCTTTTAAAACATCATTTTTAAAAACTTGTGTCTCATTTACTCTTCCCATTTATTTGAGGTTTTTCTTTCTATTCGTGTGCTGATGAAGTCATTGTACTGTCCCAGCAGGCCACAGGTGACTCATGAAAAGACTGTTGAATTCATATCCACTCATTACTGGATGCATATTTTCAAAGAGCAAGCACTGCCCTCTTTCTCCTTTGAAAATTACCCTTACCACCTGACTGCCCAATAAGTGACCAGAGAACTCAAAGGAGATCTTTTAAAAATTCATCTGCATGTGCAGAATTTGGGCTAAAGTTGCCATCAGGTATTTCCATCAACTCCACTGACTATGTGGGTGATTGGAGGCAGAATTTGATCCTGTCTGATTTGGAACTGTACAGTTTACACCTCAGGACCAAATCCTATATTCCTTTCTCCAAACAAACTCCCAATAAAGTAACAAGTTTTGCCTGAGTCAGAGAACTAGATGAGGACTGTCTGTTCATATTCAGTATCTAGATAGATACTGTGTGTTCATATTCAGTGGTAGTATGCAGATTTGTGTAATACGTAATGGAAAACATACAACTGATTTTTACTAGTGGGAAAATAACCTCAAATGAGTTAGAAAACTAATTTCCTTATATTATGTCATGATTTCCTTTCATACAGCACAGGGGGTTTAATTATCTAGTTTTACTTGTATCACAGCAGATATTTAATTTTTTCGTCTTGTATCAGATATAATACGTAGAAGAGATGTGTGCAAAAGAGCAGTTACTCTTAAGCTATGCTGCTTTGAAAACTTTTAAAGATTAATTTTATTTAAAAGAGAGAGATTTCAGTGCTTTAGATATCTTTGAAGTTTATCCCTACAGATTTGATAGCAGCAAAGCTACAAAACTCTTTTCTCTATCATGCAAAATTATTAAAATCAGGAAAGCCCTCTTTAAAAACAAATAAATACGTGATGATCCAACTTTTTTTTTTAATTAAACAAGTTGAAGTGTAATTGTTTGATACTAGGCAGGTTGTGTTCACCCACATTAATGGAAATAAATTCTGCACTAACCCAAGACATCAAAAAAATCAGTCTAGCAATGTCAAAGAGTTAATTTGAAAACAAAGGCATCACTCTAAGAGCTGTCTCTCTTTATAAACCTCATTAAAACATGTAAAAACAATGTCCTTTTGTGTATTAGTGGCCCATTCTCTACAGTATTCTAATGGTAGTTACATGTGTATCAAGGCTAGAAGGATGCTCCTTAGGAAATAATTTCTGCACTTCTGTTTTATCCCTGTAATATACTGCCTCAAGGAATTACCCGAAAGTAGTGTACTAGCAGGGGGGCATAGGAAGCTATAATTGATGTGAAATGTGCTGAACATGATTTTCTACTTCTCATAAATGTTTCTCTGTATATAATATATGTGGTGGTTTTCTGCCAGCCCAGAGAGAAGATTGTCACCATGTTTGGAAATATGAAATGTAATAGCATTCCCTTGTATTTCACTTTGAAGCTGTTTGCCATGCTACAGGGTTTGTTTAAACCCTGAGGTCTTTCACCCATCAGTTAGCAGGGAGAGAACACAGGGGGAGGGAAGATGACCTTGAGATATTTCAGTTAACAGAAGCTGCATCTTAAATAGTTGAACTTTACTGTTTAAAAGACATGCATTAAGAAATGTAGAAATTTTGCATTAGAAAATCCCAGACATTTAATTTAGCTTTATAGTTAATCTAGCTTCTTTTCACAAAATCTTTAGAAGAAAAAAACAAAACAAATGTTCTATTTTAATTCTGTGAGTACCAGACTTGATGCACACAATAATCAAGTTCCTTCATTAGGTATTATATGAGATATCCGTCATCTGCAAGCACATAATGAGTGAGATACTCAAAAGTGCTCGGTATTGTCCTAACTGTTCCTATTGACTTCATTTGTATTTTTACTGTTGATTGATGTGGGAGCCATACAAATACAAACTTTCTGGAAATCTGCAAAGCACCAGAAAGGTTAACATTCAAGACTTCAAGGCTTTTAACAAATTCAGTCTTTTAAAATGTTCCTGGAGGACTAATGTAAAATATTGCTAAACCATTATCAGTCCCAGAAATTAACTGCAAAAGTAAAGCGAGAGTAACTGTAGGGACTTATCCTCCCTACTCTGATGGAGTGCGGCGCTGGACCGGGGTTGTGTCCGGGCTCTTCGCCTAGAGCCGCCGCCTCCTCGCTGCCTCCTTGCTTCCCCCCGGGCCGGTCTCTCTGCTGCCGCCGTCCGGGAGAGGAGGCGAGCGGCTCGGGCCGCGGCCCCCGCTCCTCGCTCCCTCTCATGCGCTCTGACGCCGGGCGCTGCTGGGGCCCCGGCCGGGCAGCGCGGGGAGCCCAGGCGGCCGGGCTCGGCGCCGCTCCCGCTCTGATCTCGGGTAGGTGTGGGTCTCTGCGCGGGGCGCTCCGCGGGCAGAGGTGGGCGGCAGCTGTCACACGTGAGTGTCCGTTGCTTCCTCAGCTGGAGTCCTGTGGCTGTGGCTGGGGGGGCTGGTCCGAGCCACTTGTTTCACACGGAGCGATTGGTTCAGGAGAGGAGAGGGGAGGAGGCTGTAGATCCTTCTTTGTGTGGTCGGGGATTGCGTTGTTGCGGTTGGCCAATCGCGTGATTAGAGGCATGGTAAGCGCGTGATTTTTCTTTTTGTCCAATTAGATTGCTAGAATGTATGATGTTAGCCCACATGATTGGTTCTTATGTAACCAGACTTAACTATATAAGGAGGTAGTGGAAAAGAATAAAGGAGATTCCTGATTGTTTGCAGCTGTGTTGACTGTGTGAATTTTCTTCGCTCCGCATGAGATACCACAATTGGTGACCCCGACGTGATCCGATCCGGCAGGACCTGGTCGGTGCACTCGAGAGAAGAAAAGCGGAGGTAGCGGCTGCGGCAGGTGGTACCAAAGGAAGATCGGCTCCTGGTCGTCCGAGAGAGACGGTTGTGAGCTCACAGGTGAGCGGCCGCGCATATTATAAAAAGAAATATGGGTTCCGCTTTGTCAGCGGAGGAAAAAACGGTGCATGACTTTTTGTTATGCACTGCTGAGAAGCAGGGAGAAAAGATTCCCTCCGACGCGCTGTCCCAGTTGTTGAAGTGGGGACAAAGGCGCGGGTTTTTTATTACCCCAAGTACTGTTTTGGATACAGCCATTTGGGAACAAGTGGGATCTGAACTATGGGAGTGTGTCTCGCATGGCGACAAAGAAGCCCCATCCCTGAGCCAAACATGGCGCAAAACAAAAAGGGTTGTAGAGACACTCGCCGCGGAGGCAGAAGTGCAGGCGGCGGTCAATAATATTTTTCGGCGAAAAGAGGAGCCGCCCTGTGTGTTGCCGGTTGGCGCCTGAGAGTTCTTTGGGGGAGAAGAGACTGTAATTCCTCTAGCCCCCAGTGCGCCTGAAGTCGATCCTAGCACTGTCCCGCTCCCTCAGGATTCAGATGAATCCTTGGAAAAAATGGAAGCCATCAATGCAGGGACGGTTCAATTCCAGGAGGAGATCAGAAGGCAGGGTTATCAATTGCAAGAAATGTTAAATAAATTGTCCCAGATGGTCGGGGAGGACCATCCTCCGCAATCTCGTACATTAAAAACTCTGCACGAAATGTCTGAGCCGGGTTTGTCTAATTTTCAGAGAGCCTATAAGACTAAACCGCCCAATAAAACCCCACCCTCGAGTGATGTTGTCACCCCCTGTCGTCGCTGCGGGCGTTGGGGGTGTAATGTGGAATGTACTGAGCGGGATAACCCCTTTGTGGGCAAACTGCGGGAACTTGGCCATCCCTTTATTAATAAGCCACCAACATATTCTTCTGATGATGTGGGTCCAGGGTCTCCGGATCCGGTGCGGCGGTGGCATGGGCTTATCAAGGAAGCCCACATAGAAGGAGAATTCTTACCTAATGCCTTCCCGGTTATTACACCAGACCCGAATAACCCTGCTAGGCGACAGTGGGCACCATTGGACTGGAAACTTGTCCGTGAGGCACAAAAATCAATAATGTCCTACGGCATGAATAATCCATATGTACAGTCCCTCATAGAGCAGGTGTTCATCGGACAAGCTATGTGCCCTTATGATTCGTTAAAGTTTGCTGACATGCTTCTAACACCCACTCAAAGGCTATTGTGGAAGGATAATTGGTCAAAGCGTGTGGAAATGGCTCTCATACGCAATATTGATTTGTCTGAGGACAATCCGCTGCGTTATGCCACTCAGGATATGCTTATGGGAACTGGAGTTTATGCGGACCCGCAACGGCAAGCTCGTCTTGATCCTCGGATTTTACAACAGTCGCAGGGATTGGCCTTGGCCGCTTTTAAGGATGTACCTCAAATGGGTAAACCGATCCCACCGTACGCAAAAATTGTCCAGGATCCCTCAGAGCCTTATTCAACATTTCTTGATCAACTTAGAGAAGCAATAGACCGCTCCCCTAATTTGACGGCCGAAGCGAAGACAGCTGTTGGGCTCGATCTTGCTACCCAAAATGCCAATGCTGTTTGTCGTCGTATCTTGGCTACCTTGCCAAAAACTGCTTCCCTGACAGAAATGGTGGAAGCTTGTAACAGAGCGTCGGTGTACGAGGAAACTGATAAAGCGGAAATACATGCAAAGGCTCATGCATCAGCGTTGGCAATGGCCCTACGACCTTTGGTGAGGCCCAGTAAGCCTTCCCGCCCGTCAGGGGTTTGTTTTGCGTGCGGAAAGCCGGGGCATATGAAAAAGGACTGCCCAAGTAAAAATGTACGGGCAGGAACCGAAAATGCAACGAAGACTTTTGCAGGAACTTGTAACCGCTGTGATAAGTTTGGACACCGTGCGTCTGAATGTCGATCTCGTTTTAAAAAGGATGGCACACCGCTTCAGGGAAACGGGACGCGGAGCGCCCGCCGGGGGGGCGCGAAGACATAAGAGTCCCCCAACCCCAAGCCGGTTGTTTGGAATACCTTACAGGAGCCACCCGAGGAAGTGCTGGAGTGGACTTGGCCACCGCAGCAGATGTAACATTAGAAGATGACAAAGTACAAATTGTTCCATCGGTAGTAAATGGCCCCTTGGGGTACGGACTTAGTGCTCTCTTAATTGGCCGCTCTTCTATGTCCAAGCAAGGGCTTTTTGTGCTACCTGGTCTTATCGATGCAGATTATACCGGGAATATCGGAATAATGGTCCGTGCCCTCTTCCCTCCAGTCAATATTGCAGCCGGCACTCGTATTGCCCAGTTAATTCCATTCCAAAGCTCCGTTCCAAAAACTAAACTGACAGAGCGTGGGTCCCATGGTTTTGGCTCTACAGATTCTCCACAGGTAGCCTTTGCCATGACAGTAACCCAACGTAAACCTTTACGGATGGTGCGTCTACAGGGCCCGGATGGCCGCCAGATCCGACATGAAGCCCTTTTAGACACTGGGGCCGATGTCACTGTTGTTCCGATTCAATTTTGGCCTGATACCTGGCCCCTGCAGGATGCTATGACCTCGGTAAGAGGTATTGGAGGGACCCAACCCACTCGCATCAGTACGTACTATATTACAATCTGTGATGACGAGGACCCTGCTACAACAGCAAAGGTGCGTCCTTACGTTCTTTCTGCTCCCGTCTGGCTGTTAGGCCGTGATTGCTTAAGTCAGTGGGGGGTTGTTTTACAAAACTCCCCTTTTGCTTAGCGGCCATTGAGGGGCGGCCGATCCTACAGTTGGAATGGTTAACTTCTACTCCGGTGTGGGTCGCTCAATGGCCGTTACCAGCTTACAAGCTCGCCCGTGTACAAGAACTGGTCCAAGAACAGCTCGAAAAGGGCCACCTCGAACCTTCTTTAAGCCCCTGGAACACTCCAATTTTCACTATTCCCAAAAAATCGGGAAAATGGCGTCTCTTGCATGATCTGCGGGCAATAAATGCGGTTATGAAAGACATGGGAGCCCTTCAGCCAGGCTTGCCTACCCCTACGATGCTCCCACGTGATTGGCCTCTACTTGTCATTGATTTAAAGGATTGTTTCTTTACAATTCCTCTTCATCCTGATGATAAGGATAAATTTGCTTTCTCGGTTCCTTCTGTGAACAAGGTCGAGCCCGCTCAACGATATCAATGGACAGTGCTTCCCCAAGGCATGAAAAACTCACCCACCATCTGCCAGCTTTATGTGGCCTGGGCGTTGCGGCCGCTCCGTCATGCACATCCCGAATGGCTTATCTACCATTACATGGATGACATTCTTTTTGCTGGAGCAACTCTTAATACTGAAACGGCCATCTTGGAAATTGCTTCTGTGTTACAATCTGCTGGCCTCACAATAGCCCCGGATAAAATTCAACGACAGGCGCCTTATTTTTATCTGGGCATGCGCATTACTAACTCTATTGTGCGACCTCAGAAATTAACTATTAATCTTACTGTTCGCAATTTACATGACGTCCAACGCCTGGTCGGAGACCTACAGTGGGTCCGTGGGCTTTGTGGCATTTCTAATGAGGACCTTGCTCCTCTTCTTCAACTTCTCAAAGGAGGCCGTGATCCAGCTGAACCTCGCTCCTTGCAACCACAACATGAAGTTGCCCTTCGCACTATTGCCAGTAAGGTCACGCTTCGGTATTCCGGCCGTGTTCTCCCGGGTTCACCTGTATCCCTAGCAATTCTTTCTAGAGATACTTCCCTGGAGGCGCTACTTTTTCAATGGCTCCCGGATTTACCTGATCCTCTCGTCGGACTCGAATGGATTTTTCCATCTTCTCAATTTTCCAAAACAGTTACCACTCGATTGGAAGCCATTGCATCACTTATTGTGACAGCCCGTTCACGTACTGTTGCAATTACGGGCGCTGACCCTGATGTTATTTATGTGCCTTTTAATGCTTTGTTACTTTCCCACATTCTTGCTAATGATGTTTCTTTTGCTGTTGCTTTGTTAAGTTATACTGGTCATCTTACCAATCATTATCCCTCTCATCGCCTTTTGTCAGTAACAATTCCCTTAGAAAAGGTGGTCATGCGACAATCTTCCCCTGTGCAAGGACTTACTGTATTTACTGATGCCAGTGGCAAGATGGCCCGCGCCGGCCTTCTGTGGCATACGGCCAGTGCTTGGCATCACGAGCTGGTCGTAGCTGAGGGATCTCTCCAAGTTTTGGAATTTCAAGCCATTATTCGTGTCTTTGTCAAGTGGCCCACCACCCCTCTTAATATTGTTAGTGATTCTCTTTATGCTGTGGGTGTGACATGTCGCTTGGAACGTTCTCTTCTGAGACAAGTGTCTAATTCTGTGCTGTGGCAAGCCCTTTTGCGACTTTGGCATTTACTTGATGCCCGTGCCTGCCCCTATTTTATTACTCATATTCGCAGTCATTCTGGTATTGTTGATGGTCTTGCCCAGGGCAACGCCATCGTTGACCAATTGGTTGGTTCAGTTCATGTCCCTGACTCCTTTGCTCAGGCTCGCCTTTCGCACGATTTTTTCCACCAATCTGCCCGTGCCTTAGCCCGACAGTTTAAGCTCCCTTTGGCTACCACTCGTGCCCTTGTGGCCTCATGTCCTAGTTGTCAACAGCATGTTGTACCCCCTTCCCTTGCCTCTGGTGTTAACCCTCGTGGTTTGTCCTCCTTACAAATTTGGCAAACAGATATTACCCTTTTTCCTGAGTTTGGCTCCCTTAAATATATTCACGTCACGGTGGACACCTTTTCAGGACTTTTGTGGGCTACAGCGTTAGCCAGTACTGGTTCTCGGGATGTTATTAAACATTGGCAGGTCTGCTTTGCTGTTATGGGCATTCCTGCTTCCATAAAAACGGACAATGGCGCTGGATATATTTCTCGTCGTACAGCTCGTTTTCTTTCCTTATGGGGAATTTCTCATGTTACCGGTGTCCCTGGCAATTCCACCGGCCAAGCTATTGTGGAACGCTCTCATGCCTCATTAAAGCTTCTTTTGTTAAAACAAAAAGGGAGAGTTGCCCCCGATGCTGATCCATTGTCCCATACGCCCCATGCTCGCCTTTCAAAGGCTCTATATGTGCTTAATTGGTTACAGGTAGGAACCCATAATGTCCCACCAGTTACGCGACATATCGCTGGTGCTATGGGCCAAGATTGCCAATTGCCCCGCCCACAGGTCCGATGGTTTAATTATACAGATCAAAAGTGGCAAGGTCCTGTGGATTTATTAACATGGGGAAGGGGCTATGCCTGTGTTTCTACTACTACAGGTCCCAGATGGATCCCCGCGAAGTGGGTTCGACCGTGGCTCACCCAGCGACGTGATAAGCAACCACACGATCCCGATATAGAAGCGGCAAACAACGATACCATCCCGGATCTACGCTTCCTCTTTCCTGACTTTAATTAGAAACTTGTAATTATTAGTTAAGTTGTAAGATGTAGATAGTATACGTTGTGCAGTTTTGTAAAATCGAGCAACTATTGATTATAGAATAATGTGTATAACCTCACCCAGGGATAGAATCCTCCCTGGGATTGGCTTAATAGTTTTGGTTAACCAACTTGGTATACTTCACTATTACATGCTAAATTGTATCTATTAATGATTGTATTGCTTTTCTTGTTTTGCTCCTTGTTTTGTTTATATATTATGACAAAGTCTTATGCGCATTGCCACGGCCTTGTTTGAAAAGAAAGGGGGAGGTGTAGGGACTTATCCTCCCTACTCTGATGGAGTGCGGCGCTGGACCGGGGTTGTGTCCGGGCTCTTCGCCTAGAGCCGCCGCCTCCTCGCTGCCTCCTTGCTTCCCCCCGGGCCGTCGTCCGGGAGAGGAGGCGAGCGGCTCGGGCCGCGGCCCCCGCTCCTCGCTCCCTCTCATGCGCTCTGACGCCGGGCGCTGCTGGGGCCCCGGCCGGGCAGCGCGGGGAGCCCAGGCGGCCGGGCTCGGCGCCGCTCCCGCTCTGATCTCGGGTAGGTGTGGGTCTCTGCGCGGGGCGCTCCGCGGGCAGAGGTGGGCGGCAGCTGTCACACGTGAGTGTCCGTTGCTTCCTCAGCTGGAGTCCTGTGGCTGTGGCTGGGGGGGCTGGTCCGAGCCGCTTGTTTCACACGGAGCGATTGGTTCAGGAGAGGAGAGGGGAGGAGGCTGTAGATCCTTCTTTGTGTGGTCGGGGATTGCGTTGTTGCGGTTGGCCAATCGCGTGATTAGAGGCATGGTAAGCGCGTGATTTTTCTTTTTGTCCAATTAGATTGCTAGCATGTATGATGTTAGCCCACATGATTGGTTCTTATGTAACCAGACTTAACTATATAAGGAGGTAGTGGAAAAGAATAAAGGAGATTCCTGACTTGTTTGCAGCTGTGTTGACTGTGTGAATTTTCTTCGCTCCGCATGAGATACCACAAGTAACATTTTTCTTCCTGTTTGACAAGACTGTGTTTTGATTGGTGGCGAAAACAAAGCCAAACACTAAATAATATCAATGCGCTGTTGTTCTCTTGTGCTGTTATTGCAAATGCTTTGTCTAGAGGATCAAGATCTATGCATAACTGAAGTTCTATGGGGCCAATTCACTTTCATTTATCTGTTTTCTGTCATAAGTGAAAGGAAAATCATTCCTGTGGCACTACTTGTGTGGTTTAATTTTTGAATACTTTGTTTACTAATGAGGAAAGGAGAATGCCTGTTTGGTGATGGTGAAATGTACTAATGTTTTTCTCCATTTGATGGCTCCCATGGGCATTATATTATTTTTCAGAAAATGGTGGTTTTTTACACAGTACTGCATGATGATGGTAACAATGTGGATTGCTACTTCAAAACCAGAAGATCCAATCAAAGTGTATCATTGACTTTCTTCCTTTTTATCTTTTTTATCTCTGTGCAAGAGCTTTATTGTAGACTAGTTGTCCCTGGCTGTGAGCTGAGGTCATGTCACATGGATCATTTTTATACTGAGTTTTATTCAGCCAAATTCTGTGTTGCTTTCCAAATTCAGAACAGCCCAAAGCAAATACATTTACTCATCTGAAGACTGTGGAATTTGCTTTATCATTTCATTATATCTTACTATGTCTTACTTTTTCATGATCCTACCAGTATTCCCTCATATATTGCCAAGAACAAGGAGAAAACACTTTATCCATTGTTCTTCCTGATCGGATTTTGTATAGCGTTGTATACCTGACCTGTGTATAGCAATGTATCACATTTCTGTAGGACTCTCTTTGTGAACTAGGAAAAAACCAAACATTCCATTTACCTCAAAGTACAGGTTTAGGAAATTCAGGTTGAGGTTGGCAAAGTCTCCTAAGGGATTTGGGACCCGTTTCTTTAACGTTGAGATTTGGGTGCCCAAACCCCTTAGGCAATGTATACGGCTTTGTACAAAACAAATTCTTACTGTGGTAATAGAACTGTTTCCAGTGGTCTTTATGACATCAGTGAAATAAAATGGCTTGTAAAACAGCAACTTCTGTTGTTGAGTGACTAAAGCTGTTTTAATGACATCAATGCTGCAATTCTATAGCTTTCATTGGCATTAGGATAGATTTAAAGTTGCTATTTGTATCTAACATAAGGGTTTAATGCACTGTGTCCGCAGGAAAAAGAAACCCATACACGTATTATAGAATTTTTTTTATATCTGTCAGCATTCTACTCAACATAAACCGGTGTCTCATTATTTTAGTACATATACATATAACATTGAGGTCTATTATTTTGTGTATTTTGTATAGTGCAAGAATTTTAAAGTCAATCTTTCCTCCACCTGCACCAAATTTCACTTGGTCTTTACCGTTTTTGTGGTTACAATACTGTGCAAGCCACTTAAGTATGATAAAGCTGCTACTTATTAGTTTTGCAATCAGCAGGAGATGTGGTAGAATTACCTGAATTATACATCAAAAAGGACTGAATATTTTTTGTACCTGTGGTAGATTGTTAATAAAATTAATACTCTTCACAGAACTAAAAAAAATAGGTATTGAGCCATTATTATGGCATTGCATGCTTCTGAGCATTTTGTTTTTCATTCTGACTTCACTACATATTTTAACCTTCAGTACAAGAAATTTTGTTCTTGAACATAAGAAGAAAATTTGTTCTGAGGTTAGTTCATAATGAGACTATAATTTAGGAGAAGTAAATTCGAGGCTCATCAGAGATTCTCTGTGGTAGGAATAACACATGGGACTTATTATACAATAAGTAACAGAAGAGAAACAACTATGCAATACATATTCATAAAAATATATCCTTCTCCCTTTGGTGTTAAATGTAGGCTTATTACATTAAAGTATTTCAGGTTTTGAAAGGAGAATGCACTTACAGATCAAATATTTATTTCTGTAATCGTTATAATTATAATTATTATCCATATATTATTCATTAACATATTTCACTTGGAATGACATTGATAATTATTAATATAGTCTAAGATTAAATATGTATTTGTAGCCTCAAATATTGTGATTTTTTGGTATAAACTTAGGTTATCCCTTTTCACTGAAAATAATGATCTGAACATGTAAAATATATTTTTAAAAAGCTCTACCAACGTGCTACGAGCAAGCACAACATGAAAACTGAAAGAGAAAAATATATTTCAATACAAATGCAATCTTTAAGAATTTGCTTAGTTTATGGATTTGCTTACTTTACCTAATGAGTAATCCTTTTTATTTCAAATTAGAAAATTATTTCACTCACTAGGACCTTGGCTATGACGTGAACTCTCTTTGGTGAATAATTCTTTCTTAGGTTCTCCTTGACCAAAGGACATGGGTAGAATGGGAAAGGGAAATTACATAAAATATTTCTAAGCTGAATAGAAAAATGGAATAACAGATGAACACAAATTTGAAGACTTCTATATAAATATAATGTTTTACTAGTGTCCTATGCGGTAAGTCTTGCTTTTTTGTCTAATACATGTTGACTTCAAGGAAATTACTTGTGTGAGCAAACATTAGACATGATTAAGAGTTGCAGAATCAGGTTATTGGATTGTAGGGATATTAATGGATGACTTCTGTTGATGAAAGAGAGGGCTAGTATTCCTCTTGGGTCTTCCATTCATTCATGTCTCAGTTGATCATTTGCCCTTACAATACTAGTGAAGACCTTAAAGTGAATTGTAGCCTAGTCTTCACTCTAGGGTTATCTACTATGTATACTTTTTAAATACCGCTGATGGATAAGTACAGAGGATAGGAGACCTGAGTTATTTATAGGGTTGCCACAAGATAATGTCAAATAATGTCAGCGGACAAAAGAAAAATAGAATATCTGCTTGTAATCATTTCCAGCAGTGAACATTTTAATGAACACAAACCAGTGCAATTTATTGTGAGAGCCGTGTAAATGACATATCTTGAAGATACATGATCGTATAAATAGATTCTGATGGGGAAATCTGTTTAATATTTGAATTTATAAATTGTGTATTTTCATAGATAAAAAGAGGAGGATTACTTGGATTTTGTAGGGGTATATGTGTGGGGGGATTGCCTATATAAAATATTTTGTTTCTGAGCAACCAAACCTTAAAATATTTAAGGAAAATGTCGCTTTAAATCACCTTTATGTCTACTTCGTCCTTGTGGCCAGTAAAGGAATGCAAGTAAGAGGAGCTTCAAGGCTACCCTCAATTGCATTTGCTGCTATAGACCCCAAGGAGTCAGGAACCAGGAGCCAGGGACTCCCAGAGCACCACACCACCCATTGCCATATCCTCTGTGCTGGGAATAGGCATAGCAGACCTTACACAAACTGCAAATTCTCCATTGTTAGGGAAACCTGATGCAGATGGCTATGCAGCTGCTTTCTGCCAGTGAACCAACATTTTGGGGGCTCAGAACCTGTCCTCTAATTTTCAACATTTTATTAGTACCTAAAATATTTCATATTCTATCCTCTACTTCCAATCTTAGAGATTAACAGGGCAGATCTTTGACTATTGAATTACTTTTGTGATATGCATTTCATCTTCCTTAGATACAGACCCAATGAATTTATTTATTAATTTTGGTGTCCTTTACAAGTGATCAGATTTGAAAGATGTTTTGATCACTGCAGTATGGGCTGGATTGGAATAGCAGTTTCAGAGATGAAAAGCAAGCACTTTGTCACACAGTCTGCCCCAGGCAGATTTTATTTTCCATAGTGATGTATATGAAATTTCAAAGTACCTCTACAACAATAAGTTGCTGATTCTTTTTAAAATCAAATTGAAGAAATAAGTTGTAATGAAGAATAAAGGTTTTCAAAAACGGAATTTGAACCAAAAAAATGTTTCTGTTGAACATTTGTTTTGAATTGTAAATCCAAAGAAATTATCAAATGAAAGCATGGTTTATTTCCTTTTGTCTGTCATATTTCTATGTGCTTTGCATCTCTATAAAATCATATTATTCATAAACCAAGTATTTGAACAGTAAGGAAAAGCAGGTTTTATACTTTACACTGACATTTCTAAAATGTACTACATGTGCAGTGCTTACTCCATCATTAATCCTGCAGTAGTTCTGGATTATGATATAGCATTAGCATACTGTGTAGAAAAATTAACTGCCTCAATTTTAGATTGTACTTTATACCTTTGTCACCTATTTTAAATGCAGTCTGTACTCATTCTGCTATATCTTTGTGGCCCATTATTTTTTTTTTACAGAAATGTATGGTTGTTAATTCTGTCCAACATGTTTACAATTCTTGTTTCTGTAATTATCTCACTGAACTCATGTTATATACATTTTTAATTTACCAGTTATTATATATTCATACAGTTGCACAGTAATGGAAACATTTTCAAAAAGCTCCTATTGGATTTAGGAGCACAAGTCCTTTTGCCTTACAGTGGGACCTGTGCTCCTAAATCCTCTAAGTTGTTTCCTAATGCAGGCAGCTAGTTTTTTACAGTAATTCTATAAAGTTGCAGTAAATTAATTTTACACAGCTCTCTGAATTCATTAGCACCTGTATTCAACAGGTGGCAATAAACATTCGTCATATATTGTTTGGTTTACCAAGAGTATCTCAGTTACTTCAGTGTGAGTTATAGTTGTAAAGACTGCAGGACTGGTCCCTTAACAGCTTGGGGCAGCAAATCCTTAGCTTGTGTAAAGTTTTATAGTTTAACTGAAGTCTGGAAATTGATCTGGACACAGTGGCAAAATGAGGACAGACACATGGATGGATTTTAAGTTGCAGTCCAGCTTTTAGTACCTTTAATTGCTATCTGCCAGTCACCCAGACTGTCCTTTACCAGGTCTTTAATTGACTCCAGTGCTACCATCTAACCTCTAAATCAGAGTGGCTCTCCTTAGCTTGCTGTGCTCCTATCACCCTCCCCATTGCAAGGGGGACAGAGGGTGCAGAAGGGTGTGGACCTGGGCCTGCAAGGGCCACGAGGTCTCCACAATGAGCACAAGGCCCATCAGTAAAATCCCAGGTCTTTTGCCACTGAGAACCATTTATTTTATCCTTTTAGCTATGCTAGAAACCAGCCATATAACAGGCATTTAAATGGTTCCAAGGCAGGGTTCCAGGGTTCCTGCCATATAACTCCTTATTGAGCCCCTCCATAACTCTCCCCACCAGCACCCATAAGCCCCAGCACCCCCTCATGGCACCCCAAAATGACCCATGGGTTCTTCCCAAGACTGCAGTACTTCAGTCCTTTCCAGTCACAAAGAGTTATGGGATTTAGGCGACTTGTGACAAAAAACAAAATAAAACAAAAACACATGCATATACCCTGCAGGTTTCTTTTTGGTCTCCATGTAAAAAAGGCCATGAAACACAGCTGTCAAATATAATAAGCCAAATTGGCAATTTCTGAAAATTTTGATATAGTATTTTACCATTGCCCCTTTCTAGACTACATTGAAACAAGCAGTGTAGCTGCTTGCTTCAGAAACTTTACTACTTGTAATAGGTCTCCAATGAGTTGACAGAGTAATCTCATTATTTTAGCTTTGTTTACAGACTGCTGCTTTATTCTTCTTTCCCTATAATATGTTGAGTCTATCTTTTTAGATAGCCAAATTAACGAGACTCATTTGTTACCAACAGCTGCAATCATTCAGTTGACTTGCAGTGACTATTTCCAAACTCCGCTCCATGTTCAAAATCTACTTTATCCTATGCCAGCACAATCTCTATTGTGTCAGATCTTTATCAGAATTGTACAGTTCCTGATGGTGTCTCTCTCCCACTCTCTCTCTTTTTTGCAAGTGTTGATGTTGCTTGCACTATTAGTAATAGTTACTTGGAATTATCTGCCCATATTAAGTTGATGGGCACATTTTCTGTTAACTCTGGGAAAACATTCGGGATTGTAATGTATTGGAGCTCAACAAGATTCCTAGTGACATCATAGAATATTGGGGTTGGAAGGGACCTCAGGAAGTCATCTAGTCCAACCCCCTGCTCAAAGCAGGACCAATCCCCAGACAGATTTTTGCCCCAGCTCCCTAAATGGACCATCTTAGGAACTGAACTCACACACAACTTGGGGTTTAGGAGGCCAATGCTCAAACCACTGAGCTATCCATCCCCCTCAAAAATGTCTGATTACATATCAGAGCCAGGAATTGAACACAAGTCTCCTGACTCCCAGGCCAGTGCCTTATCCTCTGGATCATGCTACCTCTCCATCACATAGATGAAGAAGAATCTGTGCCCTCAGTCTTGCATTTTGATCCATGTGAATTGACCCTTACATCCATAAAGAGATGCATTTCTTTTCTGACTGCAGGAATAACTCCTGTACACTTGCAGTGAACTAAAAATAAGGCAGACTGATTGGATGTGTCTTTTTAGCTCCGAGAGAACATTGTTTTGATGTAAATGGGATGGAAAACTGTTGTCTTACACTTAATGTTTTGAATAGAAGTGGTTGCAGATTTTCCCGCAGAATGATTTTACAGTAGAAAATACAGTTCCACACAATCAAAATTCTCTATAGGGAACATTTTGTCATTTCCAAACTGACATTTTTTTGAATTTTCAATCTGCAAAAAAATTCAAAATTTCAACTTTTTGTCCCAATTTGGGCCAAAGCCAAATGTTTAAATGTCAAAATTACCATGGGACAGAAAATTCTAATTTCTCTCAGTTTTCATTTCTCTAGGCTTTTAAGTAGATTAGGCTGAATTCTCCCCTGTGCTGGAGCTACGTTTGGTATGGGGGAGGTAGTGTGTGGGAGCCAAATGCATCTCCCTGATCCTGCACCATGCAACCCTAGCACAAATTAAACAAGTTGAGGAGCAACTATGCTGTGTCTGCCAACTTTATATCTGTAGAGAGTTACTCATCACAAGGGGAATTCTCCATTGCCCACATCTGGCCAGAATACAACCACTTTGCACTGCCTGAATAGTGCAAAAAGGTGGTGTGGACCAGAGGATCTGGTCCAACATATTCAGATCTCTGTTTAATTCCATCCTTTATCATACAGTTCAGCTGCTGGAAACAGCTTGTCACAATTTGTGACCTTACCTCAATTAATCAGCTGTGAGGAAATGGTTTTCATAGGCTGATAGTCAAGAACCTGGCTTCACATGTTTCTACCACTTTGCAATATTAGAGAAAAGAGCAGGGGCATCCCCCTCAGCTGATGGAGCTGTGATCATTTGCACCAGCTGGGGATCTTCCCCCAGACATTTATGCAGAGGTTTACACAGGATCAGAAGGGCTTCCTTCATAGGGGCAGCTTGGTCTTTTCATGGTCTGTACAGAAAAAAGTGTAAATCCCATCTGTGCCAGACCTTTCCTTTTTGCTTCAAAGCTGTACCACTTTAAGCTGTGACATTGCCACATCTCAAACTAAAGAAGACTGAGCTAGGTCAATGCTTGGAACTCTGAGGAAAATCCAGATCCTGCATGGAGTTGTGATGCCATTCAGTACATGGTATTCTTCATTCTGCGTCAATATTGAACCAATCGTGTTTAGAGCCACTTTGGCTCATAGCATTGTAAAAAAAATCTCCTGTTTGGAACATTTTCCATACTTGGTCTCAGCCTAAAAGTGAATCTGATGTGGTGAGCCCAACATCAGTTTAATGGCATTCAAGTTGTTTGAACTGGGGTCAGGGGTGGGGAATACACTTTTTGCATATGTTCCAACTGAAATATCAAAATTGGCTTGTTTAATAATTCTCAGTGAAGAAAGAAAAAAAACAAGTTAAAAGAAAATAAGTTCCACATTTACAAACTATTAATGTTTAAATTTGCATGTTAGAACATTTTCTATCCATTCTTTTTTCTGATTGGTTTAACAGAGTGCATTAGAATGTTTTGAGTATTCTTATAATAACCCATTTCAGGACACTTCTATTAAGAACTTCAGCATTGAAGACATTTACGAAATAGAACAGAGTTGCGCATATATATATATATATATATAAGATTGGCCAACATTTCCAGTTGTAGGTCTTTGAAAAACTGAAATTGCTCAATAGAGAATTCTTAAATTTTTGCAGCTAAATTCCCCCCAAATTTTGTCTACTCTGGGCATGCTCCACTCCTGGGATGAGCAGGAGTTTCCCTGCAATTACAGCTCTGCTGCAGGGCATTCTGAATCTGGCCACCAGAACTGAGAGCAGGGAGCTTGTTTTTGCATTGCTTTTAATGATCTCCTTGATGGGCAAGGTAGAATGGGAGAGGAATCTGCCCAATTCAAATGCCGAGGGTACAAGAACTGGATCTGCTGGGGGGTGGGAGTAGTAGATTTGGACAAGGTGCCTGGGGAGGGGGTAAAAATTGGGATTGGAGGCTAGCCCAGAGGGGGGAGAGGGAAACTGTGAGTTGGGGTCTGTATGGGCAAGGGGATTGGGAGTCAGAGGGCAGTCTAAGACTGGCTAAACCAAGGTACTGTGGGGGGGGGAAAGATTGGAGGAATGGAAGTGGAAGGAAGGGAAACTGCTACCTGGAAAGGGAGAATTGGGAATGGGTATGGTAAGGGGACTGAGAGATTTAGTAGGTGAGACTAGAACTTGCTGGGCAAGAAGACTGGTATTAGAAGCCAGAAGAGTAGAGACTGGGAGTGGCTAGGGTGTGGAGAATGAGACTGCTTCAAGAAGCTGAGATGGGGAATCACAGAATATCAGGGTTGGAAGGGACTTTAGGAGGTCAACTAGTCCAACCCCCTGCTCAAAGCAGAACCAGACAGATTTTTGCCCAACATCCCTAAATGGTCTCTTCAAAGACTGAACTCACAACCCTGTATTTAGCAGACCAATGCTCAAACCAGTGAGCTATCTGTCCCCCTTTGACAGGCCTGGAACATGAACAGATTGAAGAGAATGGGGAAGAAGGTTCCTGAGTCTCCCCATTCCTCTGCTGTGAAACTGACTGACAAAGTATCCCATCCCCTTCTAGTGCTGGTCCATATAGAGGATGACAACCTGCTACTCCTATGAGTTACTCTGTTAAGTCAAGTGGCAAAGGTCTGTGCAGTGCTGATAATCCATTGGGGTGATTCAATATGATGGAATATAGGTTTTTCCATTTGATTTTTTGAAAAAAAAATTAAAACATAGGAAGTTACACACAAAAATGTATGTTAAAAGAGCCTCACTTTATTAAGGCTGTAATATTTCCATCTGTTCCACATGGGTGGACACTGGTTCTAATGCAGAGCCCGCACTGATTTCATTGGATTCTGCCTGGGTATTTAACGTTTCAGTGAGACAGATCATATTAAAGGGTCTAGGCCTAAATGGAAAACATTCCTGATATAAATTCTAGCTTTTAACATCCTGTTTACAAACCTTGCATGACCAGAGTGTTCTTTAGTTGCCTCAGTCTTGTGCACCAGGCCTAATTTAGGGAAGGGCGGTAGCAAACTAACAGCTAATTTTATTATGTACCCCAAAAGAAAATTGTTTATTATGCTAATTAGATATAATTGAAAGCTGAGAGTCAATATGGTGAGATGCAGCCACTATGGGGTATAGCATAACATTTAAATGAAATTGTTTAAATATTTCTCATTCTCCTGAACTCTTTGGCATAGATTTACCACATAATATGCAGCTCCCAATCCTGTCAGGCCCTGAGCATCCTGACATCAGTAGTGGATGAAGATGTAGAGCACCTTGCAGTTCTATTTTATAATGAGAAATTGATGCCTGTTCCTTGGGTCTCAGCTTATTCAGTGTTCCATACATTTATTCACTTGGCTAATGCAAATGACAGAGTTAAATCAAGTATTAGTGAAGTGTTTTGCGGCAAAACGTAGCTTAATTACTAAGGAAGGAAATATTAGTTTTGCCTATCGTCTATGTGATTTTTTTCACACAGGACTTCATCAAGTTAGAACTGCCATCTTCATACATCTTGGAGTAAAGGCTTCAGCTTTCACAAACATCAGAGCATCACCTTACTAACTCCACACTTCTGATGCAAAATGTACCTTTGTCTGCAAGGGTCCTTTTGCAAGCCTTTGAAATACTACAGCATACCAAAAGAAGCCTTCTACGTGTGAATGGTTATTAATGATAATTTGAAAACTTAGCACTGCAGAGTAGTATTAAGTACAGGCCCCAGGTTTGGCAGTTGACATAGACAAAATGACCCTAAGGAAAACTGAATTTGGAGCTGCGCTTGTTTTTGAAAATCCATGTTGTGGAATGTAGGTGCATAATGAGAGGTGAGAAGAGACCAGCTTGTGGCAGAGGTTTGTAATGGCAGTGTTGTGCATGAAGGGTTAGCCTGTTGCCTAAAAAATTGTCTGTTTCTGAAGAAGTCTAACATAGAAATATAAATGTAATAAAGACAAAGATGTGTTCAGGCTTTTGTGTTTTTGTATAGTCCAATCTACTTAGTGTTTTTTTTCTTTTTATGTATTCTGTACCTGCAGTATGTTTCTATAAATCTTTTCTTTTGTAACTAGAGATTTTGAAAGTGTGCTTTAAAAAAGTGAATTGAGACAGAAAGATCCACCACTGAGGCACAGCAACTGTAAATTTCACATTCAAGAGTAGGAGAGTATTACAGTGACCACTTCAAAGCACTATTGTCAGAGATGGTGTCTGGGGCTACTATTGTAGAACGGGTATCATCGGGATCCTCTAAACAGGTGAGACAAATTCTGTCTGGTGGCAATAATTCTATGGAATAAACTTATTAGGATCAGCCCAAGGATGGTATGGATGTCTGAGAGCCTTTGAGCCTCATTTGTCTCTCACTTCAAATTGGTTTTGTATAGTCAATGCAGTTACTCCAGATTCAGTCTGGTGTGAGAAAAGAGTCAGGCGCTTTTTTTTACCGCAAATGGTTGAAGTGGGCAAAACTAATATTTCCATTTTAAACTCTAACCCCAATTATCCAAGGTTTTGTAGTTCATGTACAAAAATACAATTCAAGATGAAGCTTAGTCCACTTGTTTTCAACCTGCAAAAGAATGAATCTGAAGAATGTTTCAAAATGCCATGGGCAGATGCTGAAATATAGAAAGGTTTTTTTCTTAAAAAAAAAAAAAAAGTTTTATTTGATATAAAAAGTGCATGTTGCACCATGAAATGTGGATATGTTAATTTCTGATGTGGACTAACAACTTTTTTTCAGTTAGAGAATAGGGGATAAATGAGATGAAATAGTTATCTTAAAATTGCAGACTCCATAAATGGAGTGTAAATGATTCTGCATTGTTAGAATGAATGCTACGTTATTAAAAGATCAAAAAGTGCTACACAAAATAATTATATGCCATAAGTACATGTACTGCTAATGTCTCTCCAGTAATAGAAATCCTTGTAAAACTTCAAACAAATAAATTCGTATGTAGTTACAAATTGAACAAAAGGAAGGTCAGAAGAGAAGTAATTCGATTAACATTTATGCCTAAATGTTAAACATTAAAGTGTGACTCATGCAAACATAATTAAACCACATTTTTGTTAAATCAGTTCACATTTTTAGCCAATAACAGTAATATTCATTGCTAGTTTGGTATTTTTATGAACTGATTGGCTCTATCCAGTTCTTGCTATCCACATCACAAAGCTACCATCACAAATGCAGATCTCAGCAGAGAGGTCAGAGACTGAATAGGAACAGATATAGAGAGAGATGAAATATCATACAGTAAGAGTTAATATCTAATATATGAAGGAGCAAGAGGCAAGTTAGTAATTCAAATTTAGCAATCAATGCAGATTGTAATTTCCAAATTCTGGCAGGTTGCCATTATTTTGGTCAGGAAGAGTCAAGGTTACAAAAGCAAAGGTGCTGGTTACTAGCTACTCTGCAGTGTACAAGATTTGATTAGAAGTCTAAAGATCAGATACTTTCTCCCCTGGAAAGCTTCAAGGTTGAGAATGCTGAAGAATGACCTCACTGCATCCAGAAATATCAGGCTGACAGCTGCAGCAATATGACTTAGGGCTTGTCTACATCAGAAAGTTGCAGCGCTGGTGAGGGAGTTACAGCACTGCAACTTTGAAGGTGTACACATCTGCAGGGCATCACCAGCGCTGCAACTCCCTGTTTGCAGCGCTGGCCGTACTCCCATTTTGTGTCGGGTGTAGAGGATCCAGCGCTGGTGATCCAGCGCTGGTAATCCAATGTAGACACTTACCAGCGCTTTTCTTGACCTCCGTGGAAGGAGGAAGCCTCTGGTAATCAAGCGGGTCTCCTTTCCCGGTTTGCTCTCTCGTTCCCGGAACGCCGAGCAAGCAGGTCTCCTTCCCTGCGGTTTGCTGGGTGGCTCCGGGAACGCGAGAGCAAACCGCGGCGAAGCGGGTCTCCTTTCCCGGTTTGCTCTCTCGTTCCCGGAACGCCGAGCAAGCAGGTCTCCTTCCCTGCGGTTTGCTGGGTGGCTCCGGGAACGCGAGAGCAAACCGCGGCGAAGCTGGTCTCCTTTCCCGGTTTGCTCTCGCGTTCCCGGAATGCCGAGCAAGCAGGTCTCCTTCCCTGCGGTTTGCTGGGTGGCTCCGGGAACGCGAGAGCAAACCGCGGCGAAGCGGGTCTCCTTTCCCGGTTTGCTCTCTCGTTCCCGGAACCCCGAGCAAGCAGGTCTCCTTCCCTGCGGTTTGCTGGGTGGCTCCGGGAACGCGAGAGCAAACCGCGGCGAAGCGGGTCTCCTTTCCCGATTTGCTCTCTCGTTCCCGGAACGCCGAGCAAGCAGGTCTCCTTCCCTGCGGTTTGCTGGGTGGCTCCGGGAACGCGAGAGCAAACCGCGGCGAAGCTGGTCTCCTTTCCCGGTTTGCTCTCGCGTTCCCGGAACGCCGAGCAAGCAGGTCTCCTTCCCTGCGGTTTGCTGGGTGGCTCCGGGAACGCGAGAGCAAACCGCGGCGAAGCGGGTCTCCTTTCCCGGTTTGCTCTCTCGTTCCCGGAACCCCGAGCAAGCAGGTCTCCTTCCCTGCGGTTTGCTGGATGGCTCTGGGAACGCGAGAGCAAACCGCGGCGAAGCTGGTCTCCTTTCCCGGTTTGCTCTCGCGTTCCCGGAACCCCCCATGAAGCCGCCCAACAGCGCTGCAGTGTGGCCACATCTAACACCACTTGCAGCGCTGGTTGCTGTAAGTGTGGCCACTCTGCAGCGCTGGCCCTATACAGCTGTACTAATACAGCTGTAACAACCAGCGCTGCAAAATTTTAGATGTAGACATGGCCTTAAAGTCAGTGCTGGGGGTGGTTAAGAAATGGCAGAAAGTTTCTTTGGCAGTACTACAAGACATATGTCAGGGCACAGTTATCAGGTGGCTAGGTAGCTATTTTAACACACTGGTTGGCTCCACCAGCTATGGTGTCATCCTTGTCAGATTTTAGTACATCAAATACAATGTTACATTATATAGATTTCTAATTCACTAACAGGCCTGGAGGTCAATTGCTGTATAAGGATTCATGTTTATACCAGATCTGGTCTATCCTAAAGAATGTCACTGTATGCAGTTCTGTCATATGTGAGAACTTCCCTGTGTGGTTCAAGGTTTCTTTACGCTTGAGCTATCATGGCAGGTCAGATCTCTGACGAAAACTTCTCATTTGGGCTTCTGTGTATAAGATGGGGAGATACTGTGACAAGTTACTGAATTAAATAATTTTAAAAACTATTTTTCTCCAAAAGATAGTTGATGAAACAAGGAGTCACTGTATTAAGCTTTGAAACAAGCTCAGTGTTTATTATGTATTTTCATAGGTCTCAGTCAGCTCAGTCTGAGCTGTGTTCTTATGCAGTTAATAAAAGTTATGTCCCTTCTCTCAAAACAATCTGCCATCTGGGTGCTTACTAATATATTACACAGCTGGATGCCATACATTGTGAAAACCTAGTTGTTCTTCTAAGTGGTTGTAATAGGTTGTTTTTATCAACAGTCCTTCCGGCATGCAAGGAATTCTGTGAGGCGACTAGAGCATTTTGCCAGGAACCTTATTGGTTAATGACTTTGATTTCTATTTTTAAACTTATTTTCTCAGATGCCCTTTTCTGCTGTCTGTATAGTTTACAGTAGGCTCTCTGTCTGCATAAACATAATGTTAAACCTCAGTATTGACATGGGAACTTTTCTTTAGTTGTAGGCTGTCTTCCCTAGTCTCATGCAAATAAAAGTTGGGTAAGATACCAAGAAAAGGTACCATGTAGCATACACAACAACTCACAGTCCTTCCCAGGAGAGAGACAAGGAAGTTCAAATCAGCCAGAGTGCGCTGGTGAAGAAGCCTCATTAGAAACATTGGTGCTGTGCTAGATGGATTCAAAGGGTATTTCTACACTGTAGTGTAAGCCTGTGCTTGAGCCCTGGCTCAGGCCTAATCCCTCTTGCATCTATGCTGCAATTATGCTAATCCTGGGCTCTGACCCAGGGTCTCAGGAGGGTCCAAGCTCAAGTGAAACTGGGTCCTAGCCCTATTGCTTTGCAGTGGTCACATAGCTCCGCTTGACTTGGGTCCTGGGAGTCAGCCAGAAATATCCCACAATTGCATGGGGCAACTTCCTTAGTCCTCTGTCCAGGGCTGGTTCCAGGCACCAGCGCAGCAAGCTGGTGCTTGGGGCGGCCCATGGAAAGTGACGGCATGTCTGGGTCTTAGGCAGCAATCTAGTGGCGGGTCCCTCTAGGAGGGAAGGACTTGCCACTGAAGCAGCGCGGGAGAGCAGCCACCAAAATGGCGCCAATCACGGCTTGTTTTTCCTCCTCTTCACCACTTGGGGCAGCAAAAGAGCTAAAGCCAGCCCTGCCTCTGTCCAAATAATCTGTAATCCACTCTATTGAAAATGGAAGCCACCCCTCCCCAGTTTGTCAGTGGCAGCAGCTCAGGTCAGCATTAATCCATTATCTTTTGATCACTAATCTGCAAGCACGCTGTTAGAGAGCCTCCTGTGTTTGCAATGGATAGCAAACCAATCAAGCAAAGCTAGCTGCTGCCTAGTAATGGGCAGGGCAGGCAGTAAAGTTTTCCCACAGTGCACCACACTCCTGGGGCTAGTGCAGCCACATTTCAGGGTTGGAGAATTGGCATTAGGGCTTCTGGGATATGGTTACTTTGACTCAGGTCTGTGCACTGCAGTGTGGATAGCTGACCCCTAGGTTTGAGCATGGGTGAGAAAAGACTTTAAAAATGGTTGCAATGTAGATGCCCAAGTCCAGGGTTTCCTAACAGGGGTCAGCTGACTCAAGTCCCACTAACCCTTTGTTTACATTGCATACCCAAATGCAGACTCTGGATTTGAATTTCAAGCATCCCAGAATTCAGAGGTGCATGGGAATGGAAAATAGGAAGAGCCACACTGGTTCAGACCAGCTGTCTGTCTAATTCTGTATCCTGTCTCTGACAGTTACTAGTACCTGCTGCTTCAGAAGAAGTTGCAAGAAACCCCGGAGTAGGCAGCTATTGGAACACCTACACCAGCAAAGGTTTCCAACCAACCCCTCAATAGTTAGGGATGGGTTTATACAATACATAAAGGTCTGTATTGTTGTAAGGATTTGGGGTTATTGTTTGGGGCCATCTATTTTAATAACAGACTTACAGCCAATGCTTGGTATTTCAGTAATAAGGTATTGTTAATTTTAATGATTCTCAAATACAATTTTTAATATTCTCACATATACATTAACACACTCAGTCTCACAACTACCAGGACTGTTCTGTGAAAATTACACTATACGTCTCTTGACATCCATATCAAGTGATCTCTATATCTCACTGTCTCAACAGATATATTACCCTTTATGAACCAGCAACAAACAGGGTAGTAGCTTATGACAATGAGAGCAGAGAAAAGGGAGATAAGAAATAGGAGACATACAACTGCTGGTATTTTTGAAGCTGCATTTTTCTAAAGAATAAATTTATTGAAATTTTTAAAGGCCACATTTTAAAATCTGGCATGTGGGAAGGTATCATTATTTCTTTATGAAAACTCAATGAGACAATCCATTCATATCTCGTGAATACACCTTCAGTACTTGAGTTTAATCATTCATGTACACTACTTTGTGTATATAATCCAAATAGAGCACATCAGATATAGCAATAATCCTAAATGATACATAGTATGAGAGACAAAGGCAGGAATTATTCGAAGTATTTTGTTCCTTACCTAATGATCATTTATTATGGGAGAATTTACAACCTCTCAGTTCTAAATAGCATCAAAGATCATATTTCACTGGCAATGTCAAAGAGAGGAGTGTAATTGCTAGCCTGCAAAATTTGTCCTAGCCTGATGGAGTGGCAAGTCTCTACCTTCATTAGTTACAACTGCATTACTACAAACTGTTGTACATTCTACACCATAAGCTAGCTAAAATAATATTTCATCTTCTTTGAGCCCTTTATGTGTGCAGAGAGGAAGGTAGGATTTTAGAGATCATCCAATACCCTAATGTAGAACATTTTAAACACAGTTGCCAACGTTTTGCAAAGCTCTGAGCAGCCGTTACTGGGTTTGTGCTGTCTGATATGAAGAATTATTAAAGTGAAGTTAGAAATCTATATTTACCTCTATTTCATTTTTCTCCATTCAGAGATATGATAAACAAAAGCTTAAATTAAGCTTGTTAAAATGAAAGGGAATAGTACATAGATTTGGGGTGGGGGGTGAGGGTGGGATGACAAAATATTTAAATGTTCTTGGCAGAGATACAGAGTAATTAAAACCATATATATCATTATGATAAACTTATTTAAAACACAGGATTTTTCCTGTTCTGAAAGACAGTGAAAACAAAACAACAGTTCCCAGTAGTGGCACCAGACAGTAGGTAAGGCTCTATTATTGATTCTATTTTAATATGCATTTTACAAAGGGAAAAAAATGGCTGAAAGCTGTGACTTTGCATAGAAGATCTCAGAAATAAAACTTCACTCTTGGGCTGAAGCTCAGCATACGAAACAGAATGTGTGTTTCCAGCATAGAAGGGCTCATTCTCAACTGGTGTAAGTTGTCATAGCTCAATTGATTTCAATCAATCAACAAATCAATTTTGAATTCCACTGCCTTATGAAATTCCTTAGGAGTGTTGTAATGTGCTCACATTCTGTCAGTCTCACATGAATTTGGGGATGGTAACTTTTTGTGAACTCCAAAACTCTCCAAAAACATAAACAAAAGGAAAAAAGAGAAGAGTCAAGAAAGCTGGCCCACTTTAAATGGTTTTCATCCAGGATACCTCTATAAAGTTGTTTCAGTTTCATGAAGATTGTTTCTGCCTGTCTATCGTATGTGCAGTTGTAGGACAAGGGAAGTAAAAAGAAGAGGAACATGAAGGCTTAGCTTTGCGTTTAGTTTTTGACCCACAGTATACAAGATGGTGTCACATTAATATCAGATGCCAGTCATCCTTTCACTTATTTAAAAAAAAATGCAAATAAATGTGTACCATAGCAGTAAAAAATATAGGGTTGATATTGCTTGAGTTTTGGTAAAGATGGAATGAGTTTAGTAGCGATATGCGTATGTCATAGTATAATTCCCAAATCTGGACCTTAGCGTCCAAAATATGGGTACTAGCATGAATTCCCCTAAATTTAATTACCAGCTTAGATCCTATACTGCTGCCAGCAATCAGGACTTAGAGTAAAGCGCCTGATAGACTCTGGTCTCCCCCAAAACCTTCCCTGGGGGCCCCAAGACCCAAATTCCTTGAGTCTCACAACAAAGGGGAATAAACCATTTCCCTTCCCCCTCCTCCCCTCCAGGTGTTCCCTCCCTGGGCTTCTGGAGAAATATACAGATTCAAGCTCCGTGAATCTAAACAAAGGGATTCCCCCTTCTCCTTTCTTCCTCCCAGATCTTTCCCACCCTGGGTACACTAGAAGATCACCATGATTCAAACTTTTTGAATCACAACACAGGGAAATCAGGTGGGTTCTCCCCCCCTCTTTTTTCTCCCCCTCCCTTCTCCTTCCCTGTTAAGTACAGACTCAATTCCCTTAAGCCTCAACAAGGGGAAAAATCAGACAGGTCTTAAAAGCAAAACTTTTAATAAAAAGGAAGAAAAAATAAAAGGTCTATCTCTGCAATTTTGATGGTAAAAAGTTACAGAGTGTTTCAGCTTATAGACAATAGAAAGAAAGCTTTCTCCAGCAGAAATACAATTTAGAATACTTTCACCCAAATACACAGTAAAACTCTACCAGCCAGATACACAATTGCAAATACAGAAAAACAATTAAAGAGACTAAACTGTCTTTCTACTTTTGTACTTACAAAATTGGAACAGAAGATTAGAGAGCCTGTAGGTATGTGTGGTCACTCTTAGAGCCTAGAGAGAACAAAGCAAAACCCCAAACCCACAAACAAAGGCTTCCCTCCACCTAGATTTGAAAGTATCTTGTTTCCTGATTGGTCCTCTGGTCAGGTGTTTGGGTCCCTGTTTGTTAACCCTTTACAGGTAAAAGAGACATTAACCCTTAACTATCTGTTTATGACAGCATACCAAAGTGAATACTGAAAAATACAATGCTTATGACCTCTCTTGTGAAAACTTGACATTTTGTTTCTATCACTCTAGTTTCTTTTTAAAAAAAGGTACAAAGCTTAGGGTATTGGAGCAGCTGCTACTCTATATATGAAAGCAGAGAAGATAGAAATATATTGCGTAGAAGCTTTGGTAATGAATAGGCAAAGATGAGATCTCAGTGATATAATATTTGCGGGAAAGAAACTTGCTATATGATGACCTTGCTGCCAGCAGATACATTGTTCATGCCTGAATGGAGTTTCTGACAAAATCAGCATGTAATCACAAACGTTTTATCAAAAGTTCAGAGGAAGAAGATACAGTCACAATGAGTTTGACAGGGTCACTTTGAAAATGCACTCAGAATGCACTCTTGCATACCTGCCATACCAATGCCGTTCAATCAAAGGCATTTTTAAAAGATCACTCAGTCACTAGATGTATAGTAATATCTTTGGAACCCATTTCCTTGGAATCTTAACAAGACATAATCTAAGGATAGATGTTCTTGCTCAGTGGCATATTCTGCAGTGTTCTATATGCTATTTCTCATCAAAATTGAATAATTAAGTTGCTTTAACATTAACATTTATTCATGGATTCCATCGATCTTAGGGTCACTATTAAGCATGTGCCTCTGTCTGGAATTGTTGAGTGGTCTGGAAGGGAAAGAGAGAGAGACAGTTCTAAGATTGAATTTGGTCAAAAATTCTTTAGCTACCTTCTTGGTCATTTCTAGTAAGTTTATTATGTTTCTTACCTGGTCGGATATTGAACAAATAGACACTAACAGATGGAAGGATGGCTGCAGGCTAGGATGAAACTGGGTCCTGAACCTGTCAAATTGCCAATTTACCTCCTCCTGAACAAAATAAGGAAAGCAACAACATCTTGATAATAAATAGACCACCCAACCTGTGATAAAGAACTGCTCCTCCTTGGTGTCCATTCCAGGGCACTTAAAAGTTTGTTTATTACTGTATATTTTGTGGGTTAATATGCAGTCACTAATAACTGAAAGTGGTTACTAATATATGCAGTCACTAATGAATGCAGTCACTAATGATTGAAAGTTTCACTGCTTATGAAAAATGAATTAATAATCTCAGTCCATTTCTGACAGGTCCTGACATCACAAAGCTATCATCACACAGCTGGCACTACTAGGCACCTTTCTTGGCAATCTCTAGCAGTGAAGGAAAAGGTTGAAGGTGACTGAAGGAGAATGAGATCCTTCCTTCTTACTCTCTTAATGAAGCTACTGCTGCTGCTGCCCATGTGCTGTGCTCATCTATAAGATTTTGATCTCCAGTGCTATTTATATGCCACTGCTCTCAAGCATCCAAACTTCTGCATGCAATTTTAACGTAGAAAAGGATTTCTTAAATGATCCTTTTCTCACAGAAAATCAAAGCAAATTTTGTAAACAAAGGCCCTGATCTTGCAAACACTTACACACATGCTTAACTTTAACTTCATGTGCAGGTGCTTGGAGGATTGGGCCCACAATGTGATAACTCTTCTGAATTGCTGTCAAGCCAGCACTAATTCAGGGCTTGACTACATGGTACTTGGAACCAAAATAGCCAAAATCGGTTGTAATTCACACATTTCTCATTCTGGTGCAAGTCTGAGTGGACGCTCAAATTTCAGGATAATTGTGCCCTGTTTCAATATAACTTAAGTCAGTTACAAATCAACACACTTGCATCAAACTAACTGAAGATGTGATTTGCAACTGATTTAATTACTTCAGTCCCAGTTGTCACACAGGCAAGCTCTTGGAAAGGAGTTCTGTTCAGTCTTTAAAGGCCCAAACTGGCAATGCACTGTGTACCTCCTGGAAGATTTTGATGGTCCTCAATGTATTGGCTTCACTGAGCAGCACTGATTTAATATCTAAATGTTGTTCTTTTTTTACTATTGGATATTTATAACAAAGGCTGCCAATTAGATTTCACGTTGCCCTTTTTGCAGGATTAAAATACTCAGCATTTACACTGCTCAGCAAACACCAGCAGACTCTGTGCTTCCTATTTATGCTCACCCACTAACTAATTAATAGCAATAAGCTGCACACATTCAGTGGCTTTATTCTCACCCCACTGTATTCTATTCTATCTTTCAATGCATACACTATACTTTACACAACTTGATGTAGTTCTATTTTTGTTCTTTTAATGAATAAATCCAATACTGTAAAGTTCACACTACTGCTTACAGGACAGGGGGAAAATATTTCCCAAAAAGGCATCTGTAACTTTGACAAAAGCCATCTTATCTCAGCAAAGCCAGCCTCCTTTCTCCTGGCATTTTTGCAGTGATATGCAGAATAGTTGTTAGACAGATAATTGCTATCATGTTATGGTAAACATCATTTCTCAGAAGTCTTTTGTTCAGAGCTTGCTTTGGAGTTGAGAGCCCACTGAAAAAGCACCAGAAGCATATCCACAAGCAGATTTTTTCTCCTAGATATTTATTTGCATGGGAAACTTAGGACAAATCCTGCCCCTCACTGTGGAAAGCTCTAAAGACAATAGAAAGGCTGTGATGGGTTCTCACAGAGGGGCTCTTTGCCCTTTTATGCCACAGGGCAAGTTATCACCACTGCAGAATGGCAAGGAGGGCATTGGTAGTATGTGTGCAAAGCCACTGAGGTCCATAACTATGAGTTTTTAACTACCATAGCTACATCACTACTAAAACCTGCAGTCTGCAGTAGTGCCTGTCTTCATGCTAAAGTTGGGGAGGGACACGATTTCTGTCCAGACTGCTCCCTGTGGAGAGTCCCTGTAGAAAGCCTATTTGATCTAACTGTGCATAAGAATCTGAGATTTGGATTTTAGAGAGAAGATTGTGGTTGGAGATGTTGCAACTAGAATTTAGTATAGAATGTTGTGTTTTTTGTTGTTGGGTTTTTGCAGTGGTTGGTTCTTTTGTGGTGATGGTGATGAGGTGTGCAGTTTTTGTTATTTTTCAGGCAAGTTCGTGGGCAGTCTCCAAGCATGTGTCTACACTGCATTGTAAACCTATGTCTGTGGGACCCAGGGTTGCGAACTTGGTGTTTCCAAGCCCATGTCTGAGCCTTCACACTGCATTGTAAATCTGTTTACAGTTGTTGGACCCAGGTCTTACAGCTGTGCTAACTCATTCATACTGCACTATGCTAACCTTCAGACTCTGAACTGTGGCTTGAGCTGCATCCACAATGCAAAATAACAGGGCTTGGACCCTAGTTTCAGCAGAACTTGGGCTCCGCCCACCCATCCCCCTTCCCCTCGGGTTCCTAGGGCCCAGGTCGTGGGTGCTTGGTGTCCCACGTCAGACTGATTTGTGTGTGGACAGAAGGGAGGCTTGGGCTCAAAACTGTGTCAGAGCCTGCCCTGAGAGTTCAGTGTAGATGTATCCCAAAATCCTTTAGAAGGCAGAGGAAGTCAAACAAATGGTTGGAAAATCATTCCCAGAGAGTAGTTATCAGTGGTTCACAGTCATGCTAGATGGGCATAACAAGTGGAGTCCTGCAGAGATTGGTTCTGGGTCTAGTTCTGTTCAATATCTTCATCAATGGTTTAGATACTGGGCGGGGTTGCAAGTGCTTTGGAAGATAGGATTAAAATTCAAAATGATCCGGACAAACTGGATCTGAAGTAAATAGGATGCTATTCAATAAGGACAAATGCAAAGTACTCCACTTAGGAAGGGAAAATCAGTTGCACACATACAAAATGGGAGATGACTGCCTAGGACGGAGTACATCAGAAAGGGATCTGAGGGTCATAGTGGATCACAAGCTAAATATGAATCAACAGTGTAACACTGTTGCAAAAAAAGCAAACATCATTCTGGGATGTGTTAGCAGGAGTATTGTAAGCAAGACACGAGAAGTAATTCTTCTGCTCTACTCTGTGCTGATTCGGCCTTAACTGTAGTCCAGTGCTGGGTGTCACATTTCAGGAAATATGTGGACAAATTGGAGACAGTCCAGAGAAGAGCAACAAAATTGATTAAAGATCTAGAAAATATGAGCTATGAGGGAAAATTGGGCTTGTTTAGTCTGGAAAAGAGAAGACTGAGAGGGGACATACTAACAATTTTCAAGTACGTAAAAGGTTGTTACAATGAGGAGGGAGAAAAATTGTTCTCCTCTGAGGATAGGACAAGAAGCAATGGGCTTAAGTTGTAGGAAGGTGGTTTAGGTTGGACATTAGGAAAAACTTCCTAACTGTCAGAGTGGTTAAGTACTGAAATAAATTTCTTAGGGAGGTGGTAGAATCTCCATCATTGGGGATTTTTAAGAGCAGGTTGGACAAACACCTGTCATGGATGGTCTATAATACTTAGTCCTGCCTTGAATCAGGGGACTGGACTAGATGACCTCTCAATGTCCCTTCCAGGCCTATGATTCTAATTCCAAAGTACAATATGTGCATTGTTGACCTTGAGAACAGTAAGACTTCCAGGGAACTAAAATATGTTATCCTCAGCTATTTCAGCTTTGTAGTATATTTATTAAAGGGTAGTTTCAATGCATGTAGATAAATCTTATGGACACTGATGAATGATGTATATTATAGGAACAATCATGCTAGATATATCTGTATTACTACCACATATCAGTATTTGGTCATGATAATCATGAGATAAATATCTTTATTTCTGCAACAATTTATGTTTCACTTTTGATCTCCTCACCTACATTGTGCTCACTAATTCATTTCTGACAGGACTATTCCTCTTTGCAATTCTGACTAACTTTCAACCATCTGCCTTTTTACTAACAAAGGACTATATGAAACTGTAGTATAGTTATGATTTACTGTCTAACCATGCATTAAGGACTTTGGACCAAGATTTCAAAACCAAGTACAAATGGTGGATGTCTCAGTTCTGGGACCCAGTTATCAGAGGCTGGATGGTGTTCCCCTTCTAATGTGTGTAAACAAAGACTAAAAAGGAAATTTTTAAAGTAGCAGAATTCCAATTTTTGTTTATACATATCAAGCTGATATACCATACTGTTTTAACTTGTTATTCTGCAGGATTTCTTAAACTCTTTTTCCCAAAAAAGAACTGTATTTGTACTTCACTTTGCATTAACTTCTAACTAGAATTCTTATTTACAAATTATTAATTCAAAATCAGCATTGCAACATGCACCATTCAGTTGCTTTTAAGCCTTAATTAAAATACACAATCCCACTAATTAATTATAGCAGTGCTTGCACAGAGAATACTCCCTACTGGCTGTCTCTAAGCTTTTTTTTAAACTAATTAATTAGCAAATCTCTCTGCAGTCCTACATTATTTTCAGTTTTAGTGACAGTCTGACTTAATACTCCTTCACCTTTATCTTGCAGCTCCTACAATACCGTCAGAATTACGTTTTTTCTCTAAAAGTTTGAATGACATTATGTGCTCCTACTGACTGTTGTTTTGAGTATTTGATCTTCAAGTGTCCATTTCTATTATATTTTTCTTCAAGTTTCCCAGGATATCAGTTTTGCTTACAAGCACTTTGATCACATGTTTGAAGGATTGTAAGATTGAATACAATATATGACACTTCTGCTGTTCTTTACTTATAAAAACATTATCCACATAGGGTATATCCAAAGGTTATCCAAAAAGCCTCAGAAGTTGAAGTGCTGAAATTAATATTTTATGATACCTAAGAAGTTATATTTGACAGATTCAAAATAACATAAAAAGTGGGCTTTTCTATAAATCACATTGTATAAAATGGAATGAAATACATGTGCCTTCACATTATAGCTATTGGTATATTTAAGCTTATGTAAGGCTTGCTACTTAATCTACTCTTTAAAGTAGTGGGTAGGTAGCATTTTTCTTTATATCTCAAGAATGCAACAACAGTGATTTCACATGTTGTGAAAAGACAAAAATCAGAAACATAAAATCTGTTCACCTATGTGTCCCTTATGGTCCAAAAATAATCAGACCAGAAGACTTTAGTTTGCAATGTACAAAGGAGACTTCATCACCATGCAAGGGGATAAATCAATAGAGATGTGCAGTCTTTGAGTTCCAAACCCTCCTATCCAAACATATAATAAAATCAGGGATGTTTGGAATCTGAATCTGGATCTGAAATTTTCATATTTTTTTCTTCATAATGGGCTTAATCATAACAGATCTGAATACCACTATGCTTCAGCAAGTTCAGAATCAAGATCTGATTCCCAAAGGTGCAACTCGAGTCCATCCCAAAGAACAAAGATGGTCTTCTTTAGTACAATCAGGATGTATACTTGGTAGCAGTGATTGCAACTCAAGGAGAAGAGTACTCTCAAATAACAGTGATGCATACCAGTGATTTATTGACGCTCAGGTGTGGTGTGTATCTATCCCTTGTTTAGTCTGTCTGTCTGCTCTTCTGACAACAGTTTTAGGTGTCTCTGTATCTGTGACTCATGCAGAAAATATATAAATTACTTTGTTGACCACTCCCAGCATGCTCTTCGCACTAACTGTCTATCTTAGGTACTAATACAGCTCCCAACTCTATAGTCTTTGACCATCTCACAATCTTTAATATATTTACCCTCACAACATCCCTAGGAGGTAGGAAAGTACTATTAGTCCTAATTTACAGATGAGGAAATAAATCATAGGCAAAGTGACTTGCCCAAGGTCACACGGGAAGTCTGTAGCAGAGTAGAAAATTGAACCCACTTTTTGAGTCTCAGGCTAGTGCCCTAATCACTGGACCATCCTTCCTCTCTGTGGCTATACATGTGATTTTCTTTCAGCTGTCCCTAGATGCAAAGAATGCTTAGTCCTCTAGTGCTTTCTCCAAAAACCATGCACTTATCCAGTAACATGATAAGCTCTCTCTATCTCTGATAATTGGAAATTACCTTTACTGGGATGAAAGACCAGCCACAATGGCAGCCAAATTAGGAGGATTCTACTTGTATTAAGGCTCATATCTTTCTGTCACCCTCTGGAAGGCAATATTATTGCAGACATTTAAGCAGGCCTGGTTCCATGTGGACAGAGGCATGCATGGACACTAATTTATATGGCACATTTTCTCCAGAAGATTCCTATACTGATAAGCAAGCCAAACTGCCTCATTTTCCAAAGGCATGCGATTCACTGCCAAACAACTCCTAGGAATGATGTGCCTGGACCAGACAATCAGTGGTTTTAGCTTTTCCACATCATTCTAGAGGCTAGTGCCTTTAGTTGTAATAGGGAGAGAAAATAACAGGGCTGACCATTAGGTGATACTGTGTAGTAAAGAACTTTTCTTTTAACTGAGCTTTAGAATATGGGACAAATCTTCAGAGGTAGGGTTGCACCTAGAAGCAGGTATTTTCACACACAAATTTGGTAAAGTTGTATGCCACATAAGTCCTGCAGAACACAATTATGGTAATTTGCACATGCAAGTGTGAGAGGGTAACTTACGGGCAGAAACCTTTGAAAATGTGACCATCTGTGTCTGATGGTACCCACTTTAAAAAGAGAATCTCGACTCAAGGGAACAGGAGGGAGGAAATATGTAGGTTTGTAAATATTCTGCATTCAGGGAATTTTTTGTTCTGTGTACTATATCTATAAGCTGCAGTAAAACATACATTATGTGATGTAATTATTAAAATCCTCAGAAAAAAGCTTTGTAGGTATAGCTATTTAAGTTAGTTGACAAAAAATAGAAACTAGAGGATTTTTAGTTATAGTACGATAATCAACTAATCTTTTTCATGGCAAATCAAAGCAAGTGCCTGGCACTAGGCAAATATTGTATTCTCTTTTTAATAATTTTGTTCAAAACAATGTTGTCTTCCTGTAGACATACAGACATTCTGATGTGATTTTTTTCACCCCTGTCTCCTGCATTTGTCTTTAATATTTGATTCCAGATGGGTGAGTGATGCTTTATTTCTGAAGATTAATTCATTTCTTCAAACCAAGGAAGTTGCTGGTTAGGGTCAAATTGTTTTGCTTTTTTACATGTTAACTGATTATTTAATGGATTAGAGCTCATTCAGCACTTTAGGTCTCAACACCTCTTTCTTTTTTGACTTATTTTGAACTGTTAGTGAAGTAATTCATTGACATCATTGTCACAGTAGTTACCACTAAGGTAAGCGTGAAAAAAGTTGAAATAAAAAATAAAGTAAAAATATTAGTCTAAAGCATTAGGACACTGAGGCATAGCCAAGTGAAATCTGAAAGAGGGAGAAATATGATTTGCTGCTTTATAAGGCAGTAGCAAATGTGCCTAGTTCATATTTGATGGATATGACACTTACATGAATGTTTGTAGTTGTAATGACAGAAGTAGCTCAGGCTATAGATTGGTAATTATTTTTAAATGGTTTATAAAAGCCATGAAGCTGTAAATTCAGAAGAAAGAATACAAACATTCAAAGGATTTTAACAAAGGTGCTTTTTATGTTAAATTATAATTTTGCTGAATAAACCAAAGTGATACCAGGAAAAAAAATTCTGTTTTAAACAAACAGACAGGAAACAAATGACTAGAGTGATAGAAACTTGGCAATTTCACTCTGCAGGGCTTCTTTAAGCAGTGGGCTAAATTCAGCTCTGACGTAAACGGGTGTGACTCTGTTGATTGCTGTGTCGCACCTGCTTCCATGAGAGCTGAGTTTTCTCCATTCCCTAAGAGTATGTCTACACTATGAAATTAGGTCAATTTTATAGACATTGAGTTTTAGAAATCGATTTTATACAGTCCATTGTGTATGTCCCTACTAAGTGCATTAAATCAGCAGAGTGTATCCTCACTACCATGGCTAGCATCAACTCACAGAGCGGTGCACTGTGGGAAGCTATCCCACAGTTCCCGCAGTCTCCACTGCCCATTAGAATTCTGGGTTAAGCTCCCAATGCCTGATGGGACAAAAACATTCTCATGGGTGGTTTTAGGTATGTTGTCAGTCTCCCCTCTCTCCCTCCCTGGACAGTAGTAAGGAGCAGTTGTTATTACTGCTTGCTATGTGCTCCATAATATCTGTGAGAGGAAGGGGGAGATGTTTATGGCAGGTTGGGAGGTTGAGACAAATCGCCTGGCTGCCATTTTTGAACAGCCAGACACCAGGGCGATTAGAAGAGCACAGGTAAGCGCGATGTGCATCAAAGAGGCTTTGAAAATCAGTTTCATGATTGGCCAAACTACAGTGTGACAGTTGTGGGTGTTTCTCCTTGATGCAAACCTGCCCCCTTTGTTGATTTTAACTCCCTGTAAGCAAACCACCTTCCTCCTTTGATCACAGCTGGCAAAGGAAATAAAGTCACTATTGTTTGGAAACCATTCTTTCTTTATTAATTAAAAAGGGAAATAACTGATAAGGTAGCCCGCGTGGGACAGGGTAGGGTGGGGTGGGGGAGGAGGAAAGGACAAGGCCACATTGCTTTTTGTAGCCACACTACAAATCAAAACTATTTGAATGACAGCCTTCTGTTGCTTGGGCCATCCTCTGGAGTTGAGTGGCTGCATGCCCGGAGTCTCCCCCCCCCAACCCCCCTGCATCTTGTGCGTCTGAATAAGGAGGATATGGAACTTGGGGAGGAGGGCAGGCGGTTGTACAGTGGCAATCTGTGCTCTTGTTGGCTTTCCTGCAGCTTCATCAGATGCCTGAGCATGTCTGTTTGCTCCCCCATTAGCTTCAGCATGGCATCCTGCCTCTTCTCATCACACTAACTCAATGCTTTCCTGGACTCTGCCACTGAATGCCTCCATGCATTCAGCTGTGCCCTATCAGTGCGGGAGGACTGCATGAGCTCGGAAAACATGTCATCGCGAGTGCCTTTTTTTTTTCCTTCTAATCTGCGATAACCTCAGGGACAGAAATGATAGGGGGAGCATAGAAACATTTGCACCTGGGGGGGGGGATATAAAGGGAGAGTAAAATTTAAGATGCTATGTTTTTGAGAACAGAAGGGAGACTCTTTCACAGTGAATCAAGCAATTCACCGCAGACAGCACATGTGCTTTACGTACAAGGTCGCATTTTGCCTTTTATGTCGAGTGCCTGCTGTATGGTGACACACCAGACATTGCTGGGCAACAGAATTTTGTTTCCAGGGAGCCATGGTAAGACAAAGGGTATGCAAGTTTGGCTTCTAATGCCTTCATGACATGTAGGAAGGTTTTCAAACTGCAACACCCTCCTTTCCCATAGCAAGCAATGCCATTGAGTTCGCCATTTAAAAGGAGGGGCTGCAGTTTTTGGGTGGATGTACAGCACACACCTCCCACCACCCCTCCACGTGGCTATTTGGGATGATCCCTTCACCCCTCCTTTTGCTGCATAGCTATTTTCAGGGATGCTCCCTTTTAGCCAAGCGAAAACAGCCCAGCATGAATGGGGTCCTTTTACTGTTCCCTTACAAAAATTCCCTTATTTCAACCAGCTGATCGTGAATGATATCACTCTCCTGAGGCTAACACAGAAAGATATAGACCAAACGTTGCCTGAATGCGACCAAAACCCAGGACCATTCGCTGCCATGCTTTGTGCTGCATTGATTCCAGACTACTTGCTACTGGCTTGGCATTGCAAAGTGGCCTACCGTAGATGACCAAATAAGGCAGCCCTCCCCAGAAACCTTCAGCAAAGGTTTTCAGAGTACTTCCAGGAAAGCTTCATGGAAATGTCCCAGGAGCAGAGGTCAGCAACCTTTCAGAAGTGGTGTGCTGAGTCTTTATTTATTCACTCTAATTTAAGGTTTCATGTGCCAGCAATACATTTTAATGTTTTTAGAAGGTCTCTTTCTATGACTCTATAATATCTAACTAAACTATTGTTATATGTAAAGTAAATAAGGTTTTTAAAATGTTTAAGACGCTTCATTTAAAATTAAATAAAAATGCAGAGCCCCCCGGACTGGTGGCCAGGACCCAGGCAGTGTGAGCCACTGAAAATCAGCTTGCATACCTCTGCCTGCCCCTGCCCTGGAGGATTCCCGCTCCATCCCCAGACATGTTAACAGACTTTTCCAGTAGCTGTACTGGCTGCAAATGCATCCTAAATCTTCAGGGCAGATCAAACATTAAACACTATTGCTTTTAAACCCTGTATTGTAGTTACAAATGTGCACTCACCAGAGGTGCCTTCTCTGCCTTCAAGGTCGGGAATTCCACCTTGGGAGGATATTGGCTCCAGGGTGATGAAAAGGTCCTGGCTGCCAGGGAGAACGGATGCACTGCTTACCTTCTGTGCATTCTCCTCCTCCTCTTCCTCATCCACAAAATCCTCCTCCATGTTGCTTGAGACTCCCCCCTTCCAGGTGCCCATGGACAGTGGTGTGGTAATGGTAGGGTCCCCCCCCTAGAATGCCATGCAGTTGATCATAGAAGCGGCATGTATGGGGCTCGTAACCCAGAGCAACTGTTTGCCTCCTTGGTCTTCTGGTAGGCTTGCCTGAGCTCCTTGACTTTCACGCTGCACTGCTGTGTGTCCCTGTTGTAGCATCTGTCCATCATGCCCTGTGTGTTTTTGGCATATATATTAGCATTTTTTTTAATCAGAGTTCTGCCTGCACAGATTCTTCTCCCCATACAGCAATCAGATCTAGTGTGTCTCGTTCACTCCATGCTGGAGCTCATTTGCAATTCTGGGGAGACTGCATGGTCACCTGTGCTGCTGAGCTCGCCACACTGACCAAACAGGAAATGAAATTCAAAAGTTCCTGGGGCTTTTCCTGTGTATCTGGCTAGTTCATTGGAGTTGAAAGTTTTGTCCAGAGCAGTCACATTGGAGCACTCTGGGATAGCTCTTAGAAGCCAATAATGTCGATTTGTGTCCGCAGTACCCCAAATTTGACCCAGCAAGGTCAATTTTAGCACTACTCCCCTCACTGGGGAGGAGAACAGAAGTCAATTTTAAGAGCCCTTTAGGTCAATGGAATGGGGTTGCTCGTGTAGACTCAATTATAAAATTGACCTAATGTCGCTAAATTCGACCTTACCCTGTAGTGTAGACCGGGGCTAAGTTGACAATCCACATTTTTTCTCCTCCTTCAGTCCCCATGATTTTAAAATAAACAAAGGCTGTTAAGGCCCTACGCTATATACAGTGTATGTATTATAGTGTCAAAAGCATCCTTTGGTCCCACTTATTACTCAAATGTGTCCATTCTCTTTCATTTAATGCACTGTCTAATTTAGGCACTTCTGCTTTCTTATTTTACTGTGAAAAAAGCTTTGGTGTTTAGAATCAGCTCATTGTCTGTCAGAACTACATCAAATAATTAGAGAACAAACATGTTAAAGAAAGAGTGAAAGGAGTGTTCAGTGTTATCTAACACTTAAGATGTTTACCCTGGAATAATCAGCTAGCATTCTTTCATAGCTGTAAAAACATATGAAAATCTTGACAATTATTTATGTAATTTTGGTTCTCCAGTAATATTCCGTATGTCTGTAATACTGCAGTTTAAATACCTTGTCAGTATAATATTAAGTGATTAGCAGATACCATATCTAAGGTAGCTAATAACATAGTTACATTGTTCTTCCGGATAATGTTATACAGTATTGCAGTAACATTATCCAAAGAGGACTTCTCACATTCATGGATAATTCACCAGACTATCTCTAGTCTAGATAAATCAAAAATTAACCATGACATTTCATACCACTTTTAAGTGTCTGATCTGAGCCCTTTTCACCACTGCTGGGCCATCTTTTATAATGATTGGTTATAACATTATTACAGTTCAGCTGGTATTTTGCTGGAAAAAACACTTTCACTTTGGAATTAGTGTGAATATGCTCATAGCATTCTGAATATTCACAGTATACAATTGACACAAAATGTAAAAGGTGGAATTTATTCAAGTAAAATGAAAAAAACTCATTTAGAGAGGGCTTGTTTTTAGAAATGGATGTTTGCTTTATAGTTGTATGATCCCTTGGGCTCCATTAGCATCAGATAAGGATTACACATGCTGCATGAAAGTTAGTGTGGAATTCCAAAATGGAGTGGAAAATAGATACACACTGCACTAAGAACTCAGGTGTGGAAATATAAACACCAGGAAACAATGCTTCAGATGTAGTCTGGATTCACAAACTTTGGCCAGTACAGCAGGACGTTCTTTTAGAAGTCTTTTCAATCTCCATTTTCTGCCATCAGCTCATCTTGTCCATCCCATCTTCTTCTGTTCATGCAGGATTTCCCCATGAAGCATAGCATTCAGTAGGTGGATGATAATGCTCACCCTCTTTTAAAACGTTTTGAGATCTGCACGTGAAAAATGCTTTTAATGATAAACATGATAAAGTTCCCCAAGTTGCTTTGGCTGAGAGGGCAGCAGAATTCGAGCCTCTGCCACAATGCCTCCAGTTAGAATCCCTTCTGTCAATGAGCCTAAATATCTTTCTGTTAAAATTAATAAATAATCTATTCTGTGAATCTATGAAATCTTCTCTCTCTTGGCATCACAGTTCTGAAGGCAAAGGCTATTACTGTGCTATGTTACATATGTCAATTGGCATTTTTAAAATCTGTTTAGTAAAAATGAATAAATCAAACCTTTCATTATTTTTAAATAGTTCCTATCAGCAAAATGCTTTCATTTTGAACCTTTTTTTAATCCAAGATATGTTTTAGCCTTTAGCCTTCAGCTAAGTGCTGTTAACTTAATTAATGTTTAACACTGTAGGCAAGCAGAGTTGCTTATTTGCATTTTCTGAGCATATTTTTTATGTCTAAGAGATGACAAGCAAATATATGCATATATTCCTATATTCTCTCTCTCCCTCTGCAGAAAAATGTCTTCGTTTTTCTTTATCCTCCTGGATGTTTTACCCCATCTCCTTGGAAATTTTCTCAGCATGATTGTTATAACTAAAAATAAGCTTCAGGAAATAGGCCACATTTACAAGAAGCAAAATAGAGCACAGTAATAAAGACACAGAAGTAAGGGATAATCTAGCATGCTTTGTGTGAAGAAGCTCATTGTTTTTCTTTTTCATAGTTTGTGAGCATGTTCTCACAATACCATTAGACCACGAGTAATATTAGTTGTTCAATTTGAAGTATAACAAACAATGTCAGTGTTCCAGCTTTTATTGAATCATTACCTGCTTAGCCAACCTACTTATGTGCCTTGGATGCTGCAAGAGTATTAGGACAGCATGTGATATTATACTTGTGCAATGATGCAGTGATGTTAAATATATTGGAGTCTGTTCTGCTACTGAAGTACATGCCTAACTCCTTGTAACTCTAAGGAGACAAGTGGTTGTATATAGAAGAGGAAAGGTCCTGAGATTCAGCTTTCAGCATGGATTTAGACTGAGCTCTTCTTGACCTAGACTATGCTTTTACTTGCTAAAACGCAGCCATGAACACCTGTAGTACTATATTAAAGTGTTAAATATAACATTAGCCAGAAAATATAATTATGTTGGAACAGCAGTCGATCTATTTCAGTGTACATGCTTTTGTCCAATCAAGTAAGGTTTTAAATGAGTTTGTAATTTATTTTTTAGCCCTACTGACATTTGTAAAAAGAAAATAGTACATTTTTTTAACATGCATTCCTTCTCTGTCAACTGTAAATTACATTGCTTTGAAATATTATTAGAAGGAGGGTATTATGAAATATTTATTAAACCTCTCTTTAGAGCACTGCCAAAATATTTCATGCATGGGTTATTGGTGTCTACCATCCTTAGTTACTGAAACAAATTTGTTAAGGCGGCCACTGATGAAGATTCAGGCCAAGTAGTTCATATATAATAATTTGGCACTTTTCAAAATAGTGCCTATTTATTGTCAATATTTATATATTATGAATAGTTTGTATTGCAGTAGGGCCGAGAGGCCTCAGTCAGGACTCGGTTGTGCTACGAGCTGTGCGCACACACAAGGAAAAAACAATCCCCTTACCCCAACACCACTCCACCCTGTCATAGACCTTCTCTGCAAACAGCCATGCAAGTAACAGTGTAAAACATCACCGTAACATCCACATTCAATCTTGCTCGTGTTGCCGTACAATTATATTTTGAAAAACATGTGAGTGACTTATTTTTTAGAATTCATATCTCAATAGATGTATGTGCAAGAGCTCATACATCAAGCTTCACCTTGGCATGATTTCTTTTATGGCACAATTATCAACCACCTTGAAAATAGTCATTGGTACTGGATTGCTGATAACTGTTAACCGTAGCGTCACCATAGGGTTAGCAGACCAGCAAGGTGCTACAAGACTGAAAAACTGTCGCAGTCTCTGGCTACAATAGAGGTGATAGTGTAGGAGTCAATCAATTAACTCACCCCTGAATTATGAGGCCAAAACCCACAATATTAGCAAGGCAGGACAAGACAGAGTCACAGGCAGTGAAAATATGACTCTTCTCCTAGTCTGAGGTGCTCAGTGCTAGAATTGTTTACGGGGTAATTGTGTAAGAATTCAGTAGTAACCAGGATGTTAATTTGTGGTAAACAAAATTACAACTCAGACGACTGGCCAGATTTATATTTTGTGCTGACAGGAATCGGATACCCTGACATTCTGAATTGTACACAGACATTTCTAAACACTATATTATGATGTCAAACCACAATACTCTCAAAATACCACAGTGTTCAAAATTCTGTTGTTTATAAACAGTGAATTGGAAAAAAATTAAAACTCAAAATGCTTGTCTGATTGTTAATGCTACAGTGAAGATGAGCCATGTAGACAGCTGATAGGTCGAGTGCCTCTTTTACATGAGAATTTGACACTCTTCAATACTAACTTCATGTTGGTGATGTGACATGAAGCTGGGATAATGTCTGTACAGCATTTTGAAGGCACAAAGTGCTAAATACATGTATTATAAGTTAATGCCATAACAGAAAAACCACTAATGTGATATGCAAGTGTAGCCATATACAGAACCCAATCCTGAAACAAAAACTGAACTTTAAGCACCTGAGTCCCATTGGCTTCATTGGGATTACTCGTGTGCTTAAAGTTAACTACGTATGTAAGTGTTTGCAGGTTTGGAGCCATCTATACATGAAAACTGGTTCCTTTATTTTTTTTTTTCCAAATGGAAAAAAATGTCAATTTTCTGGTTTCCAAAAACAAAAAAGTCCCCAAAAGAACATTTTATTTATTCATTTTTGAATAAATTTGAAAGGAAACTTTAAATAGAAAAAAATGGCCTTTTGGTTGTTTTGTGATTTAAAAAAAATTAAATGTTTTTTTTTTCCTTATTGACTGTTTTGATGGGTGGGATTATTTTCAAAACTGAACCATTTAATGTTTGAAAATATCCGATTAAACTGGACATCTGTAATATTATAGGAACCAAGGACATCAGCTAAATGACAAAATTGGCAACGGTGATAGAACAGTTATCTTTAGGCCCAAAGAACACTTGAGTAAAAGAGAATCTCCATCAGGTATCAGGAGTGAAATCCTAGGCCCATTGAAGTAAGTGTGGCCAGGTTTTCATCCCAAAAATATTAGTGGTCTCAATCTTTTTGAGCTATAAAAAGAAGGCACAATCAAATATTTGATCAAATCTATTTGTAGAGGGGAGTATTTAGAGCAGAGATCAGGTAGTTGAAACTTGTGAGTTCTGTTTGTCACTCTGCCACAATTTTCTGTTTTGATTTTGGCATTTAACCTCTGTGCCTCAGTTTATATTCTTGTAAATTGGGTACAACTATACTCAACTCAGAGGAATGTTCTGAAGCACAACTTAGTAATACTTAGTACGCATATAGTGCTGTGCACTTGTTTTTTTAAGTAGGTAAGTAGATCAGTAAATCGATGTTTGCAGAGTGTTTTAAAGACTCAGCATCCTTTTCCTCCTTCACTGCAGAGCCATGGCCAGCACACATACAAGTCAGTACATCACAAGAAGAATCTTCATGAAGAGCTAAATATACAGCCAGATACTATATAGTATGCTCTTTTAATAGTGTGTGTCAGTGTGGTTACAAAAATACCCAGCACATTCTATGTTTCCATGGTGGTTTTTGCTGAGGATGCATCTCTATGCCTTTACATTAATGAAGGGGTTAATTATACCAGCTAGAATTGACAGTATTGTAACTGAGTGTATTAAAGTGTGCTACAAATACAGGAAAAACATGTGATAGTATTTGAAAGCACAGCTGCTTATAACACATTTTCGATCAAAGAAGATTTAACTCACTTCTTTACGATCATAAAAAAGTCCAGTGGATTTAAAACAGGCATTCAGTTACATCTTTGACACCTACAACCAGCTTCTTAATAAAGAACTTGGCAGTAGAAAGGGTTAATCAACTGAATGATCAAAAACATGCTTAAACCTATAGGTAACATTTATTGTGAAAATATTTTTAAAAAAAAAGTTATCAAAATTCATTTTTCTGTCAGAGCAAAAATTTGAAATACGTAAAATGCCTTATTATCTCATAAAATGTGGATCTTAAAACCTGCCTGTCAGGCTGCCTATTGAATTAGCAAATACAAAAGCTGAATACTTTGATGGATGCTGACTTGCCAAAGAGGCAGCCAAGAGGATTTGGGTAGCTTTATTAAAGCTGGGTTGTACGGCAAGGCTAAGTATTAATTCTTAATATGGTCGAACACAAGGTCGGAGCACGTCTGCTGAGACTGCCTTTTCCTCTTGTTAGATTACCAGATTAAAGCTTACTGTCAGAATGCAGAACAGAGGTTTAGATGTAAAATACCAACTAGATTCTAAAGGAAAAAGAGTCTTCATTTTTACCCATGTGACTGCTCTGAAAAGAGGGGGAAGGGGAAATCAAAGGAAATATAGAACCTGTAAGTAAAATCTAAGAGATGTAGGAAAATTGTTTTAATAGATTACTAGGCCAGAAGGGACCATAATGATCTAGTCTGACTTCCTGTGTAACACAGGCCATACAATCCCCTCCTCCCCTCAAAAAAACAAATAAAAATCCTAGAGTATATTTTTTAGAAATGGGTAATATCTGTTCTTTTAAAACAGCATTTTGGGTTTGAATTTTCAAAAATGACCAATCTTAAGAATTGCCTACATTCAAATAATGTCTGGGGCACTAAAGCCACTAGTCTCAGAACAAAAATAACACCACAGTTGACAGGCTTGCTGATAGCCTTAGCAGAGAGGCCAAAAGCTGAATGGGCATGGAGATGGAATTCTCACCCCCTAGAAAAGACCCTCTAGTTCAGTTCTTGTCATCTTTGCCATATACTTGTTAGGTGAATAGAGACTCTAGAGGACTGTTAACCTGCATAGGTCATGGAAACAATAGTCAAATATAAATGTACTGTACTTTCACATGAAAAGTGATCGATTAATCTGGCATTATTTCAAGAAGAAATATTATTGAAAGAATCCATTTCAACCTTTATTTACACCTCATTAGCACATTTGCTTCAAAAACTATATTAATAAATATGAACACTCTTTCCAAAAAGTGCACTATGAGTGTGCTTTGGCAGTCTCTAGCAAGAGAAAGGATTCAGTTCCCCTGTCCTGCTGCTGGCTGGCTTTCTAAAACATGTATGAAGAGTCCCTCTCCTGACTGGAGGATTCTCAAACTGTGGTCTGCAGACCAGCAGTGATCCACGAGCTCCATCCAGGTGGTCCGCAGATAGTTCACTCTAAGGTGTGTACCTGGGCAGCCACACAGGAGAGAATGAAGGGCCACCCACATAATTAGTGGAGCTGCATAGGCGTGGCTCTACTTATTAGGTGCCTAGACCCTGGAGAAGACGCACATGTAAGGTGAGGTGGTGGCCTTGGAGGGAATAGGGGCTAGGTGGGAGGGGGCAGTCAGGTGAGAAGAGAGGATGGGGGAGAATTTGGGATGTGCAGGGCTGAGGCGGCCAGAAAAAGAGGCAACTTTCCCCGGCTGCAGCTGTCAGGGAGAGACATCCCTCCTCCCCAGCCTCAGCTCTGTGGCAGGGGAGAGAGGGCACATCCATTGCATTAGAAAGGTGAGACTACTGATGTTAAAATATGAGTTGAGTGCTTTTATTTATAGAACAAAAAAAAAATCATTTTATATATATACACACACACACACACACACACACACACACACACACACACACACACACACGCTTTTATCCTAGGCGCTTTACAACAGTAGCTAACGATACAAACAATATTTGGAAAGATCATTGAGCGGTCCGCCAAGACCTTCAGCAATTTTCAAGTGGTCCGTGAAAAAAAGGTTTGAGAACCACTGCTCTACTGCTTACTTGATTGGCTGTTTGCCCTTCCTGTTGAGCCATAAATCAGCTACAAGCAGGGAGAAGGCATGATTATTCTTCAACAGCAAAAGGGGATCTTCCCACCTACCTGCTCTCTTGACAAGTGTCTGCAAGACATTTGGCAGAACAAATAAAAGGCAAAGTTGTAGCCCCCAAACAGTTTACCATCTGATACCTGATTCTTCAGAGAATACCATGTGGATAGGTACCTATTCCAGAATTGGTGTCTACCTGTTTTTTGTGCCTTATGGCAGCAAATTTGGTTTAATGAAGTGCTGGCTTCTTGCCACACTTCACACATATTAGCATTTTTGGCTTTCCCTTGAGCTAGCTAGTGGGATGACCAAGAGGAACATGGATTATGTATCTAGCTAGGAAACATTGTTAGAGGTGTGGGGATTTTCTTTTAGAGTGTCTTGACATCTGTCAAAGAAGCAAAGAGTCCTGTGGCACCTTATAGACTAGCAGACGTATTGGAGCATGAGCTTTCATGAGTGAATACACACTTCGTCAGATGCATGTAGTGGAAAATATCATAACTTTATGGGAACAGCACTGAATATTGTGTATCCCAGGTGCATGTTGGCTTAATGCATATCTCCACATAGCAAGGGAATGGGCTACAAAATACAGTGAGTGGTAGAGTCTGCGGAGGGCCTTTTTAAATGAGCATAGATTAGACGTGCTTCTCATTCATGCCCAGATTCACCAGGAAATGGGTTGCTGTGTGGATTTCTCTTTTGAACCTATTGGCTTATGTCGTTGTCTGCTTTGGGTTCTGTTACGAGCATTATTTGAGCAGTTTACTTCATTGTACTAGTGGGACCTCTGGGTTAATAAGTGTTGGATCTTCAGTTTTGTACTTATTTAAACCATAAACTGTGTGTAGCTGATCTTAGCTGACATTTCAGAAGCAGTGCCAATGTGTTGGAGCACAGCGAAGAGGAAATTAACAAACAAGCAGTATTCTCTAACATTTAAGAACCAACTGTAGCCCATGCAGTTCACTCACGTTTTTTGCGTGTGCAACAAGCATATGAGTCTGACGGGTTTTAACTGTACAAGATAAGAAAAGCAGAAAGGGAAGACAAAACACTAGAAAACAGCCAGGAACATTAACAGCTAATTGCTTTAAATTCTGTGCAGCTGCAAATGAAATACAGCAAGAAACATCCACAAGCCATATTACATTGGAATCTGTGGACAGCGGGACCATAACACTGGAACTCAATTGCATAAAATTGAAAAGTGGTTAAACAAACAAAAAGGAGCTTGAACACAGCTCTATGGCTGTGATTCCAATTTTTTATTTTTAACACGAGGAAATGCATGTGTTTACTCAACATGCACAAGTCACAGTTAAGTTTAAAAATGTGTCTTTGCCCTTTCTTGCATTACTTTTCCAATGAACATTTTTTGCTTGTGCAAACAATGAGCTGAACAAATAGCAGGCCCACTGCAAATACATAAGCCAAGAGCAAAATTCTGATTTCTTATCTTTGCACTGAAAATTAAGCACATACACCGAGTACATTTTTTTCTTAAAATGCATCTTTAAGTGTCAGTAAGATGATCCTTCTATCAACAGAGGACTTGATATTTCAGCTTAGAGATATAGCACTGTAGTCAGTTATCTACTTCCATATAATTCTGTTGTTAGGTCTTAAACTGAAGCATATCACTCACAAGCTACAGGACACTCACCAAATTAGTGATATAAGGTCTGCGTCTTCCTGCACAGTTACAAAACATTCACATTGGTATAAACTTCAGAGGCACCATTCCCAATTTATAAGTGACATTAGAATTATGCCCATGGTGCTTCCCATAACAAAATTTTGTTTAGCAGAATGTGACTTTGTGACTCCCCTCAGAATTTCCCTTCTCTTAGGCTGACTGATCAAAAATAGAAAACTTGTCCAAAAACACTGGAGTTAGAAAAATGTCAGCATGTGATTATCCAGTAAAAAGTTTGCTAAATACAGCAGGGTTTAGGTTATTATAGGTTGCTATATACAGTGTAATATAGTATTCATATCTGTTTAGAGGAAGAGGTAAAGCAAAGGAGTGTCTTCACAAGATACAGTATGTTCTGTCAAGGCCCCATTTGAAGCTTATTTATAATGCCCACCAGTGACAGTCTAAAAACAATACTTTATACTTTACACTTTACATCTCAGAGTTCTATACAAGGACATATAAGTAGTTGTTTTTTTTTTTTTACTGTGGCAAATTGCCGGTACTGTTATGCTGGGTCTCGCACTCTCTCTTCTTTGGGGAAGGTTTCAGGGCACCATTGCTTGCATCTGAACCGGTATTTTAATTACCCCACTAGTGTCCTTGAGGAGGGGAGTGGAGAGGGAGGGACCTGGGCCCACCCTCTTCTTCAGGTCCCAACCCAGGGGCCCTGAGGTTTTGTTGTGAACCACTTGAACTAGCGGTTCCTTCCCCATGGCTACTTCCCTCTCCTGCCCTTCAGCTTGGGAAGGGGCTTCTTGCCCTCCTTTTACACAAGCCAGGTGCCTCTTACCTAGGGTTTCTTTTGGATTTCTCAGCCCACTGCAGCACTCCTCCAAACTTTCCTTTTGTCTCTCTTCAATACTGTTCTCTTCTCCAACTCCTTCAAACTGCTCTCTCCTCCAACCAAACCTTCCTGCTCCAACTCCCACGCTGTCTGTCTGAAGCAGGGGGTTTTTATCACATGACTGACTGCTGGTGCTCTAATTGGCTTCAGGTGCTCTAATTAATCTATAAGAAACCTTCCTCCCCTTGCAGGGAATAAGGCTCCCTGCTAACAATCTCCTGCTGCCCTTTGGCCATGCTGTATCACATTACCTATGTGAAACAGAGAGATGTTGGTGTCTCCAAGATCACACAGACAGCTAGGTACAGAGTTAGGGACAGGAACACTCAGTCCTTTGCTATAACCACTAGACAGGATACCAGAATATGAGAAGTCATAAGTAGTTACCATTTTTCGTACACTTACTCTTTGGGCTCTTCTTAATCCGGACACATTCATAATCAGTGCAGCTAGTGTGTGTATTCATTATCTATCAGGATTTTATATTGCCATTCATCAGTATAGTGCCTAAGCACCTTCCACATAAAATCAGTAGCAACAGTGAAATCCCTAGTGGACTTCATGGAGTCTCTGGCATCTCTGCATTTACAGGATAAAAATTCTGCTTGGGGTAAGGGTTTTGGTTTTGATATTTTAGATTTTCTTAAATTCCCTTGTTGTCACTTGATAGGGATTTATTGGCACCAAGGGGCATCTGCATTGGGTGTCACTCTCCATATTTTAGTGCAAAATAGTAACACATATTGACTAACAACTTTTTGGAACCAAACCCTTTCCCTTTCTTCTCCAAAATAGGTTTACTTTATAGAATTACCCATATAGTTTCAATTTAAAAAAATGGTGTTCAGTTTTAAATGGATCCCTTCTATATAATCACCATTAGTTAAAAATACATGGATATAGACCAGTGGTTCCCAAACTTGTTCCGCCGCTCGTGCAGGGAAAGTCCCTGGTGAGGCGGGCCGGGCCGGTTTGTGTACCTGCTGCATCCACAGGTTTGGCTGATCATGGCTCCCAGTGGCCATGATGGTTTGCTGCTCCAGGCCAATGGGAGCTGCCGGAAGCAGCATGGGCTGAGGGACGTACTGGCTGCCGCTTCCAGCAGCTCCCATTGGTCTGGAGCAGCGAACCACGACCACTGGGAGCTGCGATTGGCCGAACCTGCGGATGCGGCAGTAAACAAGCCGTCCCGGCCCGCCAGAGCTTTCCCTGCACAAGTGGCGGGACAAGTTTGGGAACCACTGATATAACACATCAACGATTTTTAAATCATTCCTACTAGGGCTTTCAAGCACTTAAAAAAAATTGTGATTAATCATATGATTAAAAAAATAATCATGATTAATCATGCTGGTAAACAATATTTAAAATATTTGTAGATGTTTACTACATTTGCAAATATATTAATTTCAGTTACAGTTACAACACAGAATACAAAGTGTACAGTGCTCACTTTATATTTATTTTTACTACAAATATTTGCACTGTAAAAATAAAAAAATTAATTCACCTCATACATCTATTATAGTGCAATCTCTTTATCATGAAAGTCGAACTTAGAAATGCAGAATTATGTACAAAAAAAACTGCCTTCAAAAATAAAATAATGTAAAACTTTATAGAACCTACAAGCATTCAGTCCTACTTCTTGGTTAGCCAATCACTCAGACAAACAAGGTTGGTTACAATTTGCAGGAGATAATGCTGCCTGCTTCTTGTTTACAATGTCACCTGAAAGTAAGAACAGGCATTGGCATGGCAGTGTTGTAGCTGGCGTTGCAAGATATTTACGTGTCAGATGCACTAAAGATTCATATGTCTCTTTATGCTTCAACCACCATTCCAGAGGACATGCAGCCATGCTTATGGTGGGTTCTTCTTGATAACGATCCAAAGCAATGCAGACTGACACATGTTCCTTTTTATCATCTGCGTCATATGCCACCAGCAGAAGGTTGATTTTCTTTTTTGATAGTTTGAGTTCTGTAGTTTCTGCATCAGAGTGTTGCTCTTTTAAGACTTCTAAAAGCATGTCCACACCTAATCCCTCTCAAATTTTGTATGGCATGTCAGATTCTTAAACCTTGGGTCGAGTGCTGTACCTATTTTTAGAAATATCACATCGGTACCTTCTCTGTGTTTTGTCAAATCTGTTGTGAAAGTGTCCTTAAAACAAGTATGTACTGGGTCATCATCCAAGACTACTATAACATGAAATATATGCAGAATCCAGGTAAAACAGAGCAGGAGACATACAATCCCCCCAAGGTGTACAGTCACAAATTTAATTGACTTTTTTTTTTAATGAGCATCATCAACATGGAAGCACGTCCTCTGGAATGGTGGCTGAAGCATGAAGGGGCATATGAATGTTTGGCATATCTGGCATATACCTTGTAACCCCGGCTACAAAAGTGCCATGTGAATGCCTGTTCTCACTTTCAGGTGACATTTTAAATAAGAAGCAGGTGGCATTATCGCCTGTCAATGTAAACATACTTGTTTGTCTTAGCGATTGGCAGAAGAAGAAGTAGGACTGAGTGGACTTGTAGGCTCTAAAGTTTTACACTTTTGTTTTCGAGTGCAGTTATGTATCCAAAAAAAATCACTTGTTACACTTGTATGATAAAGAGATTGCACTACAGTACTTGTATGATGTGAATTGAAAAATACTATTGCTTTTGTTTATCATTTTTACAGTACATATATTTGTAATAAAAATATAAAGTACACTTTGTATTCTGTGTTGTAATTGAAATCAATATTGAAAATGTACAAAAACATTCAAAAATGTTAAATACATTTCAACTGATATCACATTTACTTTTTTTGAGTTAACTGTGATTGACAGCCCTAATTCACACAAAAAAATGGATTCTAGTTTCTAATACCTTGACACATTTTTAGGACATCCGAGGACTTTGGGTTTCTTGTGGAAATTATTTTGAACTAAATCTAAAATTCTGTTTACTGTGATTTGCATTAGGAAAATGTTAATTGTATTCAGTATGTATACAGTTTTCAAAAACTTAAGTGTTTTTCATCCTACAGTATTCCAAATGTTCTCAATTTGGTAATATAATGAATAATACTGGAATTAAAACATTTCTCATTTCTTTTTTTAACAGTATCAGTCACTGTAGTTCCCAATGCTGAAATCTGTTACTCTGTTCGCAGCTTTATATTATGAACTGGAAATCTGCTGTTATGCCTAATATTAGCAAACTAATGAAGTGTTTACATGGACATGTACATTTTAACCTTTAATAAATATACTGTAGAAGAGTTCAATTATTGCACAATTAACCTTGAATGCCAAGGAATAGTTAGAGAAATCTGATGTCTGTATTAATATGCAGAGTGATTTTCCCATTAGACTACTCCACTGTGGTCTGTTAGGAGATGAATTAGAGCTGTGGTACTTTGTCTGAACTGTCTGTAGTTGCAGAAATGGACTAGATGGCTTCTACATATTCTCAGGCCATGTCTACATCTAAAATTTTGCAGCGCTGGTTGTTACAGCTGTATTAGTACAGCTGTATAGGGCCAGCGCTGCAGAGTGGCCACACTTACAGCAACCAGCGCTGCAAGTGGTGTTAGATGTGGCCACACTGCAGCGCTGTTGGGCGGCTTCAAGGAGGGTTCGGGGAACGCGAGAGCAAACCGGGAAAGGAGACCAGCTTCGCCGCGGTTTGCTCTCGCGTTCCCCGAACCACTCTGCAAACCGCAGGGAAGGAAACCTGCTTGTTCGGGGAACGCGAGAGCAAACCGGGAAAGGAGACCAGCTTCGCCGCGGTTTGCTCTCGCGTTCCCCGAACCACTCTGCAAACCGTAGGGAAGGAGACCTGCTTGTTCGGGGAACGCGAGAGCAAACCGGGAAAGGAGACCAGCTTCGCCGCGGTTTGCTCTCGCGTTCCCGGAACCACCCAGCAAACCTCAGGGAAGGAGACCTGCTTGCTCGGGGTTCGGGGAACGCGAGAGCAAGCTGGGGAAGGAGACCAGTTTGATTACCAGAGGCTTCCTCAGGTATGCTGGGATACCTGCTTATTCCACGGAGGTCAAGAAAAGCGCTGGTAAGTGTCTATACTTGATTACCAGCGCTGGATCACCAGCGCTGGATCCTCTACACCCGAGACAAAACGGGAGTACGGCCAGCACTGCAAACAGGGAGTTGCAGTGCTGGTGGTGCCCTGCAGATGTGTACACCTCCTAAGTTGCAGCGCTGTAACTCCCTCACCAGCGCTGCAACTTTCTGATGTAGACAAGCCCTTACTTTATCTTCATATTGGGTTCAGGTTGGGTACTATAGAGCCACCTTACCCAAGTGGGAGTAGTCAGAGGAGTCTGCCCACTGTTATAGCTGTTTAGGGGATGTGGTATGCTTCCTAAATGCAGCTGATGTGGAAGATAGTGGCATGACCTTACACCCTCCCTGCCCTTGTCAGTGTGACTAGAAGGAGCAGTCCACGTGCTCATGAAAGTGGAGGGACTATGATTGTGCCTGGCTCTAAGTGGGAGCTACAAGGAGCCCGGCTTGCACTTTTATGCCGTGGCATGTCTAATGTGGCCCATGGTGTGGCCACAGTCAATTGCCTTGTGACTAGGGCCCTATGAAAATCATGTTTTTGGTGCACAGAAATCATGAAAATACCCACAAATCATGATTTAAAAAAAACTTTAAAAAATAGATCTAATAAAGTATTTCATATAATAATCACTTTAGGAAACTGTACAGCTCAGCTGTTATGCACCTGTGTGTACCATTCTTCTGCGTGCGGAAGAATAGATTTCTGTGAATATGCACAGCAGAGAGTGGTATATAAGGATCTTTACATGCTATCTATGTGGGTTGTAAAATTAATTCTGTTTATATGCTGTGAAGTAAAATACTTGGCCCGTTAGTCTGTTGTGAATTTCTAAAAAAAGAAATAAAATTGTGATTTACCCAGGGTTTACTTCTGACCTAATGCAGAGACTGTCTTTTAATATACTAATGGTGAACTGACAGTGAAATTAATATTTTATTAGAAAATCAACATTGATATAAATGCTAGTTTGAAAGGTGAAGTTTGCCAGGTCTAGACTCTAGTCTTAATTAAATCATCAGCTGGGGGAAGAACAAGCATCTCTAGATCTTGATGCTTTTACAGAGCCTATGAGCAAATATAAATAAATATGGAACAGAACATGGAAATTCTAGGTTTATGAAAGGTCCTTGACTTGGAAGCCTTATTCACAGGGGTCTCGGCAAGACTGGACTCTCTGATGGAATGCTGATTATCCTTGAATGGACACTGAAAGCAGGGTGAGTTGCACAAGAAAATGAATGTTACTCACGTTTGCTGTTGTCCAAAAACTGTAAATTAGTTATGAATGCAAAGTCCTATTCTAACACTTCGTGCTTTGGGTTAAATATGCTTTCTGATGTCCATATGAAATTATAAGTTCTCTGTGGACTACCTACTTAAATTTCTGCCTTTGTTTCATTACATTTTATTGCAGCATTTCTTGCATTTGCATTAGTCAGTTAATGAGTCTTGAACACCCTAACTTAATCTTCCCATTTATTATTTTTACTTCTATAGGTCATGGCCTCACTGTGTAATTTTTGTTTCATCATACTGTGTTCCATTTATTTTCTTGCATTGTAAAGTGCTGGATCTGTTTACAGCCTGCTAGTTTATTGCCAGTGGTCATTAGTACAAACGAACACAAGATACAGTTTGAAATTGGGTCCCTAAAAAGTTGTCACTGTAAGGAAATTAATATTTTTTTTCTGACTGATTGTCTGTGTCTCTGAAAGGTGTCAGATTGACAGTACAAAAGACTAATGTCCTCACCTATAGCACAGGCAGTGGGGCAGCATTGTCCAATAAATGTTTTTCAACTGTATTCTGGAGGATCCATGTTTGACAGGCTGCGAGGGTGGAGTTCATTCTGCATGGCCTATTCAGTCTTTGGCCTATCTGCCAACCATATTGCCAATAAGGGGCAATTGTGATGGTGGTTTTTGATGTGGAGTCTTAAGGATTTATAACTGCTCTGGAGCTGTCATATGTGACTAGAATTTAAAAAAATAAAAAAGATGCAGCTCATCCCTTCAACAGAAGCTTGTTAGACTTTCCTGTGTGATCTGTTATCTATCTCCTGAACTAAAATGGGTTTTGCATTCAAAAGAAAGGGGGATTTGCCTGAAAGCATGAGTGAGCATTTTGCCATTCAAATCTCTTTAAAAAGAAACAAACAAATGTGCATTTCATCTATTCTCAGAATCTTAATTTCAAATTTGCTTAAAAATAAAAAATAGGAAAGAAATAAAAGGCAAGAAGAATATATGTTGCATACATAACCATGCTTCAAATATGCTAGTGTCCCTCAGGAACAATGTTATCAACAAATAAAACGGAAAAAATATTGTGCATTTCTCCATGCATAGCATTACTGTGACTGAGCTGCACACACTAAATGGCTTAAAACACAAGGGGCCTGATTTATTGATGCTTTTATGTTAATGCTTTTACCATAAATAGCACAATTAAAGCAATTTATGTTGGCAAGCCAACACAAAAATACAGGTAAATGTATTAATTGTATTTAACACCTTGAAATGGTTGAGTTACATACAGCATTTTAATTATGTGGTACACAGTGATGGGCTCATCCATTTGAGGACTTTGAATTTTCATCCAAAACTTTTTTTTGCACTTTTTAGCTGGCTAGAAAAAAATGGAAGGGAACCATGCTTTATTATCTTTTCTTTTCTTTTTTTCCTTACTAATTGGTTCTGAGCCTCTGGGTGACTACTGGAAGGATTAGGGACTACATACATTTTTACAGAAAAATAATAAGGCAATGTTTGGTATATTAGTAGCATAAATTATTACTTTGGCAGTTTTTACATATGAGCACTAGCCTTAACACTAATGATGTGCCTGTGCTATTCCTTCCCACCTACCAGAATATCTTGTGTCATGGAGTCTGAATTTCCTGTTGAATTTTTTTCTTTTGATGAGTGACAAATTCTCCCCCTTCCCTTCTGCAGCCCTGGAAATTTCCAGGTACAATGGATCATGTGTGTGCAGATACATTGTGTGCAAGAACAACCATTGTCAGGGAGTAAGAGCAGGAAATCCTGCTCAATGACATCCCCATATACCATTGTTTAGGATAGGGCCCTGCAACATGATTGAAACTCAATAGAACTCAACTACAAGTATTGGCACTGGGCCACACTGAGTGAGAGAACAGTTGGACCCTCTCAAGCTTGAGTCTGGTTCAGGTCCAGGCTGGGTCTAAAAATTAGGCCAGAGCAGACCCCTAGTTTAGGGATGGGGACCAGGCCCACAAGTGGTATGATGAACTCCTTGTGAAGACTGTTACAATCTCAAGGCTGTAATAGAAGCCAAGGCCTGGGAGGGAGGATTTTATTTAGCTTCATCCTCAGTGGAACCTCCATGTGCCAAATCTGGCAATTCAGCATTGGCACACTGGATCAAATTTAGTCCTGTATCATGTTTTGCATTGAAATAGATGCTCTTGTTTGGAAGCTTGTTTTGTGCTTTGCATTTCTGGCACCAAATGAGGTGGTTCAATCAAATTTGAAATGTAAATAAAATAATCATAATATTAATAATACTTAGTGCTTACATAGCATGTTATATAGCCCTATACATTTTCAAAGTATTGTAGGAACTAATTAATCCTCACACACACCCTGTGAGACAGGCACTGCAAGGGTCATTAGCACCATTTTATCTTTGTTGAAGCTAAGGCAAAGAGGTTTGCCCAAGTCATGTGGTAGTTGACTAACAGAAAAGTTAATTTGGGAATAAAAACAGTGAGTTTGGTTTGATCTTAGTTGTTGTTTGTAAACATTCAAATGGCAATTTTTAAGTTATTCTTTAAACTGTTTGGAAATCCCCAAAATAACAAAAAAAGTTCACATTTATTATACATTTGAAAATTCCAATCTCAAGTTCATTATGGATCATTCCTCATTTAGGATTAGTTAACTGCCATTTAAAAAGTATTAGTCAGACAGCCAAGATGCAGAAACTATACCAAGTTATTTAAATGGTCTGTTGCATTGCATACCACAAAAAATTATTCGAATAGACAAATTAGCTGTTCATGAAAAACACATACAATAAAACTTGTTTGTATAAGCTTGTCATCTAATACATATAGTAAACATGTTCTCAGAGATCAGGACCAGATTGTGGATGATTTGCAAAGAGAAAGTACAATGAATAATTTGGCCATCTCTGTCCAAAGCTATACAATGAGCCTATAACAGAGCATAGTGTGGCAACTAGTGGCTTATAAATTGCCACATAGTGGGGCAACTAGTACTAGTTCGGCTGAGCTGGGTTCTTTCATGGAACTGAAAAATGAAATCTATCCCTTCCAGAGGTAAGAAATACAAAACCAAAAAGCAGTATGTGAAGACAGGCCACCAGTCTAAACTGAGTGAATATTTAGATCAAGCTAGAAAAGTGCTGGCTTTGAATCACGATCTTATTTTTCCTCTGAAATAGACAATCCCCTAGTGCACATTATGAAACAATATTCAGAAATCAATTATGTCCCTCCCTTTTTTTGCCACAAAGTTTCTACTCATTAATATAAAAAAAAATCTGTTCAGGGCAGAGGTTTTCAGCCAAGAGTGAATTTTTATAGCCAAGTTTATAAACCCCTTAAAAGCAGAGGATTATAATGGAAATGCTGACAAACGCTTAACTCTCCTGCCAGGAACGGCACCAGTATAACTAATAGGCCATCTGATAATCTACTAAAGTTTTAGTATTGCTTTGTTTCATGTCATTAATTATAACAGCAAATGCCTTTGTTTACATTAGAAGTAGTTCTAGGACAGGACTAAGCAGATATCTAAAGTTATTCGTCAAATGTGCACATATCGCAGTTTTGTATACTTCATATTTATATACTTAAAATATGTATTCCTCTGCTGTTGAATAATAAGAAAATAACTGCAAGTACAGATTTGTGGTAAAAACATCTTCGTTTGTATGCTTCCTGTGATAATTTAATTATAATTTTAATTAACACTAAAGACATACAAAAACACTTTGTCCTCATTGGTATGAACAATTTGTTTCTACTATACAGAGATTTGTATGGAAACTGGCAAAATATATAATGAGGTATAGACACTTCTGTAGATACACTTTTTTTGTGTACAAGTCCATGTATACTGAGCAATACCTATGTGATCAAGTATATTTACCTTTGTTCATCTTAACAGCACTCTGCTTCTCTGGGACTACCTATAACATATAACTTCTCTGAATAGCTTTCATATGTTAAAAACACCACCACCAATAACCTGATCAACATCACGCTGGCAGTAATGGTAGCTTTCGTTGCTGGGTCAGTAATAGATTTAAGGTTCAGTATCAAGTGAACCAGAGAGAGAAACAAATATGCTTTATATTATCTGAGCGCCCCTCTTTTTTCAATGGATTACAGTTTTTGTTTCTAACACAGGTAGATCAGGGAAAATCTAACCCTAAAAAAAACAGAATAATTTTACAGAAAAAAACTATTTTAAATTATATAGAGGCTTCCAGGATGTTTTTTTCCCCTCTATCCACCTGTGCCAATCTCCCTCCAGCTCTAGTTTCACTCTTCATATTGGACTCATGGAAAATGAATACAATTGGGATTTATATTTAAGATTCCAGAGTCTGGTGATGTCCCTGGAACTGAAAAGGTATCTAAAGTAACCCCTCTGACCTATGTGTTTGAGGTGTTGAATGTCAATATCCACATTTTCCTGACCCTCACAGGGATTTGGCATTATGTGAGACTCTGAATAAAACATAGCTCTTTAGAGCAGAATCTTTTTCTGTTGTGTTTTGGAAAGTGGTAGGCTTATTAAGAAAGGTACCAGAAATAGATCATAATAATAATTGTTCAAGCAGTTATGTCATTAAAGTTGTGAATTTATATAATCTATTCTAATGATAGCTAAAGAAAGAGCTCACAGTCTCTCAATTCGCAGGATATTCACCAATCCTTTGAAAGCAAGGAAGGATAAACACTAACTGAATGCAGAGTACTGGTGATTGGGTTGGGAATATATAATAATTATTACAGAGTAATCCAAATAGAAAAAAAAATGAAAATCCTGTCCTTTCCATTTGAGAACACTGAGATTTATTTTGCCCTGACATCTTTGTAGTATCTCAGTGCCTTTCTGTATCTCATCTGTCAAAGATTTTCATAGATTTGAAAATCTGTCCTCTGTTCCGCATTAAATGTCACTGTCAGTTTACCTCATGAAAAGTAAAGTATAGTTGAGTGTTGCAGTCATGCCGTATATATAAACAGTTCACCTTTCACTTTGTTTCTGTGCAGGAGAAGCTGACTGATATTTGATTTTTAATAAGACTTGTTTTCTCTATTGAGTGTTACAGACCAGTACTGTAGTAATGCATGCTTTCTTCACTGACAATACTGAGGTCACATAATACATTGGAAAAATGCAATGATCTACATCAATGCCCTTCATTTTTGGAGAGGAGGGATGAGATAGGAAACTTGCAAGCTAAGCACCAGCACACATTTGATCTGGACATATAGTAATCATTAAATATTTCCTGACATATAATGAGTATGCAATACATACCTCTGGCCTGCTTGTACATTTAACCAAACAAAAGCACACAAGTCAGTATCAATTATACCAGTAGTTATGGTAGCTACTTATTTTATCAGTATTTATGCATAAGTGTTGAAATAGATTTGCCAGGCTCATTTCTACTTGGAGGATATTTTACTGACCAAAAATCCATAGGGCCTGATTTTTGTGTCCATTCTGGCTATTGTACATGGAAGTGGTGCAGAGCAACCAGAAACCAGCCTAACCAGAACTCTGAAGACTTAAGCTGGTATAAAGGAGAATCTCCAACTGGAGCAAGGCTGTGCCAGCCTCTCCATAGTCCCTGAAACACAGGGTGCTTACAGCAAAAGAGCAGCTGGACAAGGTATTACTAAGCCCTGGTAATCGTGGCTGCTTGTTTAACCTCTTGAAGGCATGGAGAGCCTGAATCTGGAACTAATTTGTTCTCTCGTGTACTTCATTGTACTCTGGGATTTCTGCACTTTCTTCTGAAGTAGCACTATTGGGAAGTATGAGATAATGGCCACTGGTCATGATGAAGCATAGAATTACTGAATCAGCATCTCAGGTCAAATATGCTCAAATTTTTGTTCCCAGCATTAGAATCATAGAAGATTAGAGACTTCAGGAGGTCATCTAGTCTAACCCCCTGCTCAAAGCAGGACCAACCCCAACCCCAACTAAATCATCCCAGCCAGGGCTTTGTCAAACCAAGCCTTAAAAACCACTAAGGATGGAGATTCCACCACCTCCTTAGGTAACCCATTCGAGTGCTTCACCACCCTCCTAGTGAAATAGTGTTTTCTGATATCCAACCTAAACCACCTCCACTGCAAATTGAGACCATTGCTCCTTGTTCTGTCATCTGCCACCACTGAGAACAGCTGACTTCCATCCTCTTCAGAGCCCCCCCTTTCAGGTAGTTGAAGGCTGCTATCAAATCCCCACTCATTCTTCTACAGACTAAACAAGCCCAGTTCCTTCAGCCTCTCCTCATATGTCATGTGCCCTTTTGGGGGATGGGGAGGGAATAGAGGGGAATAATCACTTCCTTTGATCTGCTAGCAATGCTCCTACTAATGCAGCCCAATATGTTGTTAACCTTCTTGGTAACAAGAGCACACTGTTGACTCATATCCAGCTTCTCATCCACTGTAATCCCCAGGTCTTTTTTTACAGAATTGCTGCTTAATCAGTCTACACCAGCCTGTAGTGGTGCATGAGATTCTTCTGTCCTAAGTGCAGGACTCTGCACTTGTCCTTGTTGAACCTCATTAGATTTCTTTTGGCCCAATCCTCCAATTTGTCTAGGTCACTCTGAACCCTATCCCTACCTCCAGCATATCTACATTTCCCCCAGTTTAATGTCAACTGCGAACTTGCTGATGATGCAATCATCCAGATCATTAATAAAGATGTTGAACAAAACTGGCCCCAGGACCGACCCCTTGGGCACTCTGCTTGATACCAGCTGCCAACTAGACATCGAGCCATTGATCACTATCCGTTGAACCTGACAATCCAGCTAGCTTTTTATCCACCTTATAGTCCATTCATCCAATCCATAATTTTGTAACTTGCTGGCAAGAATACTGTGGGAGACTGTATCAGAAGCTTTGCTAAAGTCAAGATATATAAAATCCACTGCTTTCTCCTTATCCACAGAGCCAGTTATCTCATCGTAGAAGGCAATCAGGTTAGTCAGGCATGTGTCACTAGGTTGCTTCCCCCATTCATTAAGGGTCCCACACTTTCCCTGAACTTATTCTCACTGCTAACACACCTGTACAAACCATTCTAACTATACCCCCATGTGCTCGTGCAATATTTTTGTACTCCTCCCTAGTCATCTGTCAAAGTTTCCACTTCTTGTAAGCTTCCTTTTTGTGTTTAAGCTCTCCAAAAGATTTCATTGTTAAGCCAAGCTGGTTGCCTGCTGTATTTGCTATTTTTTCTGCACATTGGGATGGTTTGTTCCTGTACCCTAACTAAGGCTTCTTTAAAATACAGCCAGCTCTCGTGGACTCCTTTTCCCCCTCGTATTAGCCTCCCAGGGGATCCTGCCCATCAGTTCCCTAAGGGCGTCAAAGTCTGCTTTTCTGAATTCCAGGGTCTGTATTTTGCTACTCTCCTTTCTTCCTTTTGTAAGGATGCTGAACTCAACCATCTCATGGTCACTGCTGCCCAGGTTGCCACTCACTTCTACTTCCCTTACCAACTCTTCCCTGTTTGTAAGGAGCAGGTGAAGAGGAGAACAGCCACTGATTCTTTCCTCCAGTAGTTGCACCAAGAAGTTGTCCCCAGCACTCTCCAAAAACTTCCTAGATTATCTGTGTACTGCTGTATTGCTCTCCCAGCAGATGTCAGGGTGATTGAAGTCCCCCATTAGAACCAGGGCCTGTGTTCTGGAAACTTCAGTTAATTGTCCGAAGAAAGCCTCCTCTACCTCATCCTCCTGGTCCAGAAGTCTATAGCACACACCCATCACAACATCACCCTTGTTGCTCTTGCTTCTAAACTTAACTCAAAGACTCTCAACAGGCTTTTCTGCAGTTTCATGCTGGAGCTCTGAGCAATCATACTGCTCTCTCACATACAGTGCAACTCCTCCACCTTTCCTCCCTTGCCTGTCCTTCCTGAACAGTTTATACCCATGCAGACAGTGCTCCAGTACCCCACCAAGTCTCTGTTATTCCAGTACATCATAGTTATTTGACTGTGCCAGGACTTCCAATTCTTCCTCCTTGTTTCCCAGGCTTCTTGCGTTCATATACATGCGCCTAAGATAACTAACTGATTGCCCTACTTTCTCAGTATGAATCAGGAGGCCTCTACTGTTGCACCCTCCTCCTTGTGTTTCTTCCTGGTATCCCACTTCCCCACTTACCTCAGGGCTTAGGTCACCGACCCCGGCGAACCTAGAGAGTTGATACATGAAGAAGTTGCACTTTGAGGGTTGTATTTTCTCAAATGATTTTCAGAATCTTAGAAATGTCCATGCTGCTTTGGTCTTTAAGAGTTATTTGACAGAAAGTATAAACCAATTTAGCTGGCAGATGTTATTACTTGTCTGTAGTCTTTGTTTTTATCTGTCTAATACCTTGTACATCACAGGCATTTTCATATCACAACTGATCTTATTTCATTGAAGTTATTTTAGTCTATTGTACTACACTGGTGAGATTAATCTTATCTCAGTATTTCATCCTGTTACATAATCCCACCCTAGTATATGTACACACATATATACATCCCTCCCTGTTTCTCTCTTGGAAGTGTGTAAGTCACTATATATGAACTGAGTTTTATTTTTAAAATTCATCCATTTCTATCTTAGGAAGGTGCATAACATAAACAGTCTCCCACTAAATTATGGCCACAATACATTGTTCTGGCAAAATCATGCTTCGCTGAAGCAGCTATCTCAGGTAGCCAAAATTGCCATGCCCTGTCATGTACAATGAAAAGAGATGCACTGGCACATGTAGAGATTGTGTCTCCTGGGGATTACTATTACTTTATTGTGATAGTCCCCAAAATGCACCTGGTGCTGTACAAAACCATAAGCTAGGCCATGGTCCCAAAGAACTTCCAATCTAAAAAGGCAAAAAAACCAAATGGTCTGAAAACATGCAATCTAACTACCTCTCTGCCTGACCACTAGGATTTTCCTCATTTTTTAAAAAAACATTAATCATTAATCCTATGTCTGTTTTGTTTTTTCCTCTGCCTCTTCTCTGGATTGATTTTCTTTTACTTTGCAAAATGTAGCTCCTCGACCACTACACAACTATCTATCTAAGGTATTTCTGTGGCCCCCGTTAATGTCGTATCTGAGTACCTTGCAGTCTTTAATGTATTTGTTCTCACAACACTCCTGTGAAGTAGGAGAGTACTGTTAGCCCCAATTTTTCAGATTGGGGAACTGAGGCACAGAGAGGGCAACTAAGCCCAAGGTTACATAGGAAGTCTATGGGAGAACAGTGAATTGAACCCAGGTCACCTGAGCCTGCTGCCTAGCTCTTGAACCACTGGACAGGCTGTGTTCCAAGGTGCCCATGGAACCATCTCAACTACCACATTCTTTCTTTGCCCATTTAAAGCCAGACCAAAACCACTGAAGTCCCAGCCAATGCCAAAGAACTGTCCTACCCCATGACACCCAATCTAACATTCATCAACACAACAACCCCTAATCCATTTCCTAGGGATCTAGGTCTCCCTCCATTTAGTCAACAGAAATGAAGAGTACTACCCCTGATATGAAGAGAGATTGAAAAGACTGGAACTATTTGTCTTAGGGTACGTCTATACTACCCACCAGGTCGGCGGGCAGCGATCGATCCAGCGGGGGTCAATTTATCGCATCTAGTCTAGACATGATAAATCAACCCCTGAGCACTCTCCCATCAACTCCTGTACTCCACTGCTGTGAGAGGTGCAGGCAGAGTCGACGGGGGAGCGGCAGCAGTCGACTCACTGCAGTGAAGACACTGCAACGAGTAGATCTAAATACGTCGACTTTAGCTACGTTATTCACATTGCTGAAGTTGTGTAACTTAGATCTATCTCCCCACCACCACCACCAGTGTAAACCAGGCCTTAAAGAGGTAATCATGCCCCCTGTTGTTAGTCACAAGAACAAGAGGAGCTGGCAAAAATCAAACCTGATAACAGGAATATTTTTTTCCACACAAAGCACAATTTATGTGTGTGACTCATTGGCAAAAGATATAATAGAGGCTAAGAGCTTAGCTGGTTTCAAAAAAAGGATTGAACATTTATGTGGGTACAAAATATCCTGAGTTGAAATAAGTATTTAAAAAATAAGAAAGAATATTGGAAGAGTGGAAACTCCCAGTGCTTCAGGGCATAATCCAACTTGTGATCCACTATGACCATTTGTATGAGGATATTATAAAAACAATGTGTGATGTGAGGGAAACAGCTTGCCTTTTGGAGGTTCTGATCCACCAGGTTTCCCTGGGTGGAGGAAGGTTGGTCGAGTGGAGCTATGAAATGAATTATAAAATAAAATAAAAAAGCAATTAAAAATATAAGAACTTGAATCTGAAATAAGAGAGAACTACAAATACTAAAACTAGGGGAATGCTAGCCTAAGATCAGGCTATTTCCCCCTCACCCCCAAAAAAAGAAAGAAATTCAGTCATTTGTCCACATTAGTGACCAGTATTCTGAAACCACGACATCTCCTGTTTTCCAAGTTTGCTCTCATTAAATTAAAAATGTCTGGACTGAGATCCTCAGTCAAGTTTCAGATGGCAGTGACCTTTTACTTCAAATTATGCACCCCTCACAAGTAGAGGATTGTAATGGAAATTCTAACAAACTCTGTTGGAGTACTCTGCAATACTATAATTAAAAGGCCATTTGATAATCCACTAACATTTTTAGCGTTGCTTTGTTTCATGTAATTAATAGTTATAACAGAAAATGACCTTGTTTACATTAAAAATAGGACTGAGCAGAAGTCTAAAGTTATTCCCTAAATGTGTTCATATTGTAGTTATCCAAGTAGTGTCATCGTAAAGGTCAGTGTGACCTGGATTGTTGAGCAAAATAGTAACACTGTTTTGCACTTTCAGTGGAAGAAGTGTATGTGTAATTTTACAGGAACTTGAAGAAGTACGCTACAAAGCATTTTGAAATGGAGAAATAACAGGATCCTGCCTGGTACCTATAAGAGATGCTATTCTGTGTTGGGTCGTTTTAAGTGGAGGAAATGTTCATTAAATGACGCATGCACATGCACACAGACACAAGCATTCAAAGAATGATAAAATGGAATTTCCTCACTCTAGACAATTCATAGCCTCTCCTTTTAGGACCACTTTGCAGCACATATGGTGTGCAAAATCACCCACTCTTTGGAGACACCTATGCTGCATGAATACGATGTGGTAGGTAAACAGAGTTTCAGCCTTAACTCTGAACATCCTGGCTTAAGAGTTTAAATCAAAGCTTTTACAGGATCTGTGCTCAATTTGTCTATTTTTTTATGAAAATTTATGAATTCAAAAGGCTATCTCACAGAACTGTATATGCCAGCATGATAAATCATATGTATACATGCTGGTCTTAGACAGTGTTAAGATGCACTATTCACTAGGTAAGTCATAACAGCTTGTTTGGAGCTGAGATACTCTAGTACAATTACCTACCTCAAAATTTTTTAAAATATGAAATATTAACTCAGTAGGATGAAGTTGGATTGTATAAACATATATTTAGGGATAAAGTCACATTACAATAGATACTGATTTCGATTCTTACAACTCCTATTAATAGTAAAAGATGGTAGATGAATAAAACCCTGTCCAACATGGATAAAAGCATCCTTAGTGTAAAGATAGTAATTACGCATTATAAAAAAATTATTGCGGAATTTGTGTAGCACCCAATACACAATGGTGAATGTCTCAACTATCTTACGTAAAATAAAATAAAATAAAAAAAAACAAGAGCAATTTAAACACATTATGGACAGATCACTTACCAAAATGTATTCCCCATTGCAGATAATCTTGATTTGCACTGTGTGAGTGCAGAAAAGTATGTCAGATATGTAAATATTTAATTTCTAAAAAAAAAAAACCTTAAATTGAGTCCAATGTGTGGCTGCAAACCTGCAATTAATAAAGTGCAGGTCAGTTGCTACACTGGCATGGAGCCTCACATCCCTCCTTTCCCTTGAACTTCACTGGTACTTTGCCTGGAACAACGATCTGCGCACGTGTTATCAGTTATATAATCAGAGCCTTAATTTGTGGGTGTTTTATTTAAAATAGTAAATAAGACTAAAGTAGGTTTTTTTTCCCCATTTCTGTGTGCGCAAAGGGGCTTTTGTTGAAATTAGGGGCATTCCTATGCAGTATCACAGCATAATTTGCAAATAGACATGTAGCTGTCTGCCAAGTCCATGTACACAAAAAGTGAACCTAGAGTTAGAGGCAATGCTGTGCACTTAGGGTCTGGTCCAGTGCCCACTGAAGTCAAGAGAAGTCTTTCTATTGACTTCAGTAGGTGCTAGACTGGACCCATAAGCAAGTCCAGGAAAGTCATATGGACTACTCACAGGAGGAAGGGTTTGAAGGATCAGGTTCTTAATTTGTACAGCACAGTTAATGCACCCAGAAACATTTTGGAGTTCAGATTCAATAGAAATACTGGCTCCATTTGGCAATACTGATTCTATCGGACTTTGTGGCAACACAGTACAGATTATACTAAAAAGCTCATTTGCACTTTGTAGATTAATTGCTGTACAGCTTAGAGGCTTCAGCCCCATTGTGCTAGATATTGTGCAGACACATAACAAAAAGATGGTCTCTTGTTTATAACACATTTCTAATGTAACAATTTTCTTCTTTTACTTGTTATCCATCTGTTCTGCTTTAGTATAGTAGGCAACCAAAAACATTCCTTGGGCAGGGGAACAAGAATAAGCCCTAAAATACAATCACATTGCCATTTTATTTTACAGTGGTAACATTTATTCTTTTAATGCATTTTGTCCCTGAAAGAAATTTGAGTTAAAAAAGGCTTACAACCTGGAAAGAAGCTACACAAAGAAATATAAAATTCTAAAAAGAAAACCTCCCCCTCCTGCTTCACAGTGCACTCATCTGTAAGTGCTCTTGCTGCTTCTTTCATACTTATGTTGAAATTGATGTGTGCCATGGAACCCTTCAGAACCATTTAGCCATTGGGGGCACCCAAAATAATTTAATTATGGCTACTGAAGTGTATGATTTAAGAGTACAGAACAAAAAGGTGTGGGTTATTTTGATGCTGTGAGGAGATTCCTGTTTCATTGCAGACTTATTTTCTTTTATAGTCATACTTAATTTTCTACTTTTCAGAATAAAATGATAATAGGAATACTTTTGCGCTTGAAGGCATAGAACTCAAGAGTCAGGAGACCTTGGTTCTATTTTCATTTCTGTCTGAGATTTCCTGTGGGAGCTTGGAGAGGTCAGCCCCAAATTTTTATAGCTGACTAGTGATTTTGGGTGCCTCACTTTTGGGATCAAATAGAGAAATTTGAGGCCAAATCCAAGAGATATTCGACACAAATCAGGCACAAGCATCAATTGCCTTATGTGTAAGATAAGGATTATGCCTACTTCACTGGGTCTTGTCATTAAGTTTAGTAAAGCATGTTGAAATCCTTTGGATGGAAGCTGCTATATAAAATACAAATATAAACTCTTGGGCTAGGTACCTTCTTTTTGTACAGCTCCTCACACAGAGGGCAGGGAGAAAGTGGGCCTTGATACTGACTGGTATTCCTTAGTGCTATTCTAATACAGATAAATAATAATATATTATTATTATTTTAATTTACAGATACACTGTTTTAGAAAAGATTAATTGTATTAACTGTATGGTTGTCAATGGTTTGTTTTAAAGATAGAAGTGAATATTTTAAGTGGGAGTATTTTCACTGAGAAAAATATTGTAGCTGCTGTTGATTATTGAGTGCATGAGAGAAGTAGATAAAGAAGCACATCCTCATCTGTGATGATGCTCTAACTGAAGTCAGTGAAGTTCATGGAAGGAGAAAGTGTTTGGTTTAGTTTTAAAAAAACTGATATACAGAAAAAAGAATCTGAGGGTTTTTCAAAATGTACTTTTGTGTGTATATACTACATTTTAGAAGGTATGTTTTAAAACTTTCTGGAGTTTTATTTATTCCATAGACTTTTTTGTACCTCATTGTAAATGGGACTCTTTTTAGTAAGAAGTTTATCATCCTTTTCCATATATACAGAATCCTAGGAGGTATCCAGTCTCAAAAAATCAATTACCTCACTCCTTGAGTCTGTAGCAGTCCTTTTAAAAATAACTGTGAAATTCCTCTGGAGAAAAAGAACATCCTGCCTTTGAAACAATGATTTCAAGTCACCCAGGGCTGTGTGTTCAGATGAGTCATTTATTTGTGTAGCATTGTTCCTTTATCTATTTGATTTGTTACTGTTAGTAGAACCCTCTAAAGATACATTTACTGTCTCTTTAGAGCATTATATTGTATTGATATTTTCTAACACTGGTATGAAATCAGGACTGAAAAGATGGTATTGTGAGGGAGAAAGACAAACTTACCCGAGTATTGTGGTCAAATAACAAATGGTTCTCCAGAATGAGAATCTACCTGCCAATTTAAGTTCTTTATATTGCTTTTACAAACTAATTGATGAAGAAAAATGACTAGGAATAGAAAATAAGTTACCTGGAATGCCCTATAGTCACAGAAAACTTTGGAAAACTCAGTATCTCTTTTGGACTAATCGCTTTACACCAAAGAAGAGAGAGATAGCATTTATTGAAAGCAGTCTGTTTTTATGTAAAGGATTAATTATAGCCTCGAAGGTAAGGCATTTTGTCAAGTTAACACACTACCCATTCATTCATACATATACCATATTTCTCCACGCTACTCTGTCACTGTGATTATGTTAGAAAATGATGTACCTTTAAAAAAAATTTTTTTTTACATCTACTTATTTTTTTCCACTTTCTTGGATGCCTCCTGAGTTAACAAGACATACCAAAATTAAAACAGCAGCGGGAAAATCATTTAGCAGTTTAGCAATTTATCATTTTTTGAGAAAAGCAAAAGTGACAGCAGTTTTAGGAAGAAGTAGTGGCTCTTGAAGTTAAGCTGCTCTGTCACATTCCATCAGTTGGACCATTATCTGTCACAGGAAGGCTGTAATAAATTGTCAGATTTGCTTCTTAGCCAAAATGATGGGATGGAAATTGTGCTGCGTATCTTAGGGTAGGAGAAAAAAACAAACAAAAGCATGCATATGAGGAAATCAGCTACAAGACCTGCTATGATACATAAACCTGATTTCTGTAACGTAGTTCTTAGAAAGCTCAGAAAATAGATACTATGAGATACAAATTTTGCCACAATCTCTTTTCAAGGAAAACAAGAGAATAAAGATCAGGCAAAGGGAGTTATTAACAAAAGTGAAACCAACAAAATGGGTTCTCCTTAGGCTTCTCTTTCTCTTCTTCAGTTAAAATTAGAGTGAATGAGCATGCATTAGATCTGATCACTGTCTTTTGGATATCACTGTCTGGTACTGTAGTACTCTTGCTAATTGCCGTTGATGGACCTATCTTGCATGAACTTATCTAATTGTTTTTGAATCTAGTTATACTTTTGGCCTTCACAACATCCCAAGGCTATAAGTTCCACAGGTTGACTGTGCATTATCTAAAGTACTTCCTTTTTTTGTTTTAAACCTGTTGCCTATTAATTTCCTTGGGTGACCTACCTTGGGTTTTGTGAAGGGGTAAATAAAACTTTCTTATTCACTTTCTCCACACCAATCATGATTTTATAGACCTCAGTCATATCCTCTGTTAGTCATCTCTTCTCCAAGCTGAACAGTCCCAGTCTTTTTAATCTCTCCTCAGATAGAAGCTGTTCCATACCCTTAATCATTTTTGTTGCCTTTCTCTGTACCTTTTCCATTTTTAATTTATCATTTTTGAGTTGGGATGACCAGAACTGCATGTTGTTTTTAAGGTGTGGGCATACCATGGATTTATATAGTGGCATTATGACATTTACTGTCTCATTATCCATCCCTTTCCTAATGATTCATAACATTGAGTTAGCTTTTTTGACTGTTGCTGCACATTGAGCAAATGTTTTCAGAGAACTATCCACCTTGATTCCAAGATCTTTTTCTTGAGTGGTAACAGTTAATTTAGTCTCCATGATTTTGTGTATATAGTTGGGATTCTGTTTTCCAATATGCATTACTTTGGGTTTATCAACATTTACTTTCATCTACCATATTGTTGCCCAGTCACCTAGTTTTGTGTGATCCATTTGTAAATCTTCGTAGTGTGCTTTGGACGTAGCTATCTTGAGTAATTTTGTATCACCTGCAATCTTTGCCACCTCACCATTTACCAATTTTTCCAGATCATTCATGAATAAGTTGAATAGCACTGGTCCCAGGACCAAACCTGTGGGGGACAGGACTCTGCTATTTACCTCTCTCCATTCTGAAACTGATCATTTATTCCTACCCTTTTTTTCCTGTATTTTAACCAGTACCAATACATGTGAGACCTTCCCTCTTATCCCATAACTGCTTACTTTGCATAAGAGCCTTTGGTGAGGGACCTTGTCAAAGGCTTTCTGAAAGTCCAAGTACAATATATTTACTGGATCACCCTTGTCCACATGTTTGGTAACCCCTCAAATAATTCTAGTAGATTGGTGGGGCATAATTTTCCTGTACAAAAGGAGTGTTGACTCTTCTACGATGTATCATGTTCATCTATGTGTCTGATAAATCTGCTATGTACTATAGTTTCAACCAGTTTGTCTGATATTGAAGTTTGGCTTACCAGCCTGCAATTGCCAGGATCATCACTGGAGCCTTTTAAAAAATAATTGGGGTCACACTAGCTATCCTCCAGTCATCTGGTACAGAAACTGATGTAAGTGATCGGTTACATATCACAGTTCATATCATATGTGATTTTCTTCAGAACTCTTGGGTGAATACTATCTAGTCTTGGTGACTTCTTATGGTTTCATGTATCAATTGGTTCCAAAGCCTCCTCTATTGTCACCTCAGTCTGGCACAGTTCCTCAGATTTGTCACATAAAAAGAATGGCTCAGGTGTGGAAATCTTCCTCACATCCTCCACAGTGAAGACCAATGCAAAAAATTAATTTAGCTTCTCCACAATGGCCTTGCCTTGAGTGTTCCTGTAGCACCTCAATCATTCAGTGGCTCCACTGATTGTTTGGCAGGCTTCCTGCTTCGGAGGTACTTAAAAAAATGGTGTTAGTTTTTAAGTCTTTTTTGTTTGCTCTTCAAATCCTTTTTTGTCCTGCCTAGTTATACTTTTATACTTGACTTGCAGAGCTTATGGTCCTTTATATTTTTTTTCAGTAGGATTTGACTTCCAGTTTTTAAAGGATTCCTTTTTACTTCTAACTGCCTCTTTTATTCAGTTGTTAAGCCATCATGGTATTTTTTTGGTCCTCTTGCAGTCTTACTATTCTTTTTAATTTGAGCCTCTATTATAGTGTTTTTAAAAGTTTCCATGCAGCTTGCAGACATTTCGATCTTGCAACTGTCCTTTTAATTTCGGTTTAACTAGCTTTCCCATTTTTTGTAGTTCTCATTTCTGAAGTTAAATGCTACTGTGGAGGGCTTCTTTGGTATTTCCTCCCATCCCCAAGGATGTTAAATTTAATTACATTATGGTCACTGTTACTGAGCATATCAGCTATAGACACCTCTCGGACCAGATCCTGTGCTCCACTTAGGACTAAATCAAGAATTGCTTCTCCCCTTTTTGGTTCCAGGACTAACTGCTGCATGAAGCAGTCATTAATGGTGTCTAGAAACTTTATTTATGCAACCCATCCTCAGGTATCATGTACCCAGTCAATATGGAGATAGTTGAAATCCCCCATTATTACTGAGTTTTCTGTTTTTATAGCCTCTCTAATCTCCCTGAGCATTTCACAATCAACCATCCTGGTCACGTGGTTGGTAGTATATTCTTACTGCTATTCTCTTATTCAAGCATGACATTTCTATTCATTTAACTGAAGCACAACAATGAAATGTAGGTTTGACAAGAGCAGTAATCAATATGCCTTATCAGTTATTTTGTGCATACAATAGTCAAACTATGAATAACATTTTAGGGATCTAATATAGAATTAGAATTTTCTGAAATATTTGCAAGGTAAGAGTGAATCTTTATAATTCATTTCCAGTCCACTCAAATATAGCTGGTTGAGAAATATCAGGGCTGTCTATTAAAAACAGGACATCTGGTCACCCTAGAACTGGGTTACTTGGAGTCAGGGAAAGCAGGTGAAAGGCAGGGTCTAGGCTGGAGCAAGGCTAGGTGCAGGGCAGGCATAGGGAGGCAGAGAATCTGCAGATATATGCATTGAGCAGCCACTGAGCTGTCAAGGTTTTTTCCCCACTTTGAACTTTAGGGTTCAAGAAGTGGGGACCTGCATGATCACTTTTAAGCTTAATTACTAGCTTACATTTGGTACGCTGCCACCAGCCAGAAGTCTGTGTCTGGCACACTTCTGTTCCCCAAAAACCTTCCCTGGGGAACCCAAGACCCAAACCCCTTGGGTCTTAAAACAAGGAGAATTTAACCATCCCCCTCCTTTTCCCCCCACCAATCCCTGGTGAGTTTAGACTCAATCCCTTAGGTTCTAAAACAAGAAAAAATCAATCAGGTTCTTAAAAAGAAAGCTTTTAGTTAAAGAAAGAAAAGGTAAATATTATCTCTGTAAAATCAGGATGGAAAATGCTTTACAGGGTACTCAGATTCATATAGACTAGAGGGACTCCCCGCCACAGCCTGAGATTCAAAGTTACAGCAAACAGAGGTAAAAATCCTTCCAGCAAAAAGACACATTTACCAGTTGAGAAAACAAACATAGGACTAATCCGCCTTGCCTGCTATTACTTACTATTTGGAAACATGAAAGACTGATTCAGAAAGACTGGAGAACCTGGAATGATGTCCCATTCCTCTCAGTCCCGAGAGCGAACAACGAACCAAACAAAAAGCACAAACAAAGACTTCCCTCCACCAGGATTTGAAAGTATCTTGTCCCCCTATTGGTCCTCTGGTCAGGTGTCAGCCAGTTTCACTGAGCTTCTTAACCCTTTACGGGTAAAAGAGACATTAAACCTTAACCATCTGTTTATGACAGAGCCGCTATAGCTGCTGCTCTTAAGACCCCACTCAGGTGGTTTTGCTGTGGCCCAGATGCACTCATTGGCTGCTTGACAACTGGGCAGGGTCGGCTGCAGGCCCTCTGCATGAAAGGTGCAAACATCACAACAGATAATAAAAATGAGGTTCTGTTAGAAATTGAGGTGGTAATTTTGGTGCAGTATCAAATTGATTAATTAAAGAGTACTGAGCCCCAGGGACTAGACACTAATCATCTTAGAGTATGTTTACATTTAAAATGCTACAGCAGCACAGCTGCAGCACTGTAGCACGTCAGCACAGATACTCACTATAAGAATGAGAGGGGTTTTCCTGTCGCTCTAATTGATCCAGCCCCCGAAGAGAATTCTTCCATCAACTTAGAACTGTGCACACGAGGGGTTAGGTCCACATAGCTATATCTTTTTTCATACTCCTGTGAGACATAGCTATGCCCATGCAAGTTCCCAGTGTAGACCAGTCCTAAGAGTTCTCAAGGAACTTAGTTATGTGGCCAAGTGGTTAATAGTATATGTTAAAATTAACAATAGCACCAGAAGAAAGAAGGGTAGCAAATGTTGTATCTCTCTTTTTTAAAAGTGCAAGGACTGATCCTGGGAAATTACAGGCCAGTGAGTTTTACTTCAGTACCATGAAAACTAGTTGAAACAGTAATTGAAAGAATTATAAAACCTGTGGCTAAAGATGATAGAATATATGTACAAACCAGGTCAGCTTCTATAAAGGAAAATCATGCTTCTCTGATTTGTTAATTCCTTGAACATATTAATGAAATAGTGGATAAACTAGAACCGGCTGACATTCATTTGGTCCATAAAAAGCTTTTGATAAAGTCCCAGACAAGAGGCTAATAAAGAAACTAAGTGGTCATGTAGTGCAAATTAAGTGTTGTCTTGGATTAGAAACTGGCTAACATACAGAAAATAAAGAGCAGGAATAAATTAGCAATTTTCAACACGGTGAAAGAGTGAAAGTGGTTTGCTCCAAGGTTCACTTTAATACATTTGTTGATGTAAAACGGAGCTAGCAAGCAGGTTGTGAAATATGCAGATGACACATAGTTATGTGGGTTGGTCTGGACCAGAAGTTCTCAAACTGTGGTCCGTGGACCACCAGTGGTCCGCGAGCTCCATTCAGGTGGTCCATGGATAGTTCCCTCTAAGGTGCGCACCTGGGTGGCCGTACATGCGAGAATAAAGGGCCACTCACCTAAATAATGGAGCCGCACAGGCATGGCTCCTGTAATTAGGTGCCTGGACTCTAGAAAAGATGCACATGTAAGATGAGATGGTGGTCTTGGGGGCAGGGCCGGCTCCAGCGCACCAAGCGCGTGCTTGGGGTGGCATGCCGCGGGGGGCGCTTTGCTGGTTGCCAGGAGGGTGGCAGGCAGCTCCAGTGGACCTCCCACAGGTGTGCCTGTGGAGGGTCCGCTGGTCCCACGGCTCCGGTGGAGCATCCGCAGGCACGCCTATGGGATCGGCGAGCGGCAGAGCGCCCCCCGCAGCGTGCCGCCGTGCCTGGGGTGATGAAATGGCTGGAGCCGGCCCTGCTTGGGGGGGGAATAGGGGGTAGATGGGAGGGGGCAATGGGGTGAGAAGAGGGAGTGGGGGGAATTTGGGATGTGCAGGGCTGCGGTGGCCAGATAAAGAGATGACTTTCCCCAGCTCCAGGGCTGCAGCTGCCAGGGAGAGACCCCCCTCCTTCCCAGACCCAGTTTGGGGCTGCCACAGCAGGGGAAAGAGGGCACGTCTATCACATTAGAAAGGTAAGACTACTGATATTAAAATATGAGTTGTGTGCTTTTATTTGTAGAAAAAAAACAGTTAAAAGTTTTTTGGTTTTTTTTGTGTAGCACTTTTATCCAAAGTGCTTTACAATAGTTAGCTGACGGTATAAACAGCATTTGGAAAGATCATTAAGTGTCCTCCAAGACCCTCAGCAATTTTCAAGGGTCTGTGAAAAAAAAAAGTTTGAGAACCACTGGCCTAGACTACAGAAGAATGAGGAACTTCAGAGGTCCTATCAAACCTAGGTGAGTGGGCAGCAAAATGATAGATTTGTTGATAAATGGTAAACTTAGTATTGATAAATGCAAGGTAATGCACATTTGAAAGAATAATTTGACTACTCATGCACTTTCCTGGGTACTAAATGAACTGTAACCATTCAGGAAAATAACCAAATACAAGCTTTTACAGCTCACTGAAAACCTAAGGTCAGTATGCAGCACTAGTCAAAAATGTAAGCAAAACATGAAGGTACATGAGTAATCAGAAAGAAAATAATACTAAACATATCATAATGCCTTTGTATAAATCAATTTTATGCTCCCACCTGGAGTACTGTGTTCAGTAGGTCACCCTACCTCAAAATGGAAATAACAGAAATAATAGGCTATCTAGAGACAGGCCTCAAAAATGATTAGCAGAATGGCAAGACATTCTTAGAGGAGAGATTGAAAAGACTGGGACTCTAGGCTTAGAAAAGAGATGAATGAACTGAGACTTTTGATCTCAGAAGAATAGGTTACTGTTTGCAAAGATGTCTCAAAATAGGTATTTGTTGAATACTCCTGGGGTCACTGAGCAGCCTAAGCTTTGGCGTATGTTCTGTTGTTTTTTGAGTCACTGTCAGAGAGATAGGTTACCAGACCAGATGAAGAAGTAGTCAGCTCCAGTATGACAATTCCTGCATTATTGTGAGTGAAGATAAAGGAGGAGCTTAAAAGTAAAACTGAAAAATTGTAAGTGCAAATTATGATTATATAAAACTCTAGTGGATTGATAGTGTGGTGTTCACTCACACTCCTGCAAACTCACATTTCCTGCAAACTCAGATTTAAATCCTGAAAGGATTAAATTAGCCTTCATGCTTCTCTGGTAGATAAGCAGAGTTCTGTGTAATTTGGTTTGTCCTTCAGATGAGACTTGAAAACCAAAATTATTTCTGCTGTGGGTGGACACTACAGCTTTTATGGCACTATTTGTAACAGTTGGTTTCCTTCTTGAGTGGAATGCGCTGTCCTGGTTTTGCTTTTCACTACCATACCTTATTCATGGGTGGCACCATTTCACTAGCGCTGTATATTTGACATGAAAGACAGATTACAAAAGTAAAATTATATTTAAACCTGCTATTTGACATTCATTGGAGGATAACTATTTAGTGTGGCACTTGGGAAAATGTAGCAAATGTCATTAACAACAATGGATATTCATCACAGTAACAGGACCCATGACACCTTGTCATTCTGTCTCAGATATTATTTGTATGGACGACTTCTGTGGTAGAGAGGGTCCTTCAGTACCCAGGCCATTCAATCATTGGCATTCATGGGGAGTCTCAACTGTGGCGGTAATGGCTTTAGAAAAGGAAAGATCTTTCATCCTTATTAGGAAGAAGATTGGGGGAAAAATCTATTTGTGAAAGTAACCTTAAGGGACAGTATGTCAAATAACATGAGCAGTATTTCATTCTTTGGGGGACATGTAACTGTTTTGATCATGTCCATGATTTAACCAAAACTGAGGTATATTTCCACAGTTCAAGAATCTGTGCTTCAAGTATTCTATAAAATGGGTGCTGTTACCAAGAAATTTGGTACCTTTGACCTGATCACATAACTCTGCTCTGTCACTAGAGCAGTGGCCACAAATCTTTACAAGCCTTTAGAATGCTTATCAGCTGTGAAACAGATTTCACATACCATCTGCTGTGTGAAGGACACGTTAAAGTAGTCCTCCATTTCTCCAAAGCATCAGCACATTCATGCAAATCCCTATTCTCTTACCTGTACTTTTGAAAGTGATGGAGTGATACCAGCTGCACAGTTCATTGTGTTGTATCTGAACTGTGCAATCTTCCTCACAGGAAGAGTAGATAGATACATCTCCCTGAAATGTAGCCTGCCCAGATGCATGCAACATTTTCCATTGCAGTAAACTAGCCAGCTGGTTAACATAGACCATTATTTTGCAAGTTACAGTCATCCATATTGATTTTATACAAAAAAATCCATTAGTGTTCTAAATAATATTTTACAAATACAGTTTAAATGTCCTGAAGGAGCTAAATTCATAACATTCAGTGTGGAGTTGAGATTAGTTCCTCAGAAGAACTCCTTTGTTAACTGCTGTTGTTGAAGTTACTCTATTGGAAGTCTGTCTGAACAATGACACAAAACATAAAGAAAAATGTTTAAAGAGTCTAATTACAGTTCAGTGGTTTAGTTCACATTACCCAATCAAACTAATAATCCTGTTTAAACCAGATCTAGAGATTTTCAGCACAAACTGATTTATGCACAGAAATGACATTTTGGCAGAAAAAGTAGCAGTTTGGTTCTTACGTTAGGGTATTTATGTGCATTATTTCTGTTATTTAACATTGACAGATAGTTACAGAGGTGTGCATGGCGTTCTACAGTTGAATAAAGACATGGTTGCTGATGCAAGTAGTTTACTGGATATTATGCGTACACAGTGGGAACAATGATGATAATCTGTGTAATTAATTTAAATTTAGTACAGTATTGTGTACTAGTAATTTAGTAAATTATTGTGATTTGTAAAAGAGAGTGAGACAGCAAAAATCCCAAACCCCCTCACTTTTTACCTATAAATATCACTAGAACAATTGAGCTATCTGTGGACACATCAGATAAGTAGAAAAAGACTTGATCTGCTGTTATTTTGAGACATAACACTTCATTACTTCTGGATATGAACCTGGCTGGATCTAGTGAATGTAAGCAGTAGCTCAGATATAAAAAAGTTTTGATATACTTGTACGTGTCCACATGGCATCAGTGTTTGGGGTAGGACTTGTTTCTCATAGAAGAATTGTGTGGTTTAAAGTAAAATATTTCCACAAATTAGAAATGCCGTTGATTTTTATTTGCCCCAGACGGTCCTGCTGCTATATGAGAAATATTAACACTTCCATTGTCAGAAAAATCCAACTCAATGATTTTATTTTGTGTGTCTTGTTATTAAAACGTACATTCCAGCCTTCCTTTTAGTCTGGCAGGTGTTCTGCGTGAATTTGAATGTCTCACATTGAAACCATCTTTCAAAATCAAAGAAATATATTCCTGCTTAAACTCCAGAAAGCACAGACCATGCAAAACCACTTCTTGATGTTAGCCAGTCAAATAGGTCTAAAGGAAATAACTACATCTGCAACAAGAAATTCTGAGCATGCCTCTGACTGAAACAGTGAAATTTAATTGTTTGAAGTTTTCTTTTATATTTCCCCCTTTGCAGCACAGAGTTCATATTAAATAATAAAAGCAAACAAGTAGGTAAGAGGATGAAGAAACAAGACAATTTTTTTTAAAAGTCTTTGCTGGGAGTCTTTCATGTCCTTCAACACTGATGGCCTAGGCATAACTCTATTCAATTGTAGGAAGTGATTCCCTAAATTGCAATAGAAATCTTATCTCACCACCTTAGAGGCAGTGCTAGTCATTCTGGGAACCACAGAAGGGGGCCTTGTAGGAAACATTCCTTTCATTTGTTTGTCCTGGCTGCATTTCTCCTTATCCTACTATTCTAAGACTGCTTTATTATTCATTCTTGCCATTATCCGAACCATAAATTTGCCTTAAAGGGACTTAGTAACTTCACAAATATCAGATTTTAAACTGTTCTGCACTTAAAAAATTGTAATATGCAAAGTGGAAGAAACAACATTTATTATCTCATTTGTACAGTTAATTATGCCAGACCAGTGTTTTGCTAAGAGCAGTTGGAGCAAATGTATATGTTACAAATACAATGGCAACATTAATAAGTTATTAAAACCGACACAGTCATGGTTTGTTATTGTTAAAGTTCATTCAGAGTTTGATCCAAAGTCCATTGACATCAACTGACTTCTTGATCAAGCAGGGCCGGCTCCAGCTTTTTTGCTGCCCGAAGTGGCAAAGAAAAAAAAAAAGATAAAGCTATGATCGGTGGCACTTCGGTGGCAGCTCTACCGTGCTGCTTCATTTTTCAGCAGCAGTTTGGCAGCCAGTCCTTCCCTCTGAGAGAGACCGAGTGACCTGCTGCCGAATTGCCACTGAAGACCCAGATGTGCCACCCCTTTCCATTGGCTGCCGCAAGCACCTGCTTCCTGTGCTGATGCCTGGAGCCTGCCTTGTGATCAAGGGATCAGAACCTTGTTCCGAAAATCAAATCTGTATAGCGGGGAAGAAGATTCAAGCAAGACAATGTATTTATACTATACACATTTTCTAGGAAAATTCAGCATAATCATTGTTAACAGTGTTTATGGCTAGTGATACTATCTTGTGCTGCAGGCATATTTTCTCCATATAGTACCCAGTGTACTGGCTGGGTGTTCGATTTTTGTGATTTGAAAACAGGAGCAAAATTAAAGAAATAATAGATTAATCTCTTCTTGGCTGTGTAAACATAATTCTGCATATTGAATTGAGGGTTGCTAATCCCTCACATCATGTTTCTTCCAATTAAATTGCAGAGCTTTAAAAACTTTCAGTCACAGGAGGCTGAAGAAGCATGTGTGTGTGCATGAAAGGGAAGGAGGGTGATAATCCTAAATGAAAGTAATTTTTTTTTGAGAGAAGGTAGGCAGCAAACAGAAGTCCTGAAGTGGGGGAGTTTAGAAAATAAAAGATTTCTCAAAATGTTCTGACCCCCTAGGGAGCTGAAGAAATAAAATTGGGATTTTCAGGTTGATTAAAGTTTGGTTTATGAGCTGCTTTTTGTTAAGAGGAGTGGAACAGGAGGAGGAGAAAAGGATTTAACTTGTAAGAGAAAAAATCATGTAAAAATTGCCTTCAAGTTCTTGAAGTTTTAAAAAAAGCTGACAGTCTGAACTCTTTTGAGACCACCTCCTTCCAACCTCTGCCCTATGCTTCAAAACAAACCGTAGGCCATGATTAGTACTAAGTTTATTGCAGCTGGACAATCTAAAGGCAGAGTGGATGGTTAATTTAATATTTTTTATTCTTAAATCTATATCCTGATATTGGGGCAAATCTCAGGTATGCATTAGTGTATGGCCTTTGTGCTCTTTACAGACACATTGAGAGATATGGAAAGAAATCCCCTTTTCCATGTGCATGTAGGGGGCCCTCTGCACAGATTCTGTTATTGCAGAGAAGACAGGATTCGGGAATGCCAAGAAAGAAGCATTGAAAATTCTATGTGGCTTGGAATCCATGAGAACATAAAGTGCCCATAGTGAGTCAAAACAATGGTCCATCTAGCTCAGTGTCCTGTCTTCCAACAGTGGCCAATGCCACATGATTTAGAGGAAATGAACAGAACAGACAATCATCAAGTGATCCATCCCCTGTCATCCACTCCCAGCTTCTGGCAAACAGAGGCTAGTGACATTCAGAGCATAGTGTTGCATCCCTACCAATTCTATTGATAGTCCTACCTTCCAGGAACTTATCCAGCACTGTAAGGAATCAGAGCTAAGCAGAAGTATGAATTGTCTAATATTCCATTCCCCTCACCGTGGAGGAAAATGGTGAGGACGTTGGGGTATTTAGGATAGAGCAGGTATGATGGTGAGGCTCTGTTTCTGCTCTCTCACTTATATGGAAGGATCCTTTCATATATTTATACCTGTTCCTATATCTTTTTCTTCATACATCTGATGAAGTGGGTTCTAGCTCACGAAAGCTTATGCCCAAGTACATTTGTTAGTCTCTAAGGTGCCACAAGGACGCCTCGTTTTTTGTTGGGTTTTTTTGCTGATACAAACTAACGCGGCTACCACTGAAACCTTTCTCCATGTGTGTCCTATGGAATTCTCCTGTTCTCAGCCCACTTACTAGGGTTGAATGATCATGCAAGTTTTTGGTCCTTGGTTAGAAACAGGGAAAATCTTAAACTTGAGACCTCTCTCCCTCTTTCTGTCAGATTTACTGTTCACGATTTGAGGAATTGGCAACAGAAAGCAGGAGCTGGAGTGTCTATAATTCCAGTTATCCAAGCACATGCTGTAACAGGGCCTTAGTGACATCTGAACATAGATCCTAGAATTGAAAAGAAAATGTATAAAAAAACTTAGTGATTCTTTGGGCGGGGAATTCAGGGAAATATTCTCATGCTTTGTACTTAATGATTAGTGTGTTCCAATTTGTTTGGAAATTGAAAGGGACTACTCTGGAACATGTTTTGAACTGAGCCACTAAAGGGAGTTTTACAGTTTGAATGTATTGACTCAGATATTAAAAATTCAGAGAGCAGACCATTGAATCCCTGGTGATTATACCTCCATGTAAAGTTGTTCACACAGGCACTCCTCTTTCTTCCCCAAGACAACAAAGCTTAGGAGCACCGACCCTTACTCAAAATGCCTCTCTTTTATTTTGTGTAAAAATCTCTAGTTTTTGAAGAGACTGCATTAGGGCACCAGAAGCTTTATGTGCCCAAATACAGCTTAAGATGGTTTTGAACACTTTGCAGGTTCATAAAATACTTGCATCATTTTTTTATTTTCAAAATTAATTCTAAATGAACTCCAAATATTTATATTAATATAGAGACAAGGCAGGTGAGGTAATAACATTTATTGGACCAGCATGTGTTGGTGGAAGATACTAGCTTTTGAGCTTCACAGAGCACTTTTTCAGATCTGGAAAAAGACAAAAATACCCTGTGAATAATTTTCACAAAGGGATCACTCCATATCTGACCAATCAGTCCTCATCCTCCAAGGAAACCTGCCTAAAACCTTCTGAAGATGAGCTTGGGAACTTAAATCCATAACTCTGCTAAAAATCATGGTCTCAATGTAGACACTAGTTTTATGGGTCTGTAACGAGACCTTTCGTGAGCGCCCCCTTTCTTTGGCCGATAGTGCCCTCATAAAGTTATTTTTCATGGGGCAGCACCCACCTCTCGTGGATGGTCCCCTTTTCTTGGTTGGATGTGAGCCTGCTTTTGATTTTAGTTCTTATATTGGGGTAGTATATTGGTTCTCTCGGCAGGTCTTCAGCGACTCAGTTCTCCGCCTGAGCCACATACACTGCTCCCTCCTCCCCCCCCCGGGATATACAATCTCAAGTTCTTATCATGGCCCTGGTATGGGGCTGTAGCTCTTAGGATTCTTCCCAGAGGCACTGCCTTCTTCAACCATCAAGCCAGGGCCCATCTCGGTACCCTCAGCTGGTGCCTTTCATCAACCCTCCCTGGGCTCAGTCTGCAACAAGAACAGCAGGGCCCATTTCGGTATCCTCATCTGGTCTGGTCAGGTTCTGTGTTCAGTCCCCTGGGCTCAGCCTGTCCACAATGGCCTTTTGATGGTCTTACTGCTCATCCATCCAGCCAGATTCTTTGGCAGCCTTCCCTGGGTTCAGTTCTGCCTGGTGAGCTATCCACAATGATCTTTCCATGGTCCTGCTGATCTTTCCAGTCCTCCCTCATTGAGCTCCATACAGCAACTGAACTTCTCTGCTCTGCTGCTTGTTTTCTGTAGGGCTCTTCTGGCCCGGATTGGCTAATGGAGGACTTCTCGTTGCTCTATTCTGGGACAGGGTGATGCAGGGTTGTGAGGCCTCCAGCAGGGCCTAGTCCACCCTGCCACAGGCTCTTTACAACTATTTATAACCTAATAACCTTCTTTGTTTATGACTGCAGAGGTATTACTTGCTCACTTCATTTTAAGTGGTTTCTTGCAATGTGTGTTAACCCTTTATGCTTAACACTCTGTCCTACCTTGTATTTAGATGTGACACCTCTTCCTCTGGTTACCTCTTTCAGACCTGAAGAAGAGCTCTGTGAAGCTTGAAAGTTTTTCTCTTCCACCAATGAAAGTTGATCCAATAAAAGGTATTGCCTGACCCATCTTATCTTTCTCATATCCTGAGACCAACATGGCTACAACAACACTGCAAACAATGGAATATATAAATGTCGTGATTTACAGGTTAATTTCTAGCATGATCTGTACTGAGAATATTTGATTAAATTAGCTAATTTATAATCAGGTAGCTTGAATGCCTGGTACTAAATAGTATCTCTTGGAGGCACAAATACTCCCCAAAAAAACAACAATATAGGATTTTTTTTGTTTTTGTTTCTCAGTATGGCTACTCACTCATTATAACAAAATTCATCTCTTAGTCTGTTTTCCTAATGAACTGCTCTTACCTCATAGAAAACTGGAAAAAAAATGTAGAAACAAAGCACAAGACTGCTATTGTGGTTATTTCTTATTTAAAATAAATACATAGACTATATTGATTTAAATAAGATCTTAGTTTCTGAACAGTTCATGAATGCAGTCTAGCATTTGTAGTAATAAAATCTCTCTCTGTAACATCATAAACATTTCTCAGTGGCAACAACTGTAGTGGCACAAATGGAGGTTAACAGACCAAATTCAGCCTTCTGATATGTGAGCACAATTCTCATTTTAAGTCAATGAGAGATGTGCCAACTTACTGAGAGCTGAAGGTTTCAGAGTGGTAGCCGTGTTAGTCTGTATCAGCAAAAACAACGAGGAGTCCTTCTGGCACCTTAGAGACTAACGAATTTATTCAGGCATAAGCTTTCGTGGGCTAGAACCCACTTCATCAGATGCATGAAGTGAAAAATACAGGAGCAGGTATAAATACATGAAAGGATGGGGTCGCTTTACCAAGTGTGAGGTCAGTCTAACAAGATAAATCAATTAACAGCAGGATACCAAGGGAGGAAAAATAACTTTAGAAGTGGTAAGAGAGTGGCCCATTACAGACAGTTGACAAGAATATGTGAGTAACAGTAGGAAGAAATTAGAATTGGGGAAATTAAGTTTAGTTTTTGTAATGACCCAACCACTCCCAGTCTTAATTGAAGCCTAATCTGATGGTATGCAGTTTGCAGACTTCAAGTGAGGAATAATCAGTGGGATCAATTTTTCCGCCTACAAAGTTTCCTATAAAGCATGTGCTGGTCTTGAAGAACTACTTTTTCAAAAGATCTTCTTAAATGTGCCAGGCAATATTTCAAGTTGCATCCATTGCTTATGCAAATTATTTTTGACATACACAATATGTTAAGGATGTTTTTGTAATAATTTGTGAATTACACCCCAAAATCTATTACATTGCAAGAGCACAGACTATTTTTTTCTTCTTCCATTTTACCCTTTGTCACTAAAGCAAATGGAAATCTGCTTAGAAGGTTTGGTCTGATTGTTTCAGTGGAAAGGAGAATCATATGTAAATAATTTTCTGAATGTGGCCCCAGTTCAGCAAGATATTTAGGCCTTTGCATAACTTTAAGTTCCAGAATAGTCCCATTGACCTTGTGTGCTTAAATTATGCTTGGGCCTTGCTGAAAAATTATGCATGCTGAATTAGGACTTCTCTGCTATTAAAGTAATCAGAAAATGACAAATTATGCCAAATGAGAACACTGATAAGGAGGAAGGAATCTAAATTTTACCATATGCTCTAGGATTTTAGAGTTATCTTTATGGCAAGAAGCCCCTCCAAAAATGATGCCAGTTTCAATCTTTAAAGATATAAATCAATCAGAAATCATGTATTCATCTGACAAAATAGCACATGGCACATTTCACATGATTTAGTTAGGTTACTGAAGTAATCAAGTTTAATCCAATAAAAGTTAGAGCTCCAGGAGGTGTAATTTCACAGTACTAGCTGCATGGTAATTCTCATTATCCTGCTGCTTAAGTAATCTTCCCCTTCCAACCATCTCACGGTCCTCACTGAGCATATTGTATTTTACTGGATTCTAGTCAAGCTACAGGGCCTCAGTTTCATGACCCCATATAACCTCAACCTCACCTGCTCTCTGATGTCATTTCCTCCTCTGTAGGCAGACTGGCTTGGACATAAGCTGACATACTATAATACAAACAGAGACTGCACAGCACAGTGCATCTGCTTCCTCTCTAGCGCACGCATCCATCCAACCTACCCATCAGTGACTGCCAGTAGCAAAAATCCACAACAGCCAAACCCAGGACACTAGATGGAAGGGCTCTGAGTTACTACAGAGAATTATTTCCTGGGTCTTGTCCACATGCTCTGGTCTAACTGATCACTATATTTGTGGTCGGGAAGGAATTTCTCCCCAGGTCAAATTAGCAAAGACTCTGGGGGGGTTTCACCTTCCTCTGTAACATTGGACACGGGTACCTGCAGGCTTAACTAGCGTAAATATTGAATTCTCTGTAACTTGAAGTCTTTAAACCATGATTTGAGGACTTCAGTAACTCAGCCAGGGGTGGGTGGGTGAGGTTCTGTGACTTGTATTGTCCAGGTAGAGATCAGACTACATGATCACGATGGTCCCATCTGCCCTTAAATCAATGAGTCTGTGAAGACTTCACCATCAACTCATTAAAGCAGCATTCAACTCACCGCTTCTTGGGGGGAGGAGGTTATTTTATATAATCATCTCAATTATTTTTGTGCCCAAATGATTTCTCTAAATGTCTGCCACATGTTGCAACATGATTTCTCTTCTATGCTTAATTTATTCTCCTCCAAGGTTCACCAAAGGTTCGGAGACGTTTTGGAACACAAGCTACAAAATAGGGAAACTAAACTGTTATATGCATGTAATTTACAGAGACTAGAATCTGAACCTAAATTTTCCCATACTTCAGGGTGGTTTTGGATATGGGATTCAAGCCCATTGTTATGGTACTTTTTGTGACTGCAAAGCTGCTGCTACCACCACGGTAGTTCTGTGCATGTGCTGTCAGCTAGCTGTGATGCTTATGCTCAGCACAGGATTCATGTCCACAGCCTCCACATCCACAGGAGTGCCATGATGTTGTAATTTCCTCATTGTGATTAACTGTACTTTTCAATTAACCAACTCCCTTTTTTGAAGTAAAACAGAACTGGAGGACTATACATTAACATTTTCTTTTATACCATTTCCAAATCATTCTTACCCGCCACGTATTCCAGTCCCTTTGATCCAAGTAGGATAAATGTTAAAGCATTTTGAGTCTCCCTTTTGCTCTGTAACCTCCAAATCCATGTTCCACTTTTAGACCCCTGAACACTGGTAATTCCAACTCACTAAAGGGTGAACTCATTTTTATTTCTGGTGATGGTAGTTCATTTATGTGTGTCTCCTGTAATGTTATGTCTTCAAAGAGATTGAAGTTCAGGTCAAACACCTGGATTTACTCTTTTTGCTGCAGTATTAATTAGTGCAAACATGGATCTGTTCCAAGTGTCCAAACATTACAGTTGAGAAAGTGGAAATTCACTACTGACTTGTGAAGCCAGGCTATAGTGTAATAGATTAGGCTGACTCAGTCAGAAGGAAATATAGATTGGATATTGGAGCAGAGGACTGGAGTTGGGAATGTTGGGCAATACCACTTATTCACCATTTTTACCTTGGTACCATCGCTAAAGCTGTCTATGTCTTATTTATAAAATGGCTGTCACATTACTTGCATTCTTCCTAGGGCATTTGGCTTAATCTGTACATGTGAGTAATATGCTTTGACATAACAAAAGATGCTTTAGTATATAATACAGTATTGTCCGCCTGTATGAGAACAGCTCATATTTGTGGTTATGATTTATAAAAGATAATATAAATATTGCTTTACTTTAAGGTCCCCTAAAGTGTGAAGCAGGGAAAAATATTGAAGAGATGGATTTGGTCTAAGAAAATAAAAGATAGTTGAAGGGAGAGGTTTCCGAAATGATAAACACAGATGAGTTTGCTGCTCTCTTTCATGTAGGAAAGTGAGAGAGCCATTTCTGTTCTTTTGGGTGGTTAGTTCATGCTAGATGCATTTGAATCAGGGTTTCCAACACTGATTCCAATTTATTCCATGGTTGTGAATGTTACTCTAACAGCAGAACACAGCTGTGCTTCCCTGCAGTGAAATGATAATCACAGTCTACTGCAGCTATCATTTAATGTTGCAGCCATCCCTCTGGCATGCCAGGTTAATTCTATTTCACCGTTATTTATTGATGTTCATACATTTTGATGAAGGAGAGTAGCCGTGGCAGGAGGATAATAAACAGTAATTGACTCGTTGATCAATCTACTGGCATAGTCAAATGACAATAAGATGGGTGTTGGAGCAATAGAATTGAATTGATAAAGACAAGTTTTAGAGTTCACGGGGCTGATGAGCCAAACTATATTAATAATATTTTATTTTCAGCACTCTTTTTCTCTGTTTTATTTGTGTCTTTTTTGGTGAATAAAGAATAAAAAGAGCTTTGCAAATTTAATCTCAATTTGTATTTGCTATGTCCTTGTCTGGTAACTTTTTAAAGGCTTCCTTAATTGCTCCTGCCTTATAAGTGAGTTAAAATGTTTGCTGTTAAAAATACTTTTTTGAGCATGCAAACGAGCATCTATTTGTGTAAACACCTTAGCTGAACTGAACAAACAAACAGGTTAAGAGCAGTTTTCCTGTTTGTGTGTCGAGTGTGAGTTTTTTGCATGCACAATGGGTCATGCACAAATGGGTTTTTTGAAGACATTTCTCCACTGTGATAATTAAACATACACATGATATGTGATTACAGATATTTCAGATGCAATTATGGAAGTCCTTTAAAAGTGTTTCCACATGTCCCCAAATGTTCCTTTTTATGGTCTTATCATGCTTCACTATGGTAATAGCTTGCATACATTCCTTCTATTTGTTAGTTTCTTCCTTTCTCTGTAAGCATTCAATAAGACAGTAACTTATACAGCAGAGAATAGTTATCTGTGCAGGGAAAGAGAATGCTATTCAGGTCATTCTATTTGAGCTGAGATGGTGAAGAACTAACCCCTAATCAAGCAGTGACTGTTCACTGTTCTCTTGTAGGCTTTGTAAGCAAAAGTCAGAGTTCAGCGCAGTATTGTAAATTTCTTCCTATAAGGATTTAGAAGGATGATGGGGCTAAAGGGTTCTTCTCCAGGGCTCCCACTGTTCAGAAAATAGTCGTATCTTCTGGAAGACAGATCTGGAAGATAGATAAAGCTATTAGCTCTGTTTAAATTAACTGAAATGTCATCGTGCAGTTGCAAATTGAACACTCTTGCATGACTTTTTCCTAAAAAAACAAACAAACAAAACACCAAAACACTGTAGCACTGAATATTAGGAATTCACAGATCAAACGGTGTTGTAATCCATAATAGAAAACAGGCTTGATAAAAGCTCTGGCCTTATTTTGATTAGCTCAATTACACCCATGCAATCATTTGCCCCAGTGGCAGACCATGCCAACAGTAAGAAGACTAAGGAAATTCAGCTATTCTCCTGAGAATTTTTAATTATTTTGGAGTTGCAAAAACAGTTCAAGCAAGGCAAGAAATCTTTTTAATATAATCCATGTGTAATTCACTTTCTCCTTACTGACTTAAACCAGAAATATACATTTAGAAGAGAAACAGATTTTCATTCACTACAAAGGCTGTTAAAAAAGGGTAACCTATAACTATGAGTGTAAAATTTTTCTACAGAGTTTGGGATCTATCCAAAAAAGTTGCAAATAATTGTTTGGAAATTATTAGTTCTTGTTTAAAAACTTGAAGTAGGCACAGAATGAACCAAAATCACATGGTTCAAGGTAGAGCTGCAACCCTAAAGCCCAATGTCTATATGTGTTTTATAGTAGTTGTTCATTATAAACTAGTTGCTCATTATAATGTCAGCAGTCCTGTAAAGTGTTGAACCAATCGAAACCTGTCAAGGAGGCGACTCTCTTTACTGAACGGACCAGGAGTATGTTTTACCCACAGACTCCAAATCATAATTGAATCATGATCTCAATCCAAGACAAGCCTGAAATAATTTGCCCAAGAGGTGCAACATTGAGGGACCTTTCTGAGGTCTGATAGCATCCTAGGGAAAAGAGCTGACTAGACTCTGTACCAAGTCATCTGGAAGAAAAGACAGTGACATATGATAACTAGAAGCCCCATAAAACTCCAGGATATAGGACAATGAAATACAAAGGGAAAGGAATCTTTGAGTCAAAGCCTTCTGAGGTTTCTATAGCAGGAAGCAAGAAAGCAAACCCATAACATATCAGCCACTCACAGTTTTCCACAGATTAAGTAATGATCCATTTAGTTTCTCACAAAACAAAAAATCAATTACCTACCCAATTTTGAACCTATGTGTAATCATGCCCCATGTATCCAGTACATTGTAATTAAAGTACCAACATTCCAGTGGAATGGGAAATCGGCGCCTTGCAAAAGTGCCAATATATTGCACTAGTGCATAGAAATTGCAATGGGGAACAATAGTGAAATCGTTAAATACTCTCTTTTAATTGGTGCCTGTATTGGAAATAGAATTTACACGAATGCACCCCTCAATTTTCACACATGTACATTACAGACAAATAAAACCACTAGTCTATAATCATGTTATTTCTCCCTAGAGATAGTAAGAAATAAAGAGTATGTTTATTTCTATTTTTAAGTACTTGTGAGATGTTCTGATGATAGCCATATAGGTAAATAGGTAGTTAGATAGAAGCTAAACATTAGACAAATGCACAGTACCATGTAGTAGGTAAATACTAATAATATGGTGTTATTCACAACAGTAGTGTGACAACCTGACATCGGTTGTTTATGAAAGATAGACAAAACAGATTTTTTAGTCTGTAATGATGGTTACAGGCCTGGAGAGCCAGTATGAAGTAAAGATGTCCCAGTTTTATTTTCACACTTTGTACTTTATTAAGACTCTGCAGTGTATTATTCAAATGAGATTTCTCATCTCTTGTAAATTAAATTCAAAGGTGTCATATATGTAGGAAATCAAACAAGTTGTGAGTATTAAGAATAATACTTTCAGAAGTCAGAAAGAAACAAAGGTTCTGACTTTGTGGAATTCCAAATATAATTTTGTGCACCCAGAAATACAACTTTATAATTTAAATAGTATATTAGATGCATAAAATTGGTAGATTGTACTGAGCACCAAAATATGCCCATAATATGAAAAAAATATTTTGTCTAAATACACAGCTGAAACAGAACAGGAGTACTTGTGGCACCTTAGAGGCTAACCAATTTATCTGAGGATAAGCTTTCGTGGGCTACAGCCCACTTCATCGGATGCATGTAGTGGATGCATGCATCCGATGAAGTGGGCTGTAGCCCACGAAAGCTTATGCTCAAATAAATTTGTTAGTCTCTAAGGTGCCACAAGTACGCCTGTTCTTTTTGCAGATACAGACTAACATGGCTGCTACTCTGACAGCTGAAACAGAGTAATTACAAATAAACTTGTGTGAGATATGATGATGTGTGTATGCAAATATGAATGCTTTTTGTTTGGTTTCAGTCTTCCTGGATTTGCAAACCCCCCTACATTTTTCTTTGACTTTTGAACAAAACATGTCCAGTTTCTCTTGGTTTTATGTGGAAATTATACCATGTCATGCTTTTTGTATAATTTTGTTGCAAAACAATGACCATGGACAAAGGTTCACTTAGAAGGTTTGTGACTTTCAACAAATCTATTCCTGAACATGGTTGAGTTTGTCAGAGAACCATGTAGCTATGTAAGCCCCCATCCCCCTGAAGCTGGGGGAGGTCCAGGAACAGCAGTAGAATAGGTGATTTCGCTATCTAGTGAACTGGAAGACAATGTGGATGGGACAATAGACTTTGCAGAATTCTTGAATGCCACAAGTTTTCCGAGACAGTCCACACATTGTTTCTGCAGGACTATGGAAATCAAACTGTATCTTCCCCTTCATATCCCATCCACGCAGTTGAAACTTTGAGGGGGAACTTGCAGTTATTTATTCTACTGAGAATGCCCTAGCCTCTTTCTTACAGGCAGCATTCTGTACTTTGTTAGTGGGGAGCAATGGAAGAGTTTATTTAGGACAGTGACGTTCTCCTCAGTGTATTTTAAATAGCATCCTGGAAAAACTGCAATGAAGAAGAACTTGAGTGCTTGGGAAAACGTTTAGGTACCTTCGAGGTGATAGATGTGCTGAAGAGATCTCTAAAGTGCAGCAGGCCTCTCAAAACTGGATGATTAATACTGTTCAAAGTGGTTTTTGAAATCACTGGACCAACTTTAATCAAGTATCTCTTTCTGCATCCACAGTTTAAATCATTTGGCCATCTAGGTACCTGATTTAGTTATCTAAATGATCTTAATTACATGCATCCTTTGTGTCCATAAGCATAAGAAGAAAAGAAGACTAGGTTGTGAAAGTCTGCTACCTGACTTTATTCAGTAAAATTGAAGCTAGTGTAATTAATTACTCAGTTACTTGAGACAGCTCTATTATTAATCACTACTGGATATCTTGACATAGAAAGCACAGAAGACTCGATATTAGCAACAGTCTCTTTTTTGTTGTTGCTTGATTGGTATAATACAGTTAAACTCCAATTACTAATATTATTAGGCCACAGCTAAAAAGTGATTGCAGCTCTAAGACTGTCTAGATAGCAATCCTTGCAGTACTCTGTGTTTTTGTGAGAATAAAATTTGTACATCAAGATAGTTGCCATGGTTTCCACATGCATCCTAGTAAGATTGTGGGAGAAGTGTGATTTGTTATGTTAATGCCCAACTGCATTAAGAATCTTAATATTCAGAAGTGACTTGTGTTCCTCAAATTAACAAGCTTTTCTCTTTAGAAATGAGTCTAAAATTGTGATATTTTGAGGCTAAAGTTGATGTGCAATCCTAGTATCTTGGGCAATGCTAAGGTTCTGCATACAGCTATAGTAGACCTTCATGTTTTGCTGTTTATTGAGAGACTTTCCCCTTTGAAATGATCTTCCCAGATCTTTGATACTATCACAGATACTATAGACTACCAAGATAAAGTATAACTGAGTATAGGGTAGATACATGTATATCAATAACTTGTGTCTCCTTATTGTCCACAATAATGGTGAAATGAATGTTTTATTGTGGGTAACTTAGTGGTCTGATAGTAAGCAATTCTGTTCTCTTTTTATTTCCATCTCACTCTTATGACTGGCCAATGCTTAGAGTGGTAAGGAAATTGGCATGCTCAGCTCTTGAGGGTGTGTGTGTTTCAGCTTCAACAATAACCCTTCTGGCTGAGTGAGAAGTGGCAGTGAAGGCTCTAAAGTGAATCTTGCCCAGTCATCCTCAGCTGAAAGAAGGTGCTTGGCCTGAATGGTGTTGGGGGCAGCAGGGACATAAAGTAAACTAATGGAGAGATCCAGTCAGGATGCACAGGGCTGCCCAAAAGACGGGGAGGAGGAACTTTATATTGCTATTTGTAAAATTAGTTTTCCCTCTGATTTACTTTAAATTCTGTATTCATTCTAATTAAGAGAGGTGGCCACTTAATTCCATCTAATTAAAATTTTTAGATCCATTCTCCATTAGCAATATTGTACATATAATATCAGCATCTTACCTTTGCTGTGAACTCTAATGGATTAATCATTTATATTACATGGTCTAATTACTTCAGTTCAACTCTTATTTACTTTTGACTTCTAAGTGACTTTATGAATGCTATTATTTCATTTTAGTAGTTCTTGAGAACAAGCAATTACTGTGATAAAGCACTTAAACATAGCAAAAATCTGGCAACCAGCAAAATAACTGCAGGAGACATTAGTAAAATGTACAACTTTGCATAAAGGTTTTAGTTTAGATGGTTCCATGATTCGATAAACTGTAGCAGTTGTGTGGTATATAGACAATGTTTCTCTACCAGTGTTGCCAACTCTCATGGTTTTACTGTGAGTTTTGTAGTATTTGGCATTTTTCTGAAAGTCCCATCTCCTGGCATCATGTTGTTTTGCTAGAATTTCAGCTTTCTTTTTAAAAAAGTAAGTTTCTAGCCCCCGTGATTGCAGAGAACAGCTTGAAAACTTTAATCCTAAAGGCTCAATAAACAGAAGAATCTCAAATTATTATTTTTTTAAACTCATAATTTTTAAAGCAAATCTTTTGATTTTTTTGGGCCTGACTCATGATTCTTGAGTTCTTGTGGTGTACCTCAATACTGATTTCTTCACTCAAATATCCACTCACAACTGCCCTCGTCTCTTGGTAGGAGAAAGTTCCTCTCAGCTGACCACATCCCCATCATGTTTTATAGGATTTCTTTCTTTAGGTTGGCTTTCCCTCACTGTTGAAAAGCCACATCCAATGTCATATCAGGCATAAGTGGATGCAACTTCATGGAACATTATCAAAAGAGTACACTTTTCTCATAGTTGTTCTTTATTTTCATTTTGCCTCATTATAAATAAGACACTTGATTGCTTGGGCCAGGACACCAGGTAATGTGCCTTGGGCTATAGTGTGCCAGTTGCACCAAATTAATAGTGATGAGTAGTACGGAGCTGCACTGGCCCAGAGAAGGGCTCTGGAGGAAGAATGTCTTCCTGTTCTGCCAATCATGCAGCCTCTTTGCACCCACTTATATAACTCTTGGTGGGATTCAGTTTATTTATCTTCCCCACCAACCCTCCCACATTCCTTGCCCAGTGGGTAATAGCGGGTCTTACCTCTTTTCCAGCTCTTCTGTCCTGCCATGTGCCCTCAGGAGCAGTCCCTTGCCTGGCACTTAGATGGACTGTGCAGGGCCTGGAATACATTTTTTATGCCCTCCCCAGGTTCACCACCCATGAAAGAACAAGGCAGAATCTGGCCTTTAAATTCAGTAATTTAAAGAGAAGTGTTCACAGTGGAGAGAGATAAATAGCGGAGTACTGGGACCAGTGATGTTCAACATATTCATAAATTATCTGGAAAATGATAAAAGGTGAGGTTGTGAAGTTATACAAATTAATTAAGTCCAAAGGTGACTGTAGTGAGTTCCACAGGGATCTCACACAGCTGGGTGACAGGACAAGAAAGTGGCAGATGAAATTAAATGTTGATAAACTCAAACTAATGCATATTGGAAAACATAATCCCAACTATATACACAAAATGATGGAGACTAAATTAACTATTACCACTCAAAAAAGATCTTGGAATCACTGTGGATTGTTCTCTCAAAACATCTGCTCAATCTGCAGCAGCAGTCAAAAAAGCTAACAGAACGTTAAGAACCACTAGAAAAGGAATAGCTAATAAGACAGTAAATATTAAAATGCCATTATATAAATCCATGGTACACCTACACCTTGAATACTATGTGCAGTTCTGATTACCCCATCTCAGAAAAGATATATTAAAAATGGAAAATAAGGACGGGCAACAAAAATGATTAGGGATATGCAACAGCTTCCATATGTGGAGAGATTAAAACACTGAGACTCTTCATCTTAGAAAATAAATGATTAAGTGAGGGATATGCTAGAGGTCTATCAAATCGTAAATGGTGTGGAGAAAGTGAATATTTACTTCCATCACATGACGCAAGAATCGGGTCACCTAATGAAATTAATAAGCAGCGGGTTTAAAACAAACCTAAGGAAGTACTTCTTTACACAATGCACAGTCAACCTGTGGAATTCATTGCCAGGGGATGTGGGAAGACTGAAAGTATAACTGGATTCAAAAAAGAATTAGATAAATTCATGGAGGGTATTGTCTGGGTATACCGCAAGAAGGACAAGAGACTTGTTATGGGTTTTAATCGACCACAATTTTATTATATAGATGTCTGAGATTACGTGGCAGATAAAGTGTACAGTGCAGGCAAATCCATTCTTATTTAAATCAATTCTCTGGGGCTTTTGCCAGCCCCCCCCCCTTGGTTTAATCCATGCTTATTCAACTCAGTTTTCCGGGCGTTTCACCAGTCCCCCTTTTTTCCATCCAGGTCCCCCAGCCAACCCATAGCTTGGACCTTACCATCCACCTGCCTCGTGAGAGGGTTAGGAGGGCTATGAGAATGGAGGGGGTTGGATCCAGTCATAGGAGTCCCTGAACCTCCTTCCCCGTTCTGTTCCTTTATCCAGAACCTCCTTTTAAGTCCTTTACCAGGCCATTTATCTGGTCACTGGCTGCCCTCCCTGCACTGAACATCCGCCACAAGGAGGCGCCAGCCATTTGCTTGGCTGCCTGCCCCCCAACCCTGCTGGGTTTCCAGACATCTGCCAATGACCTCTTGGCTAGCAGCCCTACTGAGGAGAAAGAACCAACTGTCCCATGTGTGATCGTCAAGGGGCACCAGCAGCTGCATTGTTCTTGACCTGGTACTGCAGCAACTGCCCTTAATGGAAGCGATCCATTTTCTGAATCCTTGAATTGACAGGACTCCTTAAAACAAAACAAAAGAAACAACTTGTATGCTGGATCCAATAACGTGCATTCCGCCAACCACATCACATTCTGAGGTTCCATAGAGCCCGTGGCTTACGTAATCTGGCAAACTGGAAATGAGACAAGGCTTCTGCTATCCCATTATCCATGCCCAGCATGTGCTTGGAAGAAAAAACAGATTTTGAAGGTTAAGCATTGGAGAACAAATGCCCGTACCAACTTTCCAATGCTGTGCGATTTGGAAGTTTGGCGATTGATCACCTGTACCACTGCCATGTTATTGTGCCAGAGGCACACCCTTATATTGGCCCCAAATTAATAACCATTTGTACCTGCACAACGATACCCCATTAAATTGAGTTAGAAAACTTTTCCAAACCCACAAGTTTTACTACATCTGTGTAGTGACTCATACATAATTGTGTGGTCTGGCAATGCCAGCTGCTGCCGCTGCCAGCTGAGCACAAAAACGCCCACCCTGGGGCAACAATCCTGCAAGCAAAGTTCAGCTCCAAGCCCATGTAGGTTAATGTAGTGAAAGGGTTTTTGTTTGTTTAACCCAACTATTTAGCCAGGGTTTGGAATGTGCCCGACAGGTGAAAACAGTCATTTGACCCAGCTCGCCCTGCAAACAAAATTATCCAAATAATGCACTATTTGGTTTAGTGCCGCTGGCTGCACCACTACCCAGTGCAACATTGTACTGAATTTTTGAAAGGCTGCACAGGATACTGAACAGCCCATGAGCCTAGCCTTGTGGAAATAAAACTGAGGGTGGCAGGCATCTTGCAAACATGCCTGTATTTACAGGGGTTGCGGAAACGACCACCATTATTAAATGCCCAGCAAATACTATTACAGGCCTGGGGCTCCTTGCAAGCTTGTTGCGGTATGAACAAACCCCTGGCAGCCTTGGTGTTATGCCCTTGAACCATAGTATGTGATGCTACCTTGTTCCAGTTAGTGTTGCTGCCCTTAATGTAAGCTGCTTATGACATGCCCCCAAACTTGTTGGGTGCCCGTCTAATAATATTCATATAAATAACAAAGGCTGGGCTGCTGTCTGGGTAGGCCTGTATCATAACACCTGCCTAGATGACGAGGACAACCTCCCAATTTTTTTCGTATTCTAGACACCATTGGCTTCTTGGGCAGTCTGCTCTTTTGCTTGCCTTGTCCACGTTTACTGTCTGTGAACACCTTCCTGTGCCACAGGGATATTACATGCAGAAATTTTCCTGTGAGTGAATTATATATTTAGTTGCACTGAGTAGGTGAATTCACATCGCGTAAGCTACCCCAGCATAACTGTACTGAGGACTGCATGTAGGGAGTTTTGCAGAGCCCTGATCCCTCATAGACCCCTAGAAGTGTCTACTCTGTCCCCTGTGGTTACATGCCCTGATGGCCGATGATTTGCCATATGCCCTTCCCTGTCCTGCTGCTGAAACTTGAGCCCACGCTGGGCCTACCTTGTCACCCTGTGTAGACCTCTCACATCTAGCTGCCTGAAGCTGCTGTTGTAAATGCAAATTAGCTTGCAGCAGCTGTGTAATACTGTCATTGCCCCCCACTGAAGGTGCCACCCCAAGGTGGGTCTGCCCAGATTTCTCGACCTACCACTCCTGGGCCCAGAGTATTTAATACCCCAATCGACTGACTCTTGTTTCCCTTAGGTGAACTCGCTGAGTGACTGGTTGAGCACGGTCCCTGCACCTGGTTGTGGCCCCTGCAACTGCCACCCTTTGCCAGGCTGGAAGGCCGGATACCACCTCTGCCACCCATTTCCCCAACCTCTGTGTGGTTTAGATTATACTCACCCTCAGAGTCAGCATTACCGCCATCCTGAAAGAGTTGACTTTTTTTTTTGCCTTGCTCTGTCCCTATTTCCCGCCCCTACTGCCCCCAGTAATTGTCCCTTGCCTTGCTCCCTCCCCCTCCCAGGAGACCCCTGGCTTGCTCCTAGTGAAATGAGAGGAGGGGCCAAACTGATGTTTATAACTCCTCATTCCTAGGTGGTGAGTCATCCACCACACTGACTGCTTTTCCAGCAGCTATGTTTCCCTTCATCCCACTATCCAGAAAGCCTTGGTCTGATCTCACAGCCAACCGGACTCCCTTTTCCCCCCTTCCTCCCACTTAAAGTGCAGGGTGGTGACTATGAGCTTTCCTTGTTATGTTGTACTTGCATATTTTGTGTCCTTGCCAAGTCCCCTCCACGATTGCAGCTTGCAAGGCCGGCTGGTACATGAAACAGATAAGTACAATGCCTTCCTTATACCCACCCCCTGCCACAACGCATGTTGCTTGTTTGCTTTGCAAACTCCGATTGTTGCAGCTTCCAGCCTGCCTGGGGGTGGAAGTACATGGGCAGAGGATGCTAGTTCCCCTTCTTTCCACTGTCCCCTTTCTGTTTAATTTGCCTGTGCCTGCCCTTTCCTATCCCTGGGGCTGCGGGGGCGGGATGGTGTAACAGCCCCCCTGCTCCATGTCTCTGGAATCATGCTATTTCCAATGCTGTTTGCTGCTTTTGTGGAGCCATGCTTTCTTGGGGCAGTGCTGCTTCCATGTGGTCGTACAGCAAGCCTTAGAGACTTGCCCCACCCAGGTTTCGTACTTTTATGCACATTCCTGGGAGAAGGGAGGAGGCGTGAGTTACTGCTGCAAAGCACCTTTTGCAGCAGTTTCTGACCTTCCCTCCCCAACCAACTACAAAGCAGAGCTGCCTTCTTTGGGTAAGCCCAGACAACTTTTGCCCCACCTTTAGCTGTGGTGCAGTCATTAGCCAAGATGGTCAGGAATGCAATCCCATGTGTTGGGTGTTCCTAAACCTCTGATTGCCAGAAGCTGGGACTGGATGACAGGGATTGACTACTTGATAAATTGCCCTGTTCTGTATATTCCCTCTGAAGCATCTGGCAATGTCCACTATCAGAAGACAGGATACTGGGCCACATGGATCATTGGTAAAATTAAGATTTTGTGTGGTTATTTTTAGTAAAAGTGACCAGACTCCATGGCCAGTGTCTCCAAGCTCTGGGTCCCTGCCCCACTTTCAGCTGCTGAGAGCTGTGGGTGCCCCTGCTGGCCGCGGTGGCTTGGAGCTCTCAGGCTGGTGACTCAGAGCTCTGGGTCCCTCCACAGCTGCTGGGAGCTGCCAGAGCCACTGACAGCTCCAGCCCCACGGCCCCGTGGCTGAAGCGAGAAATGTCCTGGATTCCAACAACCATAATCTTAGCCTTAATCTTTGGTCTGACCCAGAATGGCCATTCATATGTTCTTATTATTTCTAACTACAGTTATTCATACCCATAAAATAGCACCCATAATTGAATGCATGTGCAACTCTGGACACCATTTTACTTAGCCCTTTATGTCCATGATCATCTTTTATATGTGCTTTTATCGCTCCACCAAAAGTACGTGCTTTTTCATTCAGAGGGTGGAGCATTAAACCACTTCTTTTGGCAGCTATTCATTAAAACGTCCCCTACAATATATTTTGTGAAGTCATTTATGATCTTTGGATGAAGGGCATTTCAGAAGTGCAAAGTGCTGTTGTTATTTTTTCTTCTCTAATAACCCCTCCTTGATCCATCAGCAATATCAGAGATGAATTCATGATCTCATTTCTCTAATCCAGAGTGGGAAGGACATGAAAGCCAGCTGCCAAAGAAATGTGGCTTTAGAAGTTGGAATTTGCAGGGCTGTTTGGACAGGACCTCTCTCATCTAAAGAAAAATCACAAAGTATCATTTCATTCTGAAAGCTAACAATTAACGAATACTGCAATGAATAATTTTCTACAACCTCCATTTTGGACAGTTCATGATTAAAAACAGAAAGAAATGTCAAATAGTAAAATTGCTTTTGTTCATACACATTGAAACCATATAACATTTCAGTGCTGGCTAGGCGATTATATTTTACCATCCTTGTGCTGAGTCATCCCATTGACCAAAATGAGGCTGTTCACAGATAAATTTATTGTACGTTATGAGAACGGGTGGGAGGATCTGGCCCCAAGAGTTTACAGGACACAAGTATTTGTATTACTGTAATACTTAAAGGCCTTAACTGGGCCAGGGCTCCATTGTTAAGGATGCCTTACAGATGCACTGCTGGCATTCTCTGTTAAGATTATACAGAATTTAGTAAAATAGCCACATTGCTACAGATTAATCTAGGTAAACTAACTTATGCCACATATCCTCATCATGTTGTTGTTATGATTTACCCTCAATGCCTGCCTTTTCCCCCTCTTCACCTGACTAAACAATTGGCATTAGCTAAAATAAGCTCATGAAAAGGAAGGTATTGAAGGTACAGCTTCCTGTAAATAATTGACAGCTAAATAATCAGAACAACTTTGATGAGTTACAGATGTGTAATAAATTGGCTGCATTTTGGCTGTAAGCTTTCTTCCCTTAGCCCCCATCCCCTCCTAACAGGAATTTAAATTTATACACACGAAGCACAAGTGAATTTTGAAAGATACAAAATTCTTCTAGAAGTTTGCTTTGGACCAATAACATTATAATGCTAAGTGAATTACTGTATAAGATGAAAGTAAAATCTCAATGGAATAAAATATGGAGGAAGATGTACTGTACATGTTAAAATTTTCTCTGATCTGGTGTCCCATTTCATCTACCAGCCAGCATATTGATTTCAGAAATTCAAACATTGCCATTACTTTACTTCAGTTAAGTATTTCCTGTCTTCTAAGTAGAACCTTAAAATTGAGGCATTTGACTGTCTTCCCCCACCTCTAAAATAGTACCAGTAAGGGGAATGAAAACAATGCATCAGAAGCTTAAAATGGCTTAAAGGATTCATATAGAGACGTCCCATTTTAAACAATGAATATTGAATTGAAAATCAATGAGACTTAGTCTTGTAATTGACTTAGGCTAGACGACAGTAATAAAGGTTTGCCTGTATTGTTAACAAACTCTCATAGTATAGATGCAGCTCATATTGGCAAAAAACCTGCTGATGATCTGTTTCATGCACTAAATGAGCTAAATTTTGGCTTTGCACTTATCGTGACTCCCAGAGTGAAATAAGCTATACTGGCAAAAAGATTTCTCAACTATAACAATAGTAGGTGGACTAAGGCTTTTGCTGGAATAGAAATTTTTTGTTAAAGTAACACCCCTAAGGAACATTAGATACAAGTTTCCAATGTACTTGGCCTGTCACTTTTGAAAATGTGACATAGGCTCCTAAGTCACTTAGATGCATTTTAAAATGTTATCCTATATAATTGTTTTCTTTCCAAGTACTTGTCTAAGCAAGGCTCAGGAGCAACATTCTTCTTTAAGGGGATGTGTTTTCTTTAGAGATTCAGGGCATGGCTACACTTGCAGGTGTAGAGCACTGTGAGTTAAACCCACCTTCGGAGAGCGCAGTAGGGAAAGCGCTGCAGTCTGTCCACACTGACAGCTGCAAGCGCACTGGCATGGCTACATTTGCGGCACTTGTAGCAGCATTGGGAGCGGTGCATTATGGGCAGCTCTCCCACAGAGCACCTCTTCCCATTCTGACACTGTGACTTGTTGGAACGGGGCGTGGACTGCGGGGCATTCTGGGTCCTGTCCCAGCATCCAGTTCGCATCCCAGCATTCCCTTTGCTTCCATCCACATTTGGTGCCATCTTTCAATGTGTTTTGTACTGCACATTCTGTCTTCCCTTTTAGTCTGCAGGAATAGAGCCCGAACTGCTGAGGTGTATGGTGACAAGTCTTGCCAGCATGACACATTTGGCAGTCGAGTTATTTCTTATGATCCAAAGTGAGAGTGAGAGCTCCGATGATAATATCGACTCGAGTAATGCATATGACACAAGTTTGCTTGTGGCATTCACGGACACACTCAGCACCATGGAACGCCGCTTTTGAGCTCAGGAAACAAGAACTGAGTGGTGGGATCACATCTTCATGCAAGTCTGGGATGACGAGCAGTGGCTGCAGAACTTTCAGATGAGAAAAGTCACTTTCATGGGGCTGTGTGAGGAGCTTGCCCCCACCCTGTGGCGCAAGGACACGAGATTGAGAGCTGCCCTGCCGGTGGAGAAACAAGTGGCTATTGCAGTCTGGAAGCTGGCAATTCCAGACAGCTACTGATCAGTCGCTAACCAATTTGGAGTGGGAAAATCGACTGGTGGAATCGTGTTGATGGAAGTTTGCAGGGCCATTAATCACATCCTGCTCAGAAGAACCGTGACTCTGAGTAATGTGCATGACATTGTGGCTGGCTTTGCACAAATGGGTTTCCCTAACTGTGGAGGGGCAATAGATGGCACACATATTCCAATTCTGCACCAGCCCACCTAGCCTCCGAGTATGTTAACTGGAAGGGGTATTTCTCGATGATTCTCCGGGTGCTTGTGGATCACTGTGGGTGTTTCACTGACATTAACGCAGGCTGCCCAGAAAGGTGCATGACGCACGCATCTTTCGGAACTGGCCTCTTCAGGAAGCTGCAGGCCGGGACTTTTTTCCCAGACCAGAAGATCACCGTAGAGGAAGTCGAAATGCCCATTGTGATCCTTGGAGACCCCGCTTACCCTTTAATGCTATGGCTCATGAAACCCTACATAGGGAGCCTTGGCAGCAGCAAAGAACAGTTCAACAACAGGCTGAGCCAGTGCGGAATGACTGTGGAGTGTGCTTTTTGGCCATTTAAAGGGCTGCTGGCGCTCTCTGTATGGGAAGCTGGACCTGGCGGATGACAGCATCCCCGGGGTTATAGCCATGTGCTGTACCCTCCACAACATTTCTGAAGGGAAGGGTGAAAGATTCACTCAGGCATGGAACTTGGGGGTTCAACGCCTGGAGGCTGAATTTGAACAGCCAGAGAGCAGGGCTATTAGTGAGACTGAGCATGGGGCTACAAGGATTAGGGATGCCCTGAGAGAGCAATTTAAGGCTGAAAGCCAACAGTAATGTCTGGTGCCCTGCACGGGAGTGAAATGCAGTAATTCCAATGTTAGTAGGAATCTGCGTTTGCTATGCTAACTTGCAGTGCCTGTTGTTTCCCTGGGCTAAGGAATCTTTTACTTTGTGAAATAATAAAGAATGTTTTCAAAGCCAAAAAATCCGTTTATTGAAAAGAAAATGCATTTATTGAAACAGAAAGGGCAAGGGGGTGGGGTGGGGAACGGTACAATCGCAGATTTGCGTATGTCCTGTCTGAAGTGCTGTGCAATGAGTGCTGCACTTCAGGATGGCTACACTGCATGGTGATGGAGGTTGAGTGCAGTGAGTTAGGATCATAGTTTTCAGGGCTGGGTGGTGAAGCAACAGGTGTGGGAGGCAGCAGGTGGTGGTAAGAACCCGGATGTTGGAGAAAGTGGGTTGGAGGTGAAATGGGGGCACAAGGGAAAGAGTTTGGGGACAATGGCTGCAGGGGGTGAGTGGGCGCGGTAATGTTCTGCCTGCATAGCTACGAGCGCCTGTATCGAGTCTGCTTGACGCTCCATGATGCTTAGCAGCCACTCCTTGCATTAATGCCGGCGATCCGCATTCTGCTGGTGGACTCTCCTTTCACTCTCCCACCACTCCTGCACTTTTTGACTTTCATTACTTGAATGCTGCATTAGTTCATGCAACATGTCTTCCTTCTACGTGGCCTCTTTCTGATCCTTTGAAGTCTTTCGTCCAGTGATAGCACAGACATCTGAGATCTCAAGGTTGCATATGTAGAGGCAAAATGCAACACTTAGCAGAGGCAGCATTGTTCACACCAGACAGAACAATGATTCCCCTGTACTTAAGGACAAGCACAGTCTATACAATAGCATAATTTGCTAGTCCCAAAGCGAGCACACATAACCCACAGGAGCCCCAAAATCATGACTAAGCACAGGGTCAAGCGTGACTGATTGTTTCATGGCTGTACTATCCTCTGGGGTTCTGTGCCTTGGGGAGAGCCAACAGCTTCAGGGAGCCCCTATACTGAACACTGTCCCCACATTTTCCACAGAAGTTCATCCTGGAAGATATCTCACTGCTGAGGGTGACCTGGGAAGCAGAGGAGGGTCTTCCATTGCAATGCGGCTTCCACCGTGGCCCATATGTAGTTTGCCTGTGTGCAGCAATAGTCCCACTGCCCCTCACGGCACAGTGGTGCGGACAAGTTAGCCTGACTGGAACAAGGACCACAGTGGCTCTCCCAAGAAACATGCGCAAGCGCATTGCCCAACTCCTGGATGAGACCTTTGAAGAGATCACTGAGGCCGATTACTGCGATGTGAGAGAGCACATCAATGCCCTATTCCGCATCTAGGCATGCATGCAGCCCTAACTCTCCTCGCCCCAAGAGCCTGCACCGAATAACTTTCTTCCCAAAATAAAAGTCGCTTACAGGGACCCTCCTCTGTTGTTTGTCCTTCCCCAAGCTCTGGCTGCTGCGACTGGCTAATTTCCTCCTGTCTTGAGAACAGCTCCTGGCTGCATGCATCTAGGGATTCCGAGGTGTCTTCCTTTGCCTCAGCATCCTCTCTCCCACTTTGCAGCTCCTCCTCCTCCTCCTCCTGCCTTGTTGAACTGGGCTCTGAAGTGTCCATGGTGGTCCCTGGAGTGAAGGTGGGGTCACCCCCAAGTATCGCGTCCAGCTTTTTGTAGAAATGGCAGGTTGCATGGACAGCACCAGAGTGGCAGTTTGTCTCACGGGCTTTGTGGTAGGCGTTCTGCAGTCCTTCACTTCAATCCTGCACTGCAGTGCATCCCGGTCATGGCCCCTTTCCATCATGTCCCTTGATATGAGCCTGAAAGTATTGTAATTCCTACGGCTGGAGTGCAGCTGGGACTGAACACCTTCCTCCCCACAAACACTGATGAGGTCCAGCAACTTGCCATTGCTCCATACTGGGGCTTGCCTGGCACGTGGAGGCATTGTCACCTGGAAAGATTAGCTGATAGCACTCCGAGCCTGGCTGAGCAAAAGGAAGGGATTTTTCAAAATTCCCAGAGAATTTAAAGAGCAAGTCTGATGGTTGGTCACCTGAAGGCAGGGCAGTAGAGCTCAAAGTGATGACCAGAGTGGCTAGCACAGACATTGTGGGACACTTCTGGAGGCTGATCAGAGCGCACTATGGGACCAGGGCATCCACGCTGGTGCTGCGGCGGTCCAGCGGGGGCGCATCAAACTTTATTCCACTCACCGAGTGGAGTACCAGCAGCGCTGTAGCTGTGGAGTCAGAGTGCTCTACATGCCTTGCCAGTGTGGACGGGTAGTGAGCTAGTGCGCCCTGAGCTCCTTTATTGTGCTGTAACTTGGAAGTCTAGCCAACACCTCAGTAATTGCTCAGCTTTCTCCTCTTACAAAATCAAAATTCCTTATTTAGTTTGAGTTTTCAAGTGAAAGGTATTTCTTCCCTCATTCTTCGTATTAATACTCAGTTGAGTATGTTTCCTTACCATTGTAAGGAAATTGAAAATGATTAAGAACAACCATATGACCCTCAAGGCAATTTTCCTTTGGTAACTTCTTTTGCCAGATTGCTGCACTTTTGTGTGATCATTTCTGTTCCCCAACCCTATTAAGGGTGCAGGAGAAATAAGAATTTTTCTTTGGGGGATTTTCAGCTCCTTATCCTGAGCTCCTTTAGCTAAAGGAGCTTACTGATTCCTTCTAGCGAATCCTTAATACTGCAGGCTTTTCCTTCACCAAAGAGAATAATTGCTACAGACACTCTTGGGGGAATAATGACTTTTAGGTAATCTCTGCCTCTTGACAATCAAAGAGCTCTTTCAGAACTCATATTATAACCTGTGTCTCCTGGAGAAACCTTCAAGTTCTTGGGTTCTGATCTTGCCAGGTGCTTGGCACCTTCAGATTATACTGGCTCATTGACAGTCAAATGTGCTCAGCACTTGAAAGGCTCAAGGGCTTAAAATAGAAGTCATGAATGCAGCAGAGCCAGAAATTTGCCCCTGCATTGTACAGTTCATAAATATTTCTTTTAAGATGATGCAGTCACGTTCAGTGTAGAGAAAGTTTGAGGTGGACGTTTTTAAGGAGAAAAAGTCCAGCGGACCTGGAAATTATGATCCATACAGAAGTGGCTTGTTCATTTAATTAGAATGATTTGCAATAATCAATTGATTATTGATCACTAAGCCCACACTAAGCTTTCCAATGACAGAGAGAAGCTGGTAAACCTACTTTGGAATGCTTTCTGCTTCTCATCTGCTGAAATTTAGGATCAAATTTGTCCTCACTCACCTACAAACTGATAGTGACCTATAGGAGGATTCTAAGAGAGTGAGAGTGGAAAAAGTTACTAGATCCCTTCAGTTTTCTCTCCAGAGAATTTTCTCATTTCTGAAGTTTTTTCTTCAGAGTTTATATATTTAAGGAAAAGCCGCCTTCTTTCGGGTGATCTTTTAATTCCTGCTGTTCAACATGTAAGTACTTCTCTGGGGCAGAAAACAAAGGATAGCTGGAATTTTCAACAGCTGTCTTTGAGTATAGCTAATGTAAAAATCTACTACTTCTGGAAATAAGAATAAAACATTTTATGCTGGGGGGCAAAATAGCATCAGACAATTGGATTCTGTCTGCCATTTCAAAAGATGCTCTAATTTATTTTTGGCATGTGGTTATTCAAAATATAAAACCTCCCAAGTGCCAGAAATCTACAAAGTTCAATGGAATTATAATAAAAGGAATTCAGGATCTACTTTAAAAATGCAATGAATAAAGTGCCTTTTCACTCTCCAGAGAGCCTTCTTTCCAGATAATTCAGAGTGCACAAGAAAAATGAAGGCTTTCCCTCAGTTCTGAACAGGGCCGCCCGGGGGGGGGGGGGGGGGCAAAAGGGGCAATTTGCCCCGGGCTCCGCAGGGGCCCCCACTAGAGTTTTTTGGGGCCCTTGGAGCGGGGTCCTTCACTCGCTTGGGGGCCCCAGAAAACTCCTGCGGGGCCAGGCCCCGGAGCTTCTTCCGATCCCGGTCTTCGCTGGTGGGGGAGTCCTTCCGCTCCGGGGTGGAAGGACCCCCCCGCCATTACATTACTACCGAAGTGGGACCTGCCACCGAAGTGCAACCCAGTCTTTGGCGGTAATTCAGCGGCGGGGGGCCCTTCCGTTCAGGGACCCGCTGCCAAAGTGCCCCGAAGACCTGCAACGGGGCCCCCCTGCCGCTGAATTACCGCCGAAGAGCGGGCTGCACTTCGGCGGCGGGTCCCACTTCGGCGGTAATTCGCCGGCGGGGGGCCCCCGCTGCGGGTCTTCGGGGCACTTCAGCATCGGATCCCAGAACAGAAGGGACCCCGCCGCCGAACAGGGCCGGCTCTAGACATTTCACCGCGTGGGGAACCCCCTGCCGCTTGCCGGTCCCACGGCTCCGGTGGACCTCCCGCAGGCATGGCTGCGGAGGGTCCGCTGGTCCCGCGGCTCCGGTGGACCTCCCGGAGGCGTGCCTGAGGATGCTCAACCGGAGCCGCGGGACCAGCGGACCCTCCGCAGTCACGCCTGCAGGAGGTCCACCGGAGCCGCCTGCCACCCGTGGCCCCAGGCCCCTGGAATCCTCTGGGTGGCCCTGGTTCTGAATTTCATGTTTCTGAAAAAGGCTAGTTATCATAAAGAATTCAAAAATCCATAAGAAGGCAATTTTATCTCTACAACCAAGAGATTTGCTTAGATTGGCATTTCCTGATTTCTAATTTGGAACACTAAAAATTAATTGCAGTGGCTGTATACTGAAAATAGTCTAGCCGAAAGTCCTATTTGTAAAATATGCTCCTCTGAATGTTTACTATATGCGTAAGTGAGCAGGAAATCACCTTCCTATGCAGCCACTTCAGTATTTTTCCAGTTCCATAGGGAAATCAAACTCAAGGGCTTTTGAGCTGTTTAAGTCACATCAAGACTCCAGATGTAAATTGCACAGTGAATGGAATTCTCTCTGAAACAAAAGAAGGTGAAAAGTCATCTCATTTTCTGCAGCCCCTTCAGCAATCCTTCAAGTTAAAAAACACCTAACTTTCTTCTAGGGGATTCCTAGTCATCATGTATAAATGCAAGATCTCTCTGCCAGGCTAGGATGTATAGTTTTCCAGGTGTCTGCATTGTAAGTGCAGAAAAGTCACTTCATATCAGTTTACTCGAACTAATTGTCCTCAGACTAATCTTTTTTCATTTTCTTCTGTACTGATGACTTTAGAAAATGTAGGAGGATTCTGGTGAATTAATAAACTGACTTCATAAGATCAAGACCTCTAGAAAGAGACTTGCAAGGTCTGAGTCACAGCCAAGGGAGCTTGTAAGATTTGGATCAGTACCAAAGAAACAGAATTCTGTAGCAGATCTTCTTAGCCTACAGCACTAAACTAGTCACTGCCCAACGTTATTTTCAGTGAAGGTGGGTTTTAGTTTGAGATCATAAGATGGTGATGCTATCAAGGCAGATGGAAAGGAAAGTTGTTGAGAAATATAGGCCTAAAGGAATTTTCTACACATTTTAAATCTTCCTTTTGCTAAAATAACTATCTATCCTTCCCAAATAACTAATTCTCTTAAACTCCATAAATTAGTAAAAATTTCCTTACTAAAAAATGTTGGTTAAGAGATCTCTAGCAAATATAATCCCAGTTTGGAAAATCTATTTATAGTGATATAGTAAGTAGGACAGCAAAGTGCCTTAAGGAGTATTGAGATGATGGCTTTTGGTGCTGAAAGCACAAATGTAAGGAAATTAGCTGTTGTGAGGGATAATTAAGGATATACCCTCCTTAAACATTTCTATTGACTCCATCTACTGTTGTTTTTTGTGTTTTTTTTAAGGAATGGGGAGTGATTTGATTTATTGTTAATACAGTTATGGTGTAATTTTTGATGCTTGCATTTCTTTACGGAAAGGATAGATTATATTAGTGTCTGAAGGATTTTTTAGTTTAGGAATTCAAATGAGAACACTGAGAATGCAGTTTATGGTGGTCTTGAGTTTTCATTCCAGAAGAGAAGGCCTTATCATATTTGCGAGCTTCCATTAATAGTCTTCATCAAAGTATTAGTCAAATAATAAACATTCCACTACAAACCTGAGGTTCAGTTTCTGTTCAGAAGATGCTGTCCCAGCCTTTTCTTTTGAACAATCTGGCAGGTTACCTGTTAGAGAGTGATGGGGAAAACTGCATGCTTTGACCAGTTACACTTTTTTTTCTCTTTGACATTTAAGTAAGAGGATAGTCTTCATAAGCATATTCCATCTTTCCTTCCCAAACGCGACTTTGTGATTTTTGTAATCTTTCTAATTAGATTATTCTTAATCTGCCACATGCTAAATCCGGAAGAACTTCATTATAAAAGCATTAGTAACATACACAGGTGGAGCAAATGTAACAGGTTATCTGTTTCTTTTCACAGCTAGATTTAGAGGTGCTCTATCTAACCCACTATCATCTGATTACTTTTTCAACTCAAAATGTATCCTACTTACATAAATATATCTTATTATAGATATTATACTCAGCATTCATTCAAAGACAGCAGGGTGCATAGCAAATAATCATTATTCCTCTTTTACAGCTGAGAATATTGAGACATAGTAGGTTAAGTGACTTACCCAAGACTACACAGTGGGACACTGACAAATCTGGAAATAGAACCATTCTAAAAGGGTAAACATTGTTAATAGTTGCATATTCTAGTGGATTTCTAAACAGCACTTTTTGAGGCACGTGTGTGTATGAGGCATTGTAAGTGACTGCATAGTTAAAGTGGGGTTGAGATTTGCACTTCAGACTATTTCTGCTGTTTCACACACTCAAGTAATTGAGCTTAGTTCAAAACTAACAAACATTCTTAAGAGCAAAGCTATATCTTTTTTGTCTATGCAGAAGAAATAATTTTATAAATTATTCCTTTTACAAATGTTTCCTCGATAGTCCTGACTTTTTGGGAATCTAAAACAATGACTGGGTAGCTATATAACCACAGTCACTACAAACTCCAAATTCCACACTCACATACTCTCATAGAAGTTCAGATTTAGGCAATTCTGCAAAGTTTGTCAGTGAAACACAGTCATTCTGCTTATCTGCCATAACCTAATTCACTTCTGTAAAGAAAAGCCAGCTAATCTGTTAAGCTCCCACTGCTGCTTCCATTCTTTGAAAATGTTCACCTTGGCTCCTTGAATCCCCATCTTGACTCTTCAGACATACTCTTTATCATCCCAGATGATGGGCATCTTCACTCCAACCTCACACTTTACCTTTTCCCCAGCCAGGCACCTACCCATCTATAAAGCTGAGCCACAGAAACTTGATTTAACAAACCTGTTCAGTTTCCTGGAGCGGGTCTTCTCTCTGATGAGAGAGAAGGTTCAGCTGAGAGCAGAGCAAGTCCTGAAGGAAAATATGGAGACTGAAACACACAGAATATTTTGCAAGAAGCAAGGTCTTTGAGGAACAGGGAGCTTGCAGCAGAGACAGTCTCTTAGAGGAGAAAACTGGCAGTGGAGGAAAAGTAATAAAGGAGGCAGTTTTATGACAACTTCTTCTAACATTTTCTATAGCATTCCTTTTATTTTTTGTACTTCCAAAGCCCTTTAACTCACACATTGATCATCTAGGCTTTTTCGTCTATATAACTGTAGCATTTTCTCCAGTTGTGCAGGGTCATTTTTTTCAACGGCGGTTGAACTGGGCGGACTTATAGTAGGTTTCATATATCTTGATATGTGAAAGTGACTAACAGATTTTAGTGCAGTCAGCACAATTCATCAGGTGCAAAGATGACCCTGCATAATTGGGAGCATGCTTCCATCTAAAAAATATAGATCGCTGGAACTGAGTAGACCATCTCATGAGAACTCTCTTCACTGTGCCCAGTGTTAGGTTAGCCCAGAGTCAACTTACTGAGCCAAAATACAAAACTAACTTGTCAGGAGGTTTTGTAATACTCTGTAAAGTGCAGACAAACAATATAGGCCTCTCTCTCAGAACTCATCAACCAGGCACCTTCCAAAATTGGTAGGTTAAATCTGATATTTATTAATCTTAAATCTTCAGTAAGTGTTCCCAACTTGAAAGTGTATATTCTCTCCAGCAAATCTTTAAGCTTATGGCTGATGACAAGCAAAATATAGTAGTGGTAATTCTTGTTCTACACATTAGTGAGAGGAGAATTAAATGTCAGCATCCAATTTCTTTACTAATCACTATTGTGCTTATACAGAGGGCTGTGACACTGCCTTTAACCGTCACTGACATTGCCAAGGAATAAATGTGTAAGATGGGTTGGGGAGGAGTAAGGAATTCTAATTATTCAAAATGTAAAGCTGAGTAGAAACTGGCAAGTTTGCTTTGTCTGTGTTTGTGAGATTGCCCCTCTCCTGGTCCAAGTCAGGTGCTCAATATAATACTTGTTTGCCCTTTGCATTCAAATGAACTTCATCTCAAAGTAAAATCAGGAGATCAGGGATGAAGTTCTGGGTTTGCTACAGACTTCCTCCATGACGTTGGGCATGCCACTAAATGTTATTGGGTCTCAATTTTCAACTTGTAAATGGAATAATAATGATATTCCCTTTCCCCCATCCTTTGTCTGACTTAGAATCATAGAATAGAAGGGACCTGAGGAGGTCATCTAGTCCAACCCCCTGCTCAAAGCAGGACCAATTCCCAACTAAATCATCCCAGCCAGGGCTTTGTCAAGCCTGACCTTAAAAACCTCTAAGGAAGGAGATTCCACACCTCCCTCGGTAACCCATTCCAGTGCTTCACCACTATAGAATCATAGAATATCATAGAATATTGCCAATTTAAACTTCTGTACTGGTGCTCTTATTATATCTCTGTATTGTGCCTACCGCACTGGGATTTTGGTTGATGCTGCCATAATAAAAAAATAGTAATTAATAAAAAAAACAAGTCAAAACCATCTACGTTTTTATAAGAAACCATCTAAAATCACAGATTCACATGATTTTATGTGGGGGAGGTCTGCCCTCTTCCCTCTCCTTGATGCAGTCCCCATAGATAACACTGTCCTTTTCTTACAGCCCTCAAAATCTATAGCATATCGTTCCAAACCGAAGGCGAATTGTGAGGTGAGGTATCATTCATTTTGAAGGCCAGGATTAATGTCTTGATCCCTCTGAAATCAATGGGAGTTTTGCCACTGACTTCAACGGGGTGTGATTTCATCCTAGATTTTTAAAGCATGGCCATCGATTTGTAGCTACAGTCTGTAGGCAGAAGACATCTGCACCTGCAATGATATGCTCCTACTACTTAGTTAAATGTCGAAATAGCTGGACTGTGCTTGCCAGGGCCGCCCAGCAGATTCAGAGGGCCTGGGGCAAAGCAATTTCAGGGGCTCCTTCCATAAAAAAAATTCCAATACTATATTCTCGTGGGGGCCCCTGCGGGGCCCAGGCAAATTGCCCCACTTGCTCCCCCCCACGGGCGGCCCTGGGAAAAATAAACCTTCCGGATCTCGGCACAAACCCAGTTTTGAGAAAACTTCTTTACAAGGTATCACTGGTTCTCAGAATCAGCTAGTGCTAAAAGGCACTAAAGCTCATTAAAAGGGTTGGTCAACTATTTTCCATCAAAACTTTTTTGGGATCAAAAACTACGGGTTTTTAAAAAGCAGAAAAAATCATGGATAATGTCTGCTTTCCTTCATAATTTGTTGTGTTTTTTTTTAATTGAAAAGCTGAAATTAGTCTGCCAAAACCTGAATATGGTTTGCGGTTTCAGAAGTGGCCAAATGTTTGCTGCTTGCTGTGTTTGATTGTTTAAAGAAACAATAACAAATTCTGCTTAAAAAAATTCCAAAACTTTTGAACCACCTCAGCTTGTGACCAAACGCCTGAGCCCATCCAGTCAGAGATTTTTCAAGGTTTCTGATACTCCGCTAGCTTCCTTGACTCATATCTGCGTCCATAACTTTGGGTTCATTTAGGTTAGAACATAAGAACGGCCATACTGGGTTAAGCCAAAGGTCCATCCAGCCCAGTATCCTGTCTACTGACAATGGCCAATGCCAAGTGCCCCAGAGGGAGTGAACCTAACAGGTAATGATCAAGTGATCTCTCCCCTGCCATCTATCTCCACCCTCTGACAAACAGAGGCTAGGGACACCATTCCTTACCCATCCTGGCTAATAGCCGTTAATGGACTTAATCTCCATGCATTTATCTGTTTCCTAGAGACTGGCTCCATGGGGTCCCTCACAAACTGGAGACAGTTACTGTGGGTTTGTCTTTAGCATAGCTTATGTACATACTCCATGAACTGAGCATTTGAGCTTGTTCCAGAATCTGGGATGAGCCTATGTTGTGAAAACTGACATGCTTAAAATAGCACATGCATGTGAATGGACACAGAGTGCTAAAATTAAATAAACCCAGAGGTTCTCAAACTGGGGATCGGGACCCCTCAGTGGGTCACAAGATTATTACGAGGGGTCGCAAACTGTCAGCCTCCACCTCAAACCTCGCTTTACCTCCAGCATTTATAATAGTGTTAAATATATAAAAAAGTGTTTTCAATTTATAAGGAGGGGGTCACACTCAGAGGTTTGCTATGTGAAAGGGATCACCAGGACAAAAGTTTGAGAACCACTGAATTAACCCCTCTGAAGCCTCAGGGAATGTGTGTGGGAGGGTTTCCCTTGGCAGGGTTGGGAAGGAGGTAGGTGGTGTAGGATATTGCTCTTCTCATGTGATCCCTCCCCCAGTGGCTAATTTTAAATGACGCTTCCCTCCCCTGACATGAATCTCCCTATGGCACTGAAATTAAATATAGACTATAATTTGGCATTTGAGAAGTGAAAGGGATGGTAGTCCTAATGGAAAAGCTAACAGCTTGGCTCTTCTGCAAGCCTCAAACTGCTGAATGAGCTTTAGGGTAGGGAGGGCTGTGCCTCCCAAACAGCCAGGCCCTGTCCCCTATCTGACTTCCCCCACTTCCTGCCCCCTAACTGCCTGCCCCCCTCAGACTCCTGCTCCTTGCCCCCTCACCGTCCCCCAGAGACCCACCACCACCACCACCCCGGGGAGCCACCCCTGCTCCCTGTCCCCTGACTGCCCTGACCCCTATCCACCCCCCCGCTGACTCCTGACAGACCCTCAGAACGCCCATGATCCAACCCCCCCGTTCCCTGTCCCCTGACTGCCCCCCCAACCTCTGCCCCCTTCCTGTCCCCTGATTGTCAATGGGACTCCTTGCCCCTTATCCAACCCCCCAGCTTTGGCTCCTTACCCCTGGCTCCCCCCTCACCCGGAGCCTCAGCACATTGTATCCAGGAGCATCCCTGAACAGCAGTGTAGCTTGGCTCCGACGGGGCCCCTGAGTGCCTCCTTGCTCAGAGCCAGGTGGTAAGGGGGTGGGGCTGCGAGCTCCAGCAGGACCTGAGCTCCCAGCCCTGCCCCCTTACCACACATCTCTGAGCAGGGCAGAAGTCAGGCCCCGCTGGAGCCATGCTGCACCGCTGTTCAGGGATGCTCCTGGATGCACTGAGGCTCCTGAGAAGGGGCAGAGGCGGGGGTCGGGCCAGGGCGGGAGCCTCACCCGTTCTCTTGGGGACCCCTGCAGAGCCCGGGGCCTGGGGCAAATTACCCCACTTGCCCCCCCCCCCCGGGCAGCCCTGGTGCTTGCAAATTACCTAGTTAGAAATTCTTTACTTTTTATGGTGCAAAATCTTGAGGGTTAATTAAGGTTAAGCTGAAAACTTGGTCTGTAATATTCACCTATTTTGGTAAATACTTCCTAGTATTTTGTTGTTGTTTAGAGTAGCAGTGTGTTCCTCTGATCACTTGTGCTGACATTTACCATCCTATAGTCTCCATTGACACTATTAGTTGTCATAGTATAATGCCTATTAAGTTGATATATATTGAAATTCTCTGTAGACCTGTTAAAACGTGCAGTGAACTCAGTGCAAAGACTCTCATAGGAGGGGGATCAGGCTTTTATAACATCTGTATATTTACAGTCCCTTTTTAAAAAAAATGAATGTAGTGCAGGCATTTTGTAAAACTCTCTATATCCATTTTGACTGGAATCGTAGAGGATTTATTTTTTTTGTTGAACATGAGTTAACAACATTTGGCAAATACCAACAACTTTCCAAATTGTCTTTCCCTTTTAGATGTGATAGAACTAAGCTTATCCATTTTTATATTAAAGGACTTTCATTGTTGGCACAGTATCTGTCCAAAATGAAATTAAGTTATAATTGACCTTGTTTTCACTTTGGCATTCTTTTGATTTCTACTTAGGGAACATAACTTTGTGCAAGTATTGTTTTTTGTAACTTACTTGGAGAGGCACAAACTACAAGGAACCTCATGCAGTACAATAGTAAACAATGGGGTTTTTTATATGACGATTTTAGGACATAACTTCAGCAAAATGTATAATTTACGTATTCTGTTCTTAACTTTTAAGGACTGAGTAGAAGCATATTTCTAATGGTGACATTTTCAAAGGGATCAGAGACATTTTTAGTAACATTTTGCAGCTACATAACAATCACAGCATATTCTAGTTATGCTCTGGAAGTGTTATATTTCCATTGTAATTAGTATTACTTTATGTGGAGTGCATCCTCTTCAGCCAGTCAACTCCAGCTTTTTCAGTTAAGACTTCCCCAACCCCGAATCTCTTTTTAATAAAGGCTGCTTTGTTCATCATAGCTCACCTTGAATTGCAGACCTTACAAAGTTGAAATCGTTTCAGTCTGCGCGTACAAAATTCTAGTGAGGAAATACCACCAGTGACTGTTGCTGCCATGAGCTCAGAGCTGCTGAGATGCCTTGATAAACTGGTAGGGAAGTGAGCATACAAGGGGAGAGAGAATTAGAGATAGAAAGATTAGTCTCTATAATAAAACACTATGAAGTAGCAGCAAGCCTTTCTGTATAAATGTTGCTTGAGGCTCTTGTTTGTTATTTGGAAAAATTCTATTTAAATGCAGATTAGACTTTCCACCTAGGAGTACAACCTGGGTGTATGTGTGTTTTCATTTCTTCATGAACTTTCCCAGTTACTTTGCTTATGCTGTTACCAGGATTAAAAATGCATGTTGCAGTGGCATGAATTTTAGTAGCTTTCAACAACTGCTCAATTTTAAAGCATATTTTGTTTAATCGGTGCAAGCCCACCACATTCACTTGTCATGGGAAGCAAACTGCAGCTGATCATTTGTTGTGTTTTGTAATTGGTCATTTATTATACTGAAGGAGTTACCACCCTCACTCTACTTCCCTCTTGTCTATAAAAACAGCAGAGAAACAGGACTGTACTTTCTACCTTTTCTGAAATGGAATCCTTGTTCATTGCCCATATAGGAAATTAATTATTTGTAGGCCCTGTGTGTTCCATTGTCACCTTTTAAAATGCCATTTCATCTTCCCTCTAGGGACAAGAAGGAAATTAAAGCAACTGTTTCAATGAGTTGTAGCAGATCTGTGAAAAGTGATCTGAAATGATCTGAAGTCTCTTCACTTAAAACAAACTCCTTAATGCCCAAGTAGCTCCAGGCAAGATAATCCTTGTCATGAATAGTATTCTTCCCCACTCTTCCCCCCCTCAATACAGGTTTATATTCTGCAACCAATATCAGTAAAATACAGTAAAGGAAGCATCCCATTCCCTTCCCACGGGTTTATTTTTTATTCTTTTATCAGTCCTTCTGGCATCTTGTCACTAGCATCTGCAGTGACACTTGCTGATCTTGTCAGAATTGTGATAACATGATGTGCATCCCCAAAACGAATTTCAGTTAATCCCAGCCATCTCTTGAAACACATGCCAAACTCAATACTATGTCAGTTTTTTTCTTCTCACCTATTTTTTCTTCCTTCCCAAGATGCTTTGTGAAGTATTCATCTTGGTTGGTAACACAACTGCTATACAATGAATGGCATAAACTGTCATTGGAATTTATGTACCAAAGCACAAGAAATCAAAATATATCTCAGACTGTGGGATCTTGATGTATTATTAGAGAAGTTTTAAAAACAGTTACCCTATGGGATTATTTTGACAAATATATAGCAGTCTGGACTAATTTTAGATGTTTTGTGTCCGATCACTAATAGAAAGAAAAGGGCTGATTTGGTGGCTTGTATTTCAAGTATAAACTTTAAGAAGTGTCCACTTTATTAATTGATATGGTCACTATTTGGCATAATAGGTGCTTTAATTAATTATTGTGTATTCATTTTTGATCTTCTCTTCTGAAAACAGTAATCCATTCTTCTTGTATATTTTACCACAATAATTCTTCATAAGACATATAAGGTAACCTTGAAACCTCTCTAACTAAGAAGAAGAAATCCAGCACCAAAATTAGAGTTGAGCTAGCACTCCCTAGACCTAAGCATCAGCTCTTAGCCCATGGCTACACTGGCACTTTACAGCGCTGCAACTTTCGCGCTCGGGTGTGAAAAAACACACCCCTGAGCGCTGCAAGATACAGCGCTGTAAAGCCTCAGTGTAATCAGTGCCGCAGCGCTGGGAGCGTGGATCCCAGCGCTGCAAGCTACACCCGTAGAGGATGTGGTTTATGTGCAGCACTGGGAGAGCGCTGGTGCTGCGACCACACTCACACTTCAGTATTAGCTTGCTCATGAAGGCTTGGACGATCAAGAATCAAATGTGAGAGAAAAGGTAGGTGAGGTAATATGTTCTATTGGATCAACTTCTGTTGCAGAAGTTCTTGCTCTCGTCTGGAGAAGGTAACCACTGTGCAAGCTTTTTGGCTGGACGTATTCCTGAAGGTTTCATCATATGACATAATGTTTAATTAAAGATTAATCTTTAATTCCTGTAGAGTCCAGGGCAATCCTGGAGGATTGGCAGGCCTAGGCCAATCTAAATACAAGATGGGACAGATTGTTAAAGATAAGGGGTTCACACATACTGAAGGAGACTATTTCAAATGAAGTGGGCAATGAAGGATTAGCAGACAGTAGGGTGTATTACAAGTTCTTGTAATGAGCCATAAAACCAGCATCTCTGTTAAGATCATGATTTTTAGTGTACAGAAGAGTTATGAATTTACATTCCTGTGCTCATCTTTTGAAGGTTTCCTTTGAGGGCAAGGACTGAGGATATGTCTACATGGGGATAACAGCCCTGCAGTATAGCTCCGGCTAATCTGAGTCACCTGATTTGGTCTCACGGGGTTTGGGCTGTGGGGCTGAAAATTGCTGTGTAGGGTTTAGGCTTGCCAGTCTTGGGCTGGAACCTGAACTCTAGGACTCATCACTCTCACAGGGTCCCAAAGCTGGGCTCCAGCCTGAGCCTGAACATCTACACCGCAATTAAACAGCCCCATGTGCCAGCTGGCATAGGCCAGCCACAGGTTTCTAATTTGCAGTGTAAACATATCCTTATTCAACACTGCAAACAAGAATAAAACTTGGCAGTCCTATTATGTTACTTAAGCCTTTCTGTGAATTGGAAAAAATATGAAATGAATGAAGCCACTAGCTTCAGGATAAGTTTGTTTTGGACACTTCATGATTCTCTGTTCTGATTATTCCCCTTTTGCTGGACTAGTTAATATAGTAACTACCAAAGAGAAAGGTGATCTCTCAAGAAGAGATGGAACATTAGACCAAAGGATTTGCATACAAGTGCATGCTCTTAAAAAGTTAACAGGGCCTCCAATGAAACCCTGAAGGCTTCAAAACTGTCTTGGACTTGAGTAGGATCTATAGAATTTTTGATGGAAACACTCCTTCATGATCATTATACGGCAAGCAAATTATTTCCCCTCCTCAATTTCTGTTGCAATCACAGAAAGTGAGGAGGTGACCCTCATGAAAAATACATCTTCAAGATTGGGGATATAATGACCATTACATAAATGGTAAATAATGGGAGGAAAAATAGTGAACCAAATCATAACCTCATGTAGCATTGGCACTGAAGTGGACATAATCTTAACCCTTCAAATTCAGTGGCAGTTATTACAATGGCTTGCCTAAGCTTTTTAATTTTTATGTATCTTTTCACGTGTCTTCATACTGCAAATTGGATTGTGTCAAGAATTTGTAGGTTTTAGAGGTTTTTCCAGCATGCCATTATTTGAATGAAACAGAAATATGCTCACTATTACATTGTTTTAGGTTGTATCCAGGTACACCAGCAGGGATTGTTGTGCTGTGATAGCATTTTGATGACATCCCAAACTTATCATCAGCATAGCTATATGTAAATAACATTTGTCCTTGCAGTTCCCATTAGTTTGCAGGTCCAGAAAATGTTATGTTAGCTATTTTGAATTTAACAGGCATCCTGAATGGATTATTTGCTGGATGAAGAGTGCAGATTGCACTCGGGAGCTTATTATGAATTTGTGAGACTTCTCAAATTTGGTTATATTTAAAACTCTTTAGACAAATGGCCTCCCTAATTCTTTCTTAAAACTCAAATTGGAAAATACACTTCACTGAACAAATCTCTACCAGGGTCTGCAAATTGCTTACAACAGAACAACCATCCTGGGAATCAGACAGCCTCATTTCATCACAGTAATGGGGACGGTGTTGAATAGTGGTTGGAACACCTGCAGGATCTACTTACAAGTGCTGGCATGAGAACTCCTGAAGGCCATCTTGATTTGAATCTCCTCTTCTCAACCTTACATTTTCTCATCTCAAAGAAGGATAGAGGGGGTAATGCCTTTCTCTTTCTCATGTCATCCTTTTCGCTCCCTTGGACTCCAGGGACATGGATATCCACTTCCTAATGTTCATTTATTAGTTTGGCTTGGGAGTGAGAGACAGTAGAAAGAAGTGGACTTTGCAAAGGAGGAAGTAGGAAAGTAGGGAGACTGTATGCCTGCAGGATTAGGAATGACATTCTAGAAGCAAGAGGTAACATGGAGGTGAAGTGTTTTGCAGCTTTTAGGAGGATAGGAAAGTGATACATATCTTGTATCTGAGCAGGGAAATGATCAGATACATGAGACAAGGTCAAAGCAGGGGCACAGCTATGTAGAACATTGAAGACAAGGGCAAACTGATTGTTATGTGAAAGGATATTTGGATCCAGTGAAAGAACCATAAAAGAGCATGTGACAAGGTGAGACCAGAAAGATCAGCAGTGGGGTTGGATGATGGTTAAGCTGGAAGCGGGAAGTTGTAGCAGTCTTATGAGGAAAGCTGTGAAGCATGGAATGACTGTTTCTTTTTCTGATCAAGAAAATGTTGTTATAGTCTAGCTAAGTTGTGTGACTAAAGACATGAATTGGTGACAGGTATCAGATCACTTTTTGAACATTTTATTTTAATGGCTTATCTCTGAGTCCAAGTAGCAGATACACGCTTAGGTGATGTGTGCAGGCCAATAGTTATCTTGCAGGACATCCACTGATGTATGAAAAAGCAGTCTGAATATTGCAGAGGAGAGTTGCTGGAATGGGAATTCTGTCAAATATAGATTATATTTCCTTCTCACTTTCGAAGGACAAGGAGGAGGAAGTTGACAGAATATGGTGTATGTGCCCAGAGTTTCATGACTAACAATGTATTTTAGCATACAACATGCAGTATATTTTTATTTCTCATTTGTAACATTGAATTGAGTTTCTATTTGTACCTTATATTCAGTCTTACTAATTGCGTCATCACGCACATCTTACACCCAGCCACACACACATTTCCTCTACTCTCAGAATGCATTTGAAAGAGAAACATATTTGTACACTGGATAAGCTAATTTCTGTCTGTTCCCACCCGTGTGCACATACACACACTTTTGCTTTCTCTCTCCCTTCACCATCAATGCCTGCTTTAGCTAATCATTGTAACATTAATAGTGTGGGGTCAAAGTATGAATAGTTGCATTAGGTGGTGTAGGTTAGACCTCTTTTCCTCTCCTCCCTCCTATTTAGACTTCCCTCGGCCTACTTTCACCTACTGAGGTGGAGATGGACATAGGAGACGGATGTGTGGAGAGTCTCTGGGTTAGGCTAAAAGGGGTAAAAAACACAGGTGATGTCGTGCTGGGAGTCTACTACAGGCCACCTAATCGGGTGGAAAAGGTGGATGAGGCTTTTTTCAAACAACTAACAAAATCATCCAAAGCCCAAGATTTGGCGGTGATGGGGGACTTCAACTATCCAGATATATGTTGGGAAAATAACACCACGGGGCACAGACTATCCAATAAGTTCCTGGACTGCATAGCAGACAACTTTTTATTTCAGAAAGTTGAAAAAGCTACTAGGGGGGAAGCTGTTCTAGACTTGATTTTAACAAATAGGGAGGAACTTGTTGAGAATTTGAAAGTAGAAGGAAGCTTGGGTGAAAGTGATCATGAAATCATAGAATTTGCAATTCTAAGGAAGGGTAGAAGGGAGTACAGCAGAATAGAGACAATGGATTTCAGGAAGGCGGATTTTGGTAAGCTCAGAGAGCTGATAGGTAAGGTCCCATGGGAATTAAGACTGAGGGGAAAAACAACTGAGGAAAGTTGGCAGTTTTTCAAAGGGACACTATTAAGGGCCCAAAAGCAAGTTATTCCGATGGTTAGGAAAGATAGAAAATGTGGCAAAAGACCACCTTGGCTTACCCTTGAGATCTTGCGTGACCTACAAAATAAAAAGGCGTCATATAAAAAATGGAAACTAGGTCAGATCACGAAGGATGAATATAGGCCAATAACACAGGAATGCAGAGGCAAGATTAGAAAAGCAAAGGCACAGAATGAACTCATACTAGCTATGGGAATAAAGGGAAACAAGAAGACTTTTTATCAATACATTAGAAGCAAGAGGAAGACTAAGGACAGGGTAGGCCCACTGCTCAATGAGGAGGGGGAAACAGTAACGGGAGACTTGGAAATGGCAGAGATGCTTAATGACTTCTTTGTTTCGGTCTTCACTGAGAAGTCTGAAGGAATGTCTAGTATAGTGAATGCTTACGGGAAGAGGGTAGGTTTAGAAGATAAAATAAAAAAAGAGCATTAAAAATCACTTAGAAAAGTTAGATGCCTTCAAGTCACCAGGGCCTGATGAAATGCATCCTAGAATACTCAAGGAGTTAATAGAAGAGGTATCTGAGCCTCTAGCTATTATCTTTGGGAAATCATGGGAGACGGGGGAGATTCCAGAAGACTGGAAGGGGACAAATATATAAAAAGGGAAATAAAATCATCTATAAAAGGGAAATAAAAACAACCCAGGAAACTACAGACCAGTTAGTTTAACTTCTGTGCCAGGGAAGATAATGGAGCAGGTAATCAAAGAAACCATCTGCAAACACTTGGAAGGTGGTAAGGTGATAGGGAATAGCCACCATGGATTTGTAAAGAACAAATTGTGTCAAACTAATCTGATAGCGTTCTTTGATAGGATAACGAGCCTTGTGGATAAGGGAGAAGCGGTGGATGTGATATACCTAGACTTTAGTAAGGCATTTGATACAGTTTCGCATGATATTCTTATAGATAAACTAGGAAAGTACAATTTAGATGGGGCTACTATAAGGTAGGTGCATAACTGGCTGGATAACCGTACTCAGAGAGTAGTTGTTAATGGCTCCCAATCCTGCTGGAAAGGTATAACAAATGGAGTTCTGCAGGGGTCTGTTTTGGGACCGGTTCTGTTCAATATCTTCATCAACGATTTAGATGTTGGCATAGAAAGTACGCTTATTAAGTTTGCGGACGATACCAAACTGGGAGGGATTGCAACTGCTTTGGAGGACAGGGTCAAAATTCAAAATGTTCTGGACAAATTGGAGAAATGGTCTGAGGTAAACAGGATGAAGTTCAATAAAGATAAATGCAAAGTGCTCCACCTAGGAAGGAACAATCAGTTTCACACATACAGAATGGGAAGAGACTGTCTAGGAAGGAGTATGGCAGAAAGAGATCTAGGGGTCATAGTGGACCACAAGCTTAATATGAGTCAACAGTGTGATACTGTTGCAAAAAAAGCAAACATGATTCTGGGATGCATGAACAGGTGTGTTGTAAACAAGACACGAGAAGTCATTCTTCCGCTTTACTCTGTGCTGGTTAGGCCTCAACTGGAGTATTGTGTCCAGTTCTGGGCACCGCATTTCAAGAAAGATGTGGAGAAATTGGAGAGGGTCCAGAGAAGAGCAACAAGAATGATTAAAGGTCTTGAGAACATGACCTATGAAGGAAGGCTGAAGGAATTGGGTTTGTTTAGTTTGGAAAAGAGAAGACTGAGAGGGGACATGATAGCAGTTTTCAGGTATCTAAAAGGGTGTCATCAGGAGGAGGGAGAAAACTTGTTCATCTTAGCCTCTAATGATAGAACAAGAAGCAATGGGCTTAAACTGCAGCAAGGGAGATTTAGGTTGGACATTAAGAAAAAGTTCCTAACTGTCAGGGTAGTTAAACACTGGAATAGATTGCCTAGGGAAGTTGTGGAATCTCCATCTCTGGAGATATTTAAGAGTAGGTTAGATAAATGTCTATTAGGGATGGTCTAGACAGTATTTGGTCCTGCCATGAGGGCAGGGGACTGGACTCAATGATCTCTCGAGGTCCCTTCCAGTCCTAGAGTCTATGAGTCTATGAGTCTATTCTGCCATGTGGAGGGGAGTCTGTGTTGGTCTGAATTACATGCAAAGGAGCAACAAGGTGTAAATTAAAAGTAGCCCCAACCTACTGTACCTTACATTTTCCAGCACCTCGTTGTTTATGTGACAGCAACCTAATGCCTTCATATATGAATAAAGCAACTGTCAGTTGTTTCAGGGGAGCATGAGTGAATACAATGGAGTCTAAGTTACTTTATGCAACAATTCAGAATTTGGCCCTTCTTCTTCTGTTGTCTATATCAAAGTAATCTGTAAAAGGTCTGTACTATTTCTGAAGAGGGAGCAGTGATCAGAAAGGCAGAGCAGATTACTCACTACTGTAAGTATACTTCCCTTTCTTCAGAATGCACTACCTTTCTCTCCTTTAATAGCCACATTTGTATGTAACTTGACTGTCCAGGGAAAAGTATGCACCTTTATGGGATAAAAAGTGTAGCCTGACTGCAGGGATAAGTGAGAAGGAGCATGGCTTATCAGACCTTCACCACCTTTTACTCAATAGACTCTTCACATCGAGATGGTCCCCATTATCTCAGAAAAGGACACTTAGGTTGTGAAAGTAGATTTTACTCACTCATGTACAATTGGACTAATCTACATGTGATTTTCAGAGCTACTTTTGGGGCTTGCATCTGTGGAGTGTGTATGGTTAAAAGAGGAATCCACTGATGATTTATATAGGTAATCAGTTCCAAAAGAGATTGTATTTTCAATGGAGACATTTCCAAATACATTTGAATCTGGTTCACAAAGGGGAAAAAAATCTGATTCCAAACAGGTTCATTAAAACAAGTTCCAAGAAATTAGGATATTGGTTTACTAACTAGAACTTTATTAAGTAATTGGATTTAATTAAGTTAAGATGGGTAATATCTTTGGAAATACACCAGGGCTTGATACCGCTATCAAACCATTTACTCTAGGCCTTTTTTATGACCTTGTATTAAAATAATTCATTAACTCTTTATGGTAGTGGCACTGTTGAAAGAGTGGATTGGTCTTCCGGAATAATGTATAGGTTTAATAATGACTGTGAAAAGCTAGTTGTTAGCATGTCACTTACAAATGGACAGAAGCTCAAAATCAATAAATGCTATTGATTGTTTTAGCGCTTGAGGCTCACTTTAATTTACCCCAAACTCAGTATAGAATCTAAATGGCATCTTCATTGTTTTATCTGACTGGAATGAAAAAAAATATTGTTTTCAAAATGAATGTACATACGTAATCAGCAAATAGCAGAAATTATTAAGTATGGGTTAAAATTCTGTACTCAATTCTATTTTGAATCTTCAGTGATAGACTGTCTGTGGAATTCTCTTTATGTCATTGAATGAGTCGCACTTGTAGAACACCTTGAGATAAAAAGTATCACCATAGATCTTTTATTATTAAATATGCGCACAACATATCACAGCTTCCCAGTGTTTGACAGGACACATTAACATTGCTCCATCATCATAGATTATCAGTACAGAACAGGATTAGTTAGTAGGAGGCAGTTTTGCTGTGTGACATCCCTAATACATTACCTACAGCATCGAACTTTCCCAGGCCTTCACGTTCACAGTTCACATTGCTGCTTTCTCGTGGACATCAGCTTCTGGGCAGGAAATCCAGTAGGAATATTAAAAATAAGTTGATTACTGTAGATTAATAGTGGATAGATGATCATTTGGACTAAAACAGAGTATTACATGCTGGCAGCTGTAGTTTCTGGTGAGAAACAGTGTAATCTAAAGGTGTGCACAGTCAATGGGTCAAAGTTTGGAAGACCCTAATCTACATAATCAGTGACTAGTGTTCAGCTCTAATGCTCTCACCTCTGGTCTAAGAGCTTTAAAAACTGTCACTGTGAGAATTTTATATAATTCTCTGATTTTCCCTTTGGTGAAAGTATTAGCATTTTATGGACGCTTTGTCCCCTTGATGGATATGTATCATCATCTAACCCTATGCTTTCTGAGCTATTGCAGTCATCTTCCTTAGACTTATAAAAAGAACGTGAAATAGCTGTGCTCAGACAGTTTATGTTTGGTGCAGTAGTTTACAGACAAGGGGAGGAGGGCTTGCTTGTTTGCCTGGGATTGTTGCAACATATTCCTCCGTAGGACCTGATTGTGCCAGGTAGGCACAGAATGAATTGAGGGATGGGGAAAAATCCCTCACAGAGGACCCAAAAATTCGGGAATAATGTGGATATTTACCACAGGCTCCTTTGCCTGTGGGGACAGGGCCATGGGTCTGCCTCCTCCCAACTTCATTTGGGGGTAACTGGTGCCCCCAGGTGTTCTAGGAGGGAGTAATCCCTATCCCCTTGTGACATTTTTGGGATCACCCAGACCAGTAAGTGGTTCTGTCATCACCTGCCATGTCCTGTAACTTTGGGTGCCTTTTTGCTGTGCGGCAGTGGGTCAATTCCCTGACACTAATAGCCTGCTCACAAACACAAGGTTTCCCCCTGGCTTCCACCAGCCTAGTCACACCTTGCAAAGTGACACCAACAACTCTTCCCATCCCAAGCGTCCCCAAATCCATCCACTCCGAGTTCTTAACTACAGGACACTTGGACTTTTCCAAACTGGTTTGTCACCTCTGAAGATGTGAAAACAGCCCCAGATACCAGTTTACTTTGGCACACACCCTCCACACCGTTTGCACAGCACAGACCTCCTTGGGGTAAAAATAAACTGTTCATGTAGTAGAAAAATGACAGATTCAAAGATGAAACAGTAAGGAAAAGCAACCATGTGCAAGTCACAGAAACACAAAGACGCAGGCTCAGGCTTTACACTGTCAAACTAAATAAACTCCTTTTTCTAACATAAGTGACCTATTGCCTCTGAATAGTTTCCCAGCATATCACCTACTATACAGGACATCTAGCATCTCATAGACAGCTCCCGCAAAGTAACTGTCCCACAGTTTCTGGATGGAAAACCTCAGTTTTAAGCCTCATTTTTAAAGGGCTTTTCCCCCTTTTTCTTTTCTCTTATGGCATGGTGATACATGGTTATTCAGGGTGGGGAAATTCTAGCTGGGATGTCTCAATGTCTTCCTATTAACTCTAATGACCCATCATTTGTCTTTTCCTGGGTTGTTCAAGGGTGGGTGCTTGGAGCTAGTCTCGCAACTCCTCCCTCCTGACTGCACCACAAACTTTGAGCACAGCTTACTATACACACAAAAATGTAAATTCATAACCGCAATCTGTAAACATAGCTCATAATGACTATTGAGTTCCGAACATTACCAGCTTTCATAAAAGACTTTACTGAATATACTTTTATAGTTCAATAACACAGTATGCAATCTGCTGTTTAGCTGCTTATTTTGAGGAGATTCAAACCTCCCGTTCTCCCCTTGAGATGTCTGATTCCTGACTGTCAGAGCTGCGCCCCCCACCTTCCAGCACAGGGCCTGGTGTTTTGTCTGGCCACTGTGTGGGGTACACAAAGCTGGAGAAAGACACTTCTGCTAGGACCTGATAGCGTATATCAGTTTAATACTGAAAACACAGATATTTTATGGCCCTGAGCATTTGAGGCCTCACCAACGTTAATATATTTATCCTCACAGTGGCGCTGTAATACTAGCCGCATTTTGCATAGGGGGAGGGAGGAAGGAACAGAGAGATTAAGTGACTTTCCCAAGGTCACACTGGAAGTTTGTGGCAGACCCCAGTCCCGCACCTTGAACACGCAACTATATTTTTCGTATAACATTAACTTTACTGACACTACTTAAGTTGCAAATTAAAACAGGGCACTATGCTAATTGAAAAATATGTGAATGGGAGTGTTGGAATCCCAGATAATTCAGAGTAGAGTTGTAGTGCAATATAATTAATTGAACTGCAGTGGTTCTTACTGAATAGTTACACTGACTACGTCTGAAAGCACAGTTGACTCTTTGGCATTTTCTGCAGCAACGAATATATTGGACTCAGATACACATATAAATTGATCACCATATGAAAGAGGGCCTTTTGGTCAAAATCATATTTTGATGATCAAATTTCATATCATAGAACAGGGATCATCAACTTTGGCACACGGCTCACCAGGGTCACGGGATGTGTTGGCCGCAGCTTCTCGCAGCTCCCATTGGCCTGGAATGGTGAACTGTGGCCAGTGGGAGCCGCGATCAGCCGAACCTGTGACGCGGCAGGTAAACAAACTGGCCTATCCCGCCAGGGTGCTTACCCTGGCGAGCCACGTGCCAAAGGTTGCCGATTCCTGTCATAGAATCATAGAAGATTAGGGTTGGAATAGACCTCAGGAGGTCATCTAGTCCAACTCCCAGAGAGAGCTGTTTTTATAACAATTTAATTTGTGCCTATTTTTTAAATGAACCTTGACCAGTTTTTTTTGTGGAAAAAGTTTGTTGTAACAAATTTACACATTAATATATATTAGAAAACAGGAGGGTTTCTGCTGTATTCTATTATGCTTTTATGTTTGACTGAAAATGATATTATGCGAAGGACCACTTGCCTGTATTTTCACCATGTTCTCTCTAGAAATAGAATGAGAGACATTCAGCCATCCTGTGTAAAGGGCCAGAAGAAGCTGATTTAAGTCCCGCTAAGCAGGCTTTATACTAGCTCTTTGTACAGGAGCAAATTTCACCCACAATGATACAGGCAAGATAGCACATGTGATAACTGACATACACTGATGGTACACTCTTTTAGGGACAGATCCTAAGAGGTACTGTGCACCAAGAAATCCCATTAGCTTCAGCTGGCAGTGTCCAGCAGCTTTAGCGTTGCATCTCAGGTGAAGAACATTAAAAAAGAATATTGGAATCCAGCCTTAGGAAGGGCTTAGCTTTCTTAATTTCTTTTTTTAAAAGTCCTTTGGAAAAGACTTCCCATACAGTGAATAATAAAGTGTGCTCTGTATATGGTATTATGAGTTAAGGACACCAAATGCTCTTGGAGATGTGTTTGAACTGTTATGGCTACATCTAAATTAGATTACATTTTGGTGGCCGGCATTTTATCGTATATATCTGAACAGTATTGTCATATTTTCAAAGCTCAAAGTAAACTGGTGCAGAGTTCATTCTTGAAAGGAATGGTAATGGGGTACAGAGATTTTCAATCACCAGTTCAAGTCTAGTTCCAGCTCAGGAGTGAGCTTAAGTAATTTCCATTTACAGACATGTGAACGTTGAGTAGTTCCATTGAGATCAGTGAAACTGTGGACTATGTGAAATGGGCTTCAGTGACTTACCTTCCACACCCCAACATGAATCAATATTTATCTCTCCTGTAGCTATGACACCTGTCACAAGTGCCTTTTATGAAACCACATTAGTTGTGTATTTCAACAATTTCATGCCACAGCCTGACATTTGTAGTGTTTAAGTACATACAAAATTGACTGAAGTAAAGTTAGATTTTGGTGAAATTTAAATTTACTATAAAACCTTATTATTTCATAAACTAACAAAACAATTTAAACAAAAATAGGTGGAAACAGATTTATTTAGCAATAAAATGTTATCAGAAAAATATTTTTAACCCCCCCCCTATAAATTGCATGTATAACCGCTACTTATGAGGGATGTGAAAAAAAGTTGAAACTACTATTTCATTTCAAAACATGTTCTTTATATTTAACTGATAAACATTCTAAAGTAAAACTCAACAGAAAGCTCAGAAATTAGTAATCATTTGTCATCAAAACACATTCGATTAGCTTTAATTACTGTACTGTAGTATTAGTAGGGAAGCTGGTAGTGCCACACTTCCCTTTATCAAACCCTGTTTACAGTTTGCCAAACTCCAACAGTTTGGGCTGAAGTTTTCCACCCTCAGGCTCAAGGGTGGCCACTAATTGTGTGCTCCATCTTTTCTGGGTGCCCGCGTAAGACACCTGGAATTAGATCTACAGAATTGTTGAGTGCTCACTATTGCAACTGATGTAGATTGGAGCTGTGCTTTGCTTTTATATAAAGTGCTATAAAAATGCTGAGGAAAATTAGTGGACACTTTTGACAACTTGGCTTTAATCTTTCTGTCCCACAGTTCCCCAATGGGAATTTTGCAGGGATAAATGATATAAATCCATTAATGTTTGTGAAGTACTCATATACCATGATTACAGCACCTTAAAAATATCCGTGAGGAAATTAATAGTTCTGTATTTGGAGCACGATTTGGATGGTATTCTTTAAATAAGGTATCATAAACCTAGTCCCAGATTTGGACCTTAGCGTCCAAAATATAGGGGTTAGCATGAAAACCTCCAAGCTTAGTTAACAGCTTGGACCTGGTAAAGCTGCCAGCACCCAAAAAATTAGAGTGTTTTGGGGCACTCTGGCCCCCAAAAAACCTTCCCGGGGGACCCCAAGACCCAAATCCCTTGAGTCTCACAACAAAGGGAAATAAACTTTTCCCTTCCCCCCTCCAGGTGTTCCTGGAGAGACACACAGAAGCAAGCTCCGTGAATCTAAACAGAGGGATTCCACCCTCCCCGTTCCCAGCCTTGGAAAATAGAAGTACCGAGAGCTAATCTCTCTTCCTCCCTCACCCAGAGGGAATGCAAAGTCAGGCTAGTAAATCTAACACACACAGATTTCCCCCTGACTTCTTCCTCCCACCAATTCCCTGGTGAGCACAGACTCAATTCCCTGGAGTTCCCCACTAAAGAAAAACTCCAACAGGTCTTAAAAAGAAAGCTTTATGTAAAAAGAAAGAAAAATATATAAAAACAGTCTCTCTGTATTAAGGTGACAAATACAGGGTCAATTACTTAAAAGAAATATGAATAAACAGCCTTATTCAAAAAGAATACAATTCAAAACACTCCAGCAACTATACCCAGGTAAATACAAAAGAAAACAATAGAAACCTTACTGCCTTACTATATTTGTACTTACAACTTGGAAACAGAAGATTAGAAAGCAGGAAACAGAAATCCTCTCATAGCCGAGAGAGAGAGACAGACAGAAGACCCAAGAACAAAGGACTCACACACAAACTTCCCTCTACCCAGATCTGAAGAAATCTGGTTTCCTGATTGGTCCTCTGGTCAGGTGTTTCAGGTACTTCTTTCCAGGTGTAAGAGACATTAACCCTTAGCTATCTGTTTATGACACGCCCCCCAAATTGGAGACAGTGGGGAAGCTCACTGGCGGCGATTTCCTTCTAGAACTTTAAAATAAACAGATTAATACAACACATGCACCTTTACATATACCATTAAGTATATAACTAACAGACTTCTACATTTTAAGAACACTTTTTAACTACTGGAATCTGGGAAACTCTCACGGGAGAGTGCATCAACTACTTTGTTAGAAGCTCCTGAGATGTGCTGAATTTCAAAATCAAAATCTTGGAGAGCTAAACTCCAACGAAGAAGTTTCTTGTTGTTCCCCTTGGCATTGTGAAGCCACTTTAGTGCAGCATGGTCAGTTTGTAGCTGGAACCGCCGTCCCCAAACGTATGGGCGTAGCTTTTCCAGGGCGTACACAATGGCATAGCATTCCTTTTCACTGACTGACCAATGACTTTCCCTCTCAGACAGTTTCTTGCTGAGAAACACGACAGGATGGAAGTTGTGATCTGTTGCTTCCTGCATGAGAACTGCTCCTATACCACGCTCAGATGCATCCGTGGTTACTAGGAATGGCTTGTCAAAATCTGGGGCCCTGAGTACTGGGTCAGACATGAGCGTCGCCTTAAGCTGGGTTAAGGCCTTTTGACACTCATCAGTCCACTTAACTGCATTTGGCTGGGTCTTTTTGGTCAGGTCAGTCAGTGGGGCAGCGATTTGCCTGTAGTGTGGTACAAATCGCCTGCAGTACCCGGCCAAGCCTAAAAAGGATTGGACCTGTTTCTTTGACCTTGGGACAGGCCACTTTTGGATAGCATCCACCTTGGCCTGTAGGGGGTTTATGGTTCCTCGACCCACCTGGTGCCCCAGGTAAGTCATTCTGTTTTGGCCTATTTGACACTTTTTGACCTTAACAGTTAGTCCGGCCTGCCTGATGTGCTCAAAGACCTTTTCCAGGTGTAGTAGGTGTTCGGGTCAGGAGTCCGAAAAAATGGTCACATCATCGAGGTAGGCAACTGCATATTCTCCCAGTCCTGCTAGTAGACCATCTACCAGCCTCTGGAAGGTGGCGGGTGCATTTCGAAGCCCGAAAGGAAGGACATTAAATTCATACACCCCCGCATGGGTGACGAATGCTGACCTCTCCTTGGCAGGTTCATCTAGCAGTACTTGCCAGTACCCCTTGGTTAAGTCTATTGTAGAGATGAACTGGGCACGTCCCAACTTTTCCAATAGCTCATCGGTGCAGGGCATTGGATAGTTGTCCGGACAAGTTACCGCATTTAGCTTACGGTAGTCCACGCAGAAGCGTATTTCCCCATCTGGTTTGGGTACCCAGATTATACCCATCTGTAGCATGTTCTGGATCTCCCGTTCTATAGCAGCTTGGGCATGAGGAGACACCTGGTAGGATGGGGTTCTAATCGGGTGAGCATTACCTGTGTCAATGGAGTGGTATGCCCGTTCAGTCCGTCCTGGGCTGGCTGAGAACAATGGGGCGAAGCTTGTGCACAGCTCCTTGATTTGTCGTCGCTGCAGACGTTCCAGAGTGGTTGAGAGATTCACCTCTTCCACGCCACCGTCTTTTTTCCCTTTGTAGTAGACACCGTCAGGCCATTCAGCATCATCTCCCTGGACTGTAAACTGACAAACCTGTAAGTCTCTGGAATAGAAAGGCTTGAGAGAATTAACATGGTACACTCTGGGCTTTAGTGAGGAATTGGGAAATGCTATGAGGTAGTTCACAGTTCCCAGGCGCTCTTGGACCGTGAATGGCCCTTCCCATGATGCTTCCATCTTATGGGCCTGTTGCGCCTTCAAGACCATAACCTGGTCTCCTACCTTGAAGGAACGTTCTCTGGTATGTTTGTCATACCAGGCCTTTTGCTCTTCCTGAGCATCCTTTAGGTTTTCTCTAGCAAGGGCTAAAGAGTGTCGGAGGGTGCTTTATAGGTTGCTTACAAAGTCCAGAATGTTAGTTCCTGGAGAAGGCGTAAACCCCTCCCATTGCTGCTTCACCAACTGTAATGGCCCCTTAACCTCGTGACCATACACAAGTTCAAATGGTGAAAACCCTAAACTGGGATGTGGTACAGCCCTGTAGGCAAACAGCAACTGCTGCAACACTAGGTCCCAATTATTGGAGTATTCGTTGACGAATTTACGTATCATGGCTCCCAAAGTTCCATTAAACCGTTCCACTAGGCCATTAGTTTGATGGTGGTACGGGGTGGCAACGAAGTGATTCACCCCATGAGTTTCCCACAGTTTTTCCATGGTCCCTGCCAGGAAATTAGATCCTGAATCTGTAAGGATGTCGGAGGGCCAACCTACCCTGGCAAAAATGTCTGTTAGGGCCAGGCACACAGTGTTAGCCCTGGTGTTGCCTAGAGCTACTGCTTCTGGCCATCGGGTAGCAAAGTCCACGAAAGTCAGTATGTACTGCTTTCCTCTGGGTGTCTTTTTTGGGAAAGGACACAGAATATCCATAGCTACTCGCTGAAATGGGACCTCAATTATGGGGAGTGGCTGGAGAGGGGCCTTGACCTGGTCTTGAGGCTTTCCCACTCTTTGGCATACCTCACAAGACCGGACATACTTGGCAACATCCTTGCCCATCCCCTCCCAGTGGAAGGACTTCCCTAACCGGTCCTTGGTTCTGTTCACCCCAGCATGGCCACTGGGATGATCATGGGCTAAGCTTAAGAGCTTCCCCCGGTATTTAGTTGGAACCACCAACTGTTTTTGCGGCTGCCATTCTTCCCGGTGTCCACCAGAAAGAATCTCCTTGTATAAAAGTCCTTGGTCTATAACAAACCGGGATCGATTAGAAGAGCTGAGAGGCGGTGGGGTGCTCCGTGCCGCCGTCCACGCTTTCTGAAGGCTGTCATCTGCTTCCTGCTCAGTCTGGAACTGTTCCCTTGAGGCTGAGGTCACCAGTTCTTCCTCAGACTGTGGACTTGGGCTTGGTCCCTCTAGAAGCGATGTAGGTGATGGTGTTGTTTCCGTTGTTGGTGAACCGCTGGTGCACCGGAGGGTATTTCAGGCTCTGGCTGAGCCTTTTGGGTATGGCTGTCTGTTGTTTCTGCCAGTTCTGGCTCGCTGGCGCCCTCTGGCGTTGAGTTTGAAGATGTGGTTGGAATTGCTGGTGCTGGTTGCTGTTCCAGTTCCGGGCCTGGGACTGGAGGTGCTGTGGCTGTTTCAGTGGTTGGCATGGAATCCGGGTCCACTACCTCTGTCTGGGTCTCTGGTAACACAGACGGAGCGTCTGTGGATGGCTCAGGAACAGGAATGGGTCTGGAAGCTTGCCTGGTTTGGCTACGTGTAACCATTCCCACTCTCTTGGCTCACTTCACCTGGTTGGCCAAGTCTTCCCCCAGTAGCATGGGGATAGGATAATTGTCATAGACTGCAAAAGTCCACATTCCTGACCAGCCTTTGTACTGGACAGGCAGTTCAGCTGTAGGCAAGTCTACAGCTTGTGACATGAAGGGGTAAATTGTCACTTGGGCCTTTGGGTTGATGAATTTGGTGTCTACGAAGGATTCGTGGATAGCTGACACCTGTGCCCCTGTGTCTCTCCATGCAGTAACCTTCTTTCCGCCCACTCTCACATTTTCCCTTCGCTCCAAGGGTATTTGAGAGGCATCTGGGCCTGGGGATCTTGTGGGTGATAGTGGTGCACTCGGATGGCATTCTTTGGACAGTTTGCCTTGATATGTCCCAGTTCATTACACTTAAAGCATCTTCCATCTGATGGGTCACTGGGTCGAGGTGAGTTACTGGAGACTGGTGAGGTGGAAGAATAGTGTGTCTGTGGCTTTACTTGGGTTGTAGGTGGGGTTTTTGGCTGCCCTCGGTTGTAGGGTTTATGGTCGGTGTGCCCTCTGGGGTATTCGTTCCCCTTGACAGTAGCTTTCTTGCTTTCTGCCACTTCCATCCATCTGGCTCCAATCTCCCCCGCCTCGGTGAGATTTTTGGGTTTTCCATCTTGTATGTACCGTGTTATGTCCTCAGGAACACCATCCAAAAACTGCTCCATTTGTATGAGGAGGTGCAGTTCTTCCAAGGATTTAACATTGTGTCCTGATATCCAGGCCTCATAATTTTTCCCAACGTAGTAGGTGTGTTTGGGAAATGACACATCTGGTTTCCACTTTTGGGTTCTGAAACGCTGACGAGCATGATCCAGGGTTATCCCCATTCTGTATCTGGCCTTGGTTTGAAAAAGTTTATAGTCGTTCATGTTCTCCTTAGGCATTTCAGCTGCCACCTCTGCTAAAGGTCCACTGAGTTGTGGCCTCAATTCTACCATGTACTGGTCTTCAGAGATGCAGTACCCAAGACAGGCTTTTTCAAAATTTTCCAAGAAGGCCTCGGTGTCATCACCTGCCTTGTAGGTGGGAAATTTCCTGTGCTGTGGAACAATCATTGGCGCAGGGTTGTTAGGATTGGCTGTGTTTTGCTTAGCCTTTTCTAATTCCATGGCCTGTCGGTGGGCTTCCCTCTGGAGTTCCCACTCTTTCTCTTTTATTTCCAGCTGTTTTTGGTGGTCTGCATCTTTGGCTTCTTGCTCTCTTTTGTAGGCTGCCTCTCTGGCTGCTTGTTCTCTTTGGTAGGCCACCTCTCTGGCTGCTTGTTCTCTTTTGTAGGCCACCTCTTCTTCTTGTAGTTTTCAGAGGTGGGCTGCATTTTTGATCTGTTCTTCTCTTTCTTTCAGCTCCATCTCTTTTAGTTTTATTTCTAGTTCCTGTATTTTTTTTTCCATCTCTCGCCTGTGCTCGGCGTCTTTGATTTGTCCTTCGGCCTCCATTTTTGTCTTGTTAGGCATGGTTCCTGTTTTCTTGTGTTGGGGTGCCCTCCGGTGTTTATTGTCTGAACTGCAGGCTCTGTTGTCTCCTGGGGTCTGCCTAGCAACAGTGGCTTTTTCCCTTTCTTACTCTAGCTAATCTTTTCAATGTAAAGTAAACAAGAAAAAACACTTTATTTGCATGTGTATAGTGCTGGTATTTGACTCCTAATGGGAGTGCTATTGTGTGACAAAAGAACCGTAATAGTCCCTTAATGGTTCCTTGCTTAATATGCAAGCCAAAAACTGCCAGAGAGAGCAGAAAAAAAAATTCTCTCTGGTTCCTTTTAAAAGCAAACCGTTCCTCTCTGCTTAAAAGCTCCTAGCAGAGAAAAGAAAAATATAATATTCCTACTGGCTTCTGGATTCTATCTTTCCCACCGCTGCCACCATATCATAAACCTAGTCCCAGATTTGGACCTTAGTGTCCAAAATATGGGAGTTAGCATGAAAACCTCCAAGCTTAGTTACCAGCTTGGACCTGGTAAAGCTGCCAGCACCCAAAAAATTAGAGTGTTTTGGGGCACTCTGGTCCCCCCAAAAACCTTCCCTGGGGACCCCAAGACCCAAATCCCTTGAGTCTCACAACAAAGGGAAATAAACCTTTTCCCTTCCCCCTCCGGGTGTTCCTGGAGAGACACACAGAAGCAAGCTCCGTGAATCTAAACAGAGGGATTCCACCCTCCCCGGTCCCAGCCTTGGAAAACAGAAGTACCGAGAGCTAATCTCTCTTCCCCCCTCACCCAGAGGGAATGCAAAGTCAGGCTAGTAAATTTAACACACACAGATTTCCCCCTGACTTCTTCCTCCCACCAATTCCCTGGTGAGCACAGACTCAATTCCCTGGAGTTCCCCACTAAAGAAAAACTCCAACAGGTCTTAAAAAGAAAGCTTTATGTAAAAAGGAAGAAAAATACATAAAAACAGTCTCTCTGTATTAAGGTGACAAATACAGGGTCAATTACTTAAAAGAAATATGAATAAACAGCCTTATTCAAAAAGAATACAATTCAAAACACTCCAGCAACTATACCCAGGTAAATACAAAAGAAAACAATAGAAACCTTACTGCCTTACTATATTTGTACTTACAACTTGGAAACAGAAGATTAGAAAGCAGGAAACAGAAATCCTCTCATAGCCGAGAGAGAGAGACAGACAGAAGACCCAAGAACAAAGGACTCACACACAAACTTCCCTCCACCCAGATCTGAAGAAATCTGGTTTCCTGATTGGTCCTCTGGTCAGGTGTTTCAGGTACTTCTTTCCAGGTGTAAGAGACATTAACCCTTAGCTATCTGTTTATGACATAAGGGTCTGTGGCCACACACTAATTTTCACAGAAAAAGAAAAATATTGAATAATTATCCATTCGCTGAGTGAGGCAGAGGTCAGATAGGAAAAAAGTATATGATCATGTAACGTAAGACTGAATCTTAATGCATATGCAGAGTGGTTGAATCTGGTTGCACTCTCATTTCCTAACTTTTGAGTGCTTGGCGGTGCAACTTTTAAAAAAATATATAATGTAATGGTATATACTAAGCAGTTCTACAGAGCATTTACATAATAGCTTTATGTCAGTGTATTTCTTATGGTTTCAAGGTGTCCTTAACATACAGTAGAAAAGCAGTGATTAAAACTCCGAAGTGTATTTCCTGCGAATGCATGCAGAAATGCAACAACAGAATAATGGCAGTATCATGCTTTGGATACCATTTAATCAAACGCAGAATTGCATTCCTCTTTGGCCTGCCATTGAAAACACAAAACTGAACAGATGGAACCTGCATATTTAACTAGTTAGGGTCTGATCATCCCCTAATACTTGTGCAAAGGACCTGGCCAGGGTCAGGAAGTGAACTCCCTATTTCCTGAACAGTCTGGCACAGGTTCTGGTCTCTTTCGATCTTTTTTCAGGGATATAGCTAAACCTAACCCTGAGACTACAATCACAAAATGCCACGAAAGCGATGGGGTTCAGGACAAGTACCTGAAATTGTGTGCATAAAAAGAATTTTATAAAACTATTGTGGATCCTGGAGAAGTGTCTGTGTCATTCATTATTTCAGTTGCCCCAGAATTTGGGAGAATATTTGGCATTTACACAGTAGCCTCTGGTCGTGGGGTTCGGGGGAGGGGAGAACCCCGCCCCTCAATCCTCCAGTCAGATCTGTGCCTTGAGAGACCAGAATTTGGTCCACAATGTGGTTATTCAAGTGTTTGCAGGTTTTACAACAAATCTCTACAATTAATGTTACTTCAGCGCCCAGTATCTGACAGTAACAGGAAACTTTCCAGTTCTACAATATAGTAGAGTGATAATGGCAAAAACAATGGGACAGTTTTCCATTTTAGTAGTACATAATAGCACATTATAAATGCGGTTGTACGCTTCTGCTCCTGAGACTCAAATAATCTGTATATTCCTAGAAAATGTGATATAATACTTGGAGCTGCCAGAGTCCTAGAACTCTATTAGTCACCGTTACAGAAACTATAATCATAGTAAGTATGTTATGAGTGAAAAAATATCCAGTGACATCGCTTTATGTAGCTTTAAGGTGAAGCCCTTTGCTAAATGTACATATTGATTAACAGTTTGTGATTCTGAATGGATCAATAACATTTCTGAAAAGCTTTGAAATTCACTGTCAACCTTTTTAGTATGTTGAGTTGTCACTGCACACCTTGTACTTTCTGCACAATGCAAATGAGGTAAAGAAAAATCTTTAATGATTATTGCTGCCTTGAGGCAGCCAGGAGAGTGAGGCGTAAGGTCTGGGAGTGTAAAAAAGAAATGGTGTCAGTAACCCTGCATATTTTGGGCCATAAACTCTGTTTTTTTTCTCCTCCAGCCTTTAATTTCTTTTTCTGCAGAGGTTCTTTTGTCATTACATTTTCATCTTCCAACTTTCAAACATCCCAGTTGGTGGGAGGCTTCTTCTCAGCCACAATAAATTATTCTCTGTCAGAATCCCAATCTGCCTCTTCATGTCTGCTCATTTATGATGAAAATATTCTGCTAACATGGACTTGAATGAAAGCAATAGGCTATAATGAATTAACTGTAAGGATATTAATGGCATTTTTAAGGGAAGATAGATTAATTAATGGATAAATAGGTGGAAAGGTGCAATAACAGGCACATGAATACTGCTAATAAGCTTTATGCTGGTAATTTTCTTCTTAGGCTCTTTTATATTCAATATTGTTTAATTAAATACTACAGAGAGATTTTAAAGGACCCATTTGGCAAATTGTCAGAACAGGTATAAATTCTTCTTTCCCTCCCACTACTCTTAAAATGGTTGCATTTATCCCACAGAAGTTTAAAGGGTTTCTCAGAGATTCAGGTATGCACACTCTTCATACTCGGGTATTGTGTGCCAAGCACAATGAAAGCTTTCTACATTCGCCATAGTAGCACTTAGCCCAGATTTGTAGCTTGTACTTTCTCTAGGGCTTAAATAAAACAATAAACGAGTCATGCCCTCCTGGATCTGCGGTCTCTAACAAATTGTATGGCTTAGTTTTAGGATCTGAACTTTCATTTCTGGTGGGAACCATTCTGAGATCACTTCAGTTGGGTGTGCAGATATTTAAATAATGTGTATCTGTGATGGCCAGAATATCCCAAAGATCATGGCACCCAGATTTTCATAAGAATTCTGCAGTTTCAGACCTGAAAGGCCATTTTTTCAAAAGAGCTGGGTGCTGAGCTCTCTCTCACAATGGAAGTTGGGCACTTTTTAAGTATGTCCTCAAATGGAGGTGCTGTAAAATCAATTTTTGGTGTATGAAAATATTCAGTATTTATTTTAGGTGGACCCCATTGCCATAGTATCTGAGCACCTGAGCACAGTCTTCAATCTATTTACCTCCCAGCACTCTTGTGAGGAAGGAAAGTACTTTTATCCCCATTTTACAAGTGGAGAACTGAGGCATAGCTAAACTAAGCGACTTGCCCACAGGAAATCTGTGGTAGAGAAAGAAATGGAATCTGGATCTCCCAAATCTCAGGCTATTGCCTTAACCACTGGACCATCCTAACTCTCTCTCTACTTCTAATGTCATCCCCAAGCATAAATCCATAAATAAGAAAATATCACGCAAACTAACCTGGCCATTAGATGGACTTTTTTGGTTTAGAATTCAGGAGTTTATTTGCAATAACTCTTGATTTTATGAGAGCTAAGAGCAGTATATTAATGGGTACATCCCTGCATAATGGACATAGGCAACAGAGAGCAACTGTCAAATACAACAGAGAAATGGCTGATTGAGGCATATATTCCAAAACAGGGAACAGAGGTGATAAATTGCTGAACAGTCTGAATGCTGATTACAAGCCTCTTTTTACAGCATTATTATGTTAGATCTTAGAATAAGTATGAAAATTTGTCTACAATGAGATTAAATCTGTGATTTCAATGCATAGTTTTTTTTTCTTCAATATAATCATATGAACAGTCATCAAGAGAAATAAAGGTTAAATTTTAACAAAGACAATTAGGGTCTATTAAGTGTATATCTGGAAATCCGGAAAATCATTTTATATTGTGCTTTAGAAGGAAGATCTGTTCAGAACTATGAAATTGGAAGCTCCTTAGTTATACTGCAGCTCCTTGGGATTCTCAGTTTATGTAGATAATGTGCTATGGTAAGGAAGAAATTTCTATATGCAAATTAAAAAGAAATTCTTTGAAGAACAGTAGTAAATCATTCTGTTTTTAAGCACTGATGTTTATTTTCTTGGAGAACTGGATCTGTTTTTAATCTTTCTTTCCCACCCCAACAATTTGTGCTTGAAACCATTTCTGTGTAAAGACAACCCTTTTGTTAGTCACAAAGGATGACATTCACCCTGTGCCAAAAGCCAGCACAAAGCCTTCAAAATAATCTTAAATGCAATTTAAGTGGCATAGACTTGTGCTTTCTTAAGGTCATCATACTATAGTCTTCTGAGGGTATGTGGTGCCCAATCTACATCCAGGGGCGGCTCTATGTTTTTTGCTGCCCCAAGCATGGCAGTCAGGTAGCCTTCGGCAGCGTTTCTGTGGGGGTCCGCCAGTCCTGCGCCTTCAGCATACCCACCACCGAATTGCCACCAAAGCTGCGGGACCGGCTAACCTCCCACAGAAACGCTGTGGAAGGTAGCCTTACTGCCGCCCTCACAGCGACCGACAGCCCGCCCCCCACGGCTTGCCGCCCCAGGCACGCGCTTGCTACACTGGTGCCTGGAGCTGCCCCTGTGTACATCTAACAAAAGTAGCAGATCAGCAAAGTGATATACTCTCTATTATACACCTTTTTACATCTTTTGCTTAGCTGTTGAACTGAAAACAATATATACGAGTATCAAGCATCATCCCAGCATAAAGGATTTACAGTTGGCTAGGACCTAAAGGGATTTTTAGCTTTTTATTCTTAGGTTGAAAAAGGCACAGCCACCATTAGCATCATACTCACCGTGATTTAAATGAGGTGGGTTTCATTTTACTTACTTTTATTTTTGAGAAATAAAGATAATTTTACAGGGAAGCTGGGACATGATGTTATATTTGGTTTAAAATAAACCAGATGCGAATGAAAACTGTTAAACAGAGTGGATTTTGTAAGAGCATGTACTTTCTGGTGAGGTAGAATAGAAAAAAGGAGGGAAGTTGTGGCATTTGTTCATTAGTGTCTTGTAGACAAAAATACTTACATGGAACGAACGTCTTAGTAGTTGGAAGAGTGTCATAGAAAAGGAAAGAAGCAACATCTATGCACAAATTGGACACAGATGAATGTCTGAAGTGATGAAAGCTGCATAAGCAGTACACTCTCAGAGTCAGGGCGCATTTTCTCAAGGTGCCATCGGTGCCTAGTGAGCACCAAGGAGATAGTAAAACTGTGTCACAGTAGGTGATTTTCTGGTTTTATGAGAATGTGAATGTGTGTAAGTAAATGAATGAAGTAAGCTCCAATTGGCCATTCTGTTCCTTCTTTCAAATGCATATTCTGAATGTAGCACTGAACTATTGTTCAAAAATACTGTATGTTATTACAAATCATTCATTCACACACATCATGGTTATGTCTGATGCACAATGAAATCTGGATTATGCTGTTTTAAATTATCACCCATTTAAGATAATTTTCTTTATCAAATAGGATAAAAATGACTGTAATTCAAAACATTTTACCTCAAATTGATGTGAAAATTCTAGCGCTTCTATTATTTCCATTTGTCAGTTTGACTAGACCTCTTTTTTAAACACTAAATTGATGCCTCACAAGACATGTCATTTCACATTTAGCTTTTTCTGTGGTGCCGCTATCTTAATAATGAAAACATAAGCTATGGATTTGACTCTCTTATTCTTGATATGCAAGTCTGTGTCATACACTGAAATATATTTGCCATAAATTTCATAAAGTTTTACACTAATGTATGATGGTAACTCTAGAAAATATGAATGGATTTGGAAGGGGTTGTTTGTACCAAGGAGTAATTTAGACTTCATGTTGTTAGGTTTGTACTAGGGTCCTTTTCATACGCAGGATGGTTAATCGAATGTGTAAGATGTGTACAACACAAAGAAGAATTTTAAAGTTCTAGACTGATTTAGATAAAGCTCCAATTACAGTGATTTTCATTCACATGAAATCTCAGTCTCATTTTTTCCCATTGTAATATCATAGTGTGACATTCACTAGATTTTCCTCAGAGCTGAATTCCTTGTGGATAAATCTGAAAATAAATATTTCCTTTAGGGGGGAAGATAGAGTGTCTTGTCCCTTCTTCCTTCTTTAGACATTTTACTTCATGAACAGAAAGATATCTTGGTAATTCTTCAAAATAATTGTCCAGTAAATTCTGAAATACTCAATTATGTACTTAAAGTAGCTGAATCTAGGTATTTCTCACAGAACTGATGTAATGAGAATCAGAACAGTATTAAAAAAAAGTTCTCTTCACAATTGGCTTTGTTGCCATCCTGTGTTTGTAGGCACTCCCTGCTTTTAATACACATCAGATTCATTGAGTTGATTTTTTCTGAGCCACGTGATAATGATAAAACTGCTAGGTAGTTATATATCGCTTTATATATTCAAAGCACTTTGCAAATATTGACTGAACAGTCCTAGGGAGACATACATGTTACCTCTATTTTCCACAGATTGGGAAATTGAGGAATAGAGATGAAGTGACTTGCCCAAGGTTACAGGAAGAATCAGTGTCAGAATCAGGATACAAATTCAGGAGTTCCTTGGTCCAAGACCATACTTCTTGAAAAATATTAGCAGGAGATACTGAATTAGTAGCAACCTGTGTTAATATATGATTTTATCATTGTATCCAATGCTATTGCAAAATATTGTCTGTAGGTTAGTGTTCTCTTTGTATACTTATTTTTTAAAAATTGCATCTCAATGAATAGAAGTTCTTGTGTACATCAGATAATATCTTTAAAGTTGGCTTTATGTATATAACTGTTTGGAGCTCATTTTTCTTGACTGATTCTATGTGGTGAAAAATTGGACTCCTACACATGTTAAAAGTGGCTTTATCAAAGTGAAATAGACATAATTTACTGTTGGGAACAATTAATAGGGTAGTATTACTGTTACTATTATATTGTTTTTACAAAAACCGTATGAAGTGCATAACTTTAGGTGACTATAATTGACTACTTACACTGATGTAATAAGTGTACTTGTGTTCTATTTAATTCTCAGATTTCTGCAAGTGTATCAAATTATTTTTAAGTCAGACTGTAATCAATCACAAGTGCAACAGACTGCCAACTTGTATCACTTACATAAACAGACCATATAACTCAGGTATCATATTCACACACTCATTAAAGAGGGCTGTAATGCACTACAACTGCAAAGCATAATTTATTTCTTACTGGGGGGTACAAGTTCATCAGCAGAAAGCTTTAACTAGTACATATGTATAGGGTAGATCTAAAGTGATTATGGAAATGTCACTGCAGGACAATACACCATTAGTAGTCCCTCATACACTGTTTCTGTCCCCTTATGTTTATTGATAATTAAGTAGCACATTGGGATGTCATGTTAAGAATGAGTGCAAAATGTCCTTTTTATCCTCTGCAATGAATATGGTCTTTTTGTACCATCCAATGATTGTTCTGTTTGCGTTGATAACAAATGACATCTTTCTCCTTGTAATGTGCCTGCAGGGTTAAATGACTTTATTATTATTAATGAGTCATTGCTCCAGCTGCCCAGAAACAGAGGAAATAGAAAACATAAGAGACTTAAGTCTAAGTAATGGCAAATGTAATTATTACCTTTCAAATTTCATTTATGCACTGATAAGAACGTTGTTAATCAAACACTGCCCTTTCTCTGAATTCCATGTTTTTCTTTCCTTTAATGAAAGGAAGAGCAGATTTAAAATGCAGCTGAGGGTGTGCTTTGGCAATTTGACAAAGTGGTAGTGGCAGAACACTAGTGTTGAGAACTGGTTACAAACCTTTGTCTAGTGATCAAGGGTTCCCTGGTTCAAAGGGTTTTCCAAGTGACAGACCCACCCCTGTGTCAGCCATATCGAGGAAAGTCTCACATTGGGAGGGGGGAAAAAAGGCTGTGGGAGGGGAGGTGCTTTGTCCTGCTGTGAGACAGTGTATGCCAAGGTCTTGTTCTGCCACTCTGTCTTTCCAGCCAAGGTTGTACAACATGATTAAGCAGATTAATAAGCACAACAGAATTGAAACTCCACCAACCAGTTCAGGAAAATTAAATTGTGCTTTTTCATTAATAAATTTGATCTGTTGACCCCCACATATTAGGCTAATTATGATCTTTTTTTATTGGATTTTCAAGGTTTAAGCTGCAATTTAGGATTTGTACTTCTATGGCAATGATGGGGAGTCACAGAGAATATGAAAATGTGATAGATTAAGTTAGCTCTTGTTTCTTCTGCTATGTGCTCATTTTAATCCATAGCAAATGTTTTAGGAGGTATGGCGTGCCAATAATATTTCTTAGTACTGACTGATCATCATAATGTAGCAGGTATTTGGTTGAAATGAAGACTTTTTCTACAGTGTGATTTTAAAATGCTCAGTAGCTTTCTTAGGATTTCAGTCTCAGTCATATTGTTTGTGTGGAGCTGATCAGAAAAAGGAATGTCTGTCCTGCAGGAAATTCTGACACTCTGAAATTGGTTTTCCTTGTGAATCAGAACAAAAAATGGGAATTTCAAAATTTCTTGTGAAACAGACATTTTAAAAAAACAAACATTGAAACAGTTTGTTTTAATAATGCTGAATAATGTCATTTTGATAAGGCAAAAATGTTTCCTTATGATAATGTCAAAACAAATGTTAAATATGATATAGACAATATTCAGTATAATGAATATAATTTGTATAAGATCAAAAGCAACAAATCAAACATTTATATATAATTAGAGTTTCTTTGCCAAAATATTAATTGAAAGCAACACCTGCCCAGAAAACATTCAGCTTTTGATGAAAACTGAATTTTCCTACAGAAAACTGTTCTCTGAAAAAATTTAACCAGCTCTATGTACATGCTATAACCAAAATATTTGGATGTGCATGTTTATAATGTGCCAATCAAAGGTAATATCCAGGTGATACCCACCCAAACTCCAAGTGCTTTCAAGACACTTTTAAGATTTAAATAAAACACAGAAGGGAATTGGTGAATTGAATTTTACATCCACACCTCTGTTTCATGTTGATGTCTGTATTTGGTTTAATGCATATTTTTCATCGTAACAGTGGTATTGGTTCTTTCCCAGCTGAAAGGGATATGAGCAAACTGGTAAGTTCTAGCCATTCAGCAAGTTGAGAGTACTTATATATCCAAGTCATAGCACTGACAAGAATTGTGCTGCTGGAGGTGGTGTCTTTACAATCTACTGGTAGCACTATGCCACTCCCAGTAATTGAAAGTCTCATGGCACTTTTCATAATAATAGTGTGTCTAAATGCATGTCCTGGACCAGTGTTAATTATATGTAATTGCTCAACCTCCTGTGCCTTTGGTCAGATGTGGTTTTCTTCATTGCTATCCAGAATTGCACTCTATAGGGTGTTTTTCTGCTTATAAAGAGCAACCACATAACATCCTAGAAGAAGTAGCTACAGTTCAGTGATGTCATACTGTCTCAAACATGTGCATACACATACATTTATATGTGGTTTTCCATGTTTCACTTTGCAAGCTAAAGTTAATACAGAATGCAACTGCCCAAATATTAAGATGTGCTGTCGTTATCTGAGTGCTCTGTATTGATTTCTGGGTACTGTGACAAGGCAGGTCTCACCACTCTAGTGCCTCCTGCCAGCTGTCATGGGAATTAGCTCTGCTCCCGGCACCCTCCTCTGATGTTGCCTCCCTGCCATCACTTTTGTTCCAGGACCCATGCCCCTCTCAGGACTACAGCATCTCTTCAGTGACATTGCACTCTGGCTGTGCTACACCCTGTGTACCCCCATTCCAGGGAACCTGCAATCTCTGTCCACTCACTCCCTTGGTGGCAACTGCAGTCCACTGGCCGCAGTCCGCAGCCCCAGGCCAACTGGGAGTGGGAGCCACCATCGGCAGAACCTGCGGACGGGGCAGGTAAACAAACTGGCCTGGCCCTCCAGGGATTTTCCCTACACAAGCGGCATCCCAAGTTTGGGAAGCACTGCCTTAGAGCCCAGTGTGGTGACCCATCACAGTTTAGTTTAAGGTGCTCCACTCATGCCCTTATTATGGTAGAATCCATATTTGTTCATCTTTAGGGAATGCTGAAAAATACTTATTTTTTAAATCAGGAATTTAGAGATGGTTTGAGTTAAGTTATGTGTAATGGATCATTCTAGGAAGATTTAATTTATTTTTATGGAAAGGAAATTTACTATAGGTAGCTTGTATCAGTAGTTAATATATATATTTAATTGATTTTACCCTTGGTTTTTGTATTTAAATATTGTAAAACTGTTAAGAGCCATTGGAATTGGCTTTTTAAAAAAATCAAGCTAAATACATGAATAAAACTGAGTATTTTCCTAGATCTTATGACTAATAAAGCAAATACAGATTTAATTATAATAGCAGTATAACATCCATATGAAGGTTTTTAGAATATTATTATAGCTGTCCCAGTGTTTGTGGTTAGAGCAGCATCTGATTTCAGACTGCTTTCTGGACAACAGTATGCATCCAAATGAAACTATAATTTCAAAGCATTCTCTCCCAGTCCTGGCTAGGAACTCAAAGGCAGAATGTACACTAGCTTTTTTGGCAGCAGACATTCATTGTTTTGTCTTGAATATTAGGTCTTAATGAAAATATCTGAGCCATGGGTGGATGCCGAAATGCATTGCTACAGTGTAGTTAAAGCTAATTAAAGTTTTTTTAAAAGAGATAATTCAATTAAAATTTAATGTAATACAATATTAATACACATTCAACTCTGTGGTTTTATATTCTTTTTTTAAAGAAGACAGGTTTAAATAATGTTTAGTGCCAAGTTTTGCACTTGGATGTACCTATGCAACTGTCAGTAAAGTCAGCAGAAATAGTATGAGCACATTTTAGAGCAGAAGTGGGCCTCTCTTCTTCTAAATGTATCCCTTTGAGTTGCATACATATCATTTGTCAGTTGATTGCATGTGGGATTTTAAAACAAATGTAATTGTTTTCCTTTCTTTAAACATGTTAGCAGGGCCATAGATGGCTCAAGGGAGTGGCAATGACTAAAGTGCCTACATCGAATTCCCCATTTGGAATGATTCCCAAGTAATTAAAAACAAAGTTCCAATCCTGCAGTCTCCCTTGGCAGACCCCACTTAGGTCAACAAGACTCCATACAGATGCAAGGGTCTGCCTACACAGAGCTGATATGAGTACTGGGGCCAAAATTATCCATGGCAATTACTATCTGGGTTTGTAAAACAAATTAGTGGTCTCAGTCTATTTTCAATTTGACAGATGTCCACATTATAAAACTATGTGACTCAGTTGGGTCTTACTAGTATCTTTGTTGACACTGAACAACACAGCTCTCTGCTGTACTGAATTGTGCGTGACTCTGTATTTCCGATGACTCAGAATGTTTCTGTTGCACTGCCAAGTCTGGGCAATGTTCTGAGAGAAGGGGACTCACTGTATATATACACCAGAGAATAGGAGATTGTGCACTGAGCTGTGGGCCAGGTAATCAAGAGGTCAGCTCACCTTTACTGACTACTGTTTATAATATCTCTGTACATCACAATCCTTTTTACTGAGCAAGGTCCCATAGCCCCTTGTAGAACACTGTAAAAGAGGAGGATTGGAGACCCTGAATTTAGCCTCCAGAAAGACCTTATGCTTAGCACAACCTTCCTCCAGAGGCTGTAGGATTTTTTTCTTTTTATGGCAGTCTGTATGAAATTCTTCCATTCAACAGTAACAATCTAAAAGAGATTTTTAAAAAAGAGAGGAAATGCTTTGCAATAAATACATTCCTCATCGGGATACTTTATGAAGCCCAGTGAGGAAGGTTCCTCCTTTGCTTAGTTACAAAGAAAAGAAAACCTTACATATCTCAAAAGCAGTTTCTAGCCATCCTCTGGCCTCATTTCAGTGATCATCAGTGGAGAGTTTGAAGGTTGAATGGTATGGTGAGCATTGAGATCTTAGAGGTTGTTCTTGCAGTTCAGGCTTAGTGCAGTCTGCATTGTTCCTGCTTGTGCTGTACCTAGTTTATGGATTGTAGAGGCTCTCATTTTCCAGGACTGCCCTTGACGGATTTGGTAACAGAGACTCCCCTCGAGACTGTCACCCAATGAGCTGAGATAACACTGAGAACAACCCTCCTGCCAGAACAGATGCCCCTCTACTTCTGTCTTCCTGAGTTAGACACTCCAGTCAGCTCCAGCACAGACCCAGAGGTTGAGCCACGCCTCTCTGCAGTTAACTGAGATCCACTGAGCCAGGGGCTTCTCAATTAACAGGGACTTTCCCAACGCCCAGTGTTCAGCCTTTCTGGGAGCCTGAACCCAAATAAATCCGTTTTACTCTGTATAAAGCTTATACAAGGTAAATTCATAAATTGTTTGCGCTGTATATCACCGATAGAGAGAGATGCACAACTGTTTGCTGCCCCAGGTATTAATCACTTACTCTGGGTTTATTAATAAATGAAAGTGATTTTATTAAGTATAAAAAGTAGGATTTAAGTGGTTTCAAGTACTAACAGACAGAACAAAGTAAGTTGCCAAGCAAAATAAAGCAAAAACATGCAAGTCTAAGCCTAATACATTAAGAAACTGATTACAGGTAACATCTCACTCTCAGAGATGTTCCAATAAGCTTGTTTCACAGACTAGACTCCTTCCTAGTCTGGGTCCAATCCTTTCCTCTGGTACAGTCCTTGTTAGTTCCAGCAGACATCCCAGGTGAGAAGAAGGGGTTTTCTCATGAGTGGCAGCCTCTTTTGTCCTGCTGCACCCCCTTTTATAGCTTTCGCACAAGGCGGGAGTCTTTTGTCTATGCTTGTCCCCCCCCCACCTCAAAGAATTAAGATGGATTCCAGTATCATGTGACATGGTCACATGTCACTGTAAGACCTCTAGTCTCCATTCTTCCTGGGTTGTCCCACATATACATGGGAAGTCTTGCAGGTAAATAAACCATTTACAACCAATTGTCCGAGTCAGTGGGAGCCATCAAGATTCTAAACCGCCATTAATGGCCCACACTTTGCATAATTACAATAGGACCTCAGAGCTATATTTCATATTTCTAGCTTCAGATACAAGAATGATACATGCAAACAAATAGGAGGAATATATTCTGTAAGTTATAACCTTTGTTATGTTACCTTACAAGAGACCTTTTGCTTAAAGCATATTCCAGTTACATCATATTGACACTCATAAACCGATTTTCATAAAACATATGGAGTGCATCACACTGCCATTAATAGCACTTAGAAATTACCTACTGATATATGTTTAATTAGATTAGCCTTATTCTTTCCAGAATTGGGAGATCTGAGCTCTCTCACCCTTACACTTCTTCTTTCCTTTTTAAACTCAGTAAATGATAGACAAAGGGTAGGTACATAGTTGTGTTCACACATGCACAGCACATTTGGAGGAGAACAAAATTATTCAGCCTGCAACCAGTTAAGATGTCAGTAGCAGACGCATTTACAAGAATATCTTATATGTAACATTCAATATTGCCTAGGCAAGAGAGGCTATAAAGATTTAAGGATTTGAGCTCTCTGTATACCAACTTCTTCCACCTCATGTGGAGAATTCAGTAATTTCTAGTAAAATCCTGCAGCTATATAACAGTTTTGGTACTTTTAAAGGGATCAAGAAATTATTTTACATACTTAACCCAGGTTTACATGCAGAAGATACAAAAAGCTGCACTGGGGATTATTCATTTACATTTTCTGAAGCAAACAGACTTCTTGCACAGTAAAGGATATCCTTACTGGTAAAACAAAAATCCCATGCATTTTACATTTTTTCATCTGTTTCTCAGTTTTTCCAGGGAAAAACTGCCATGTTTTCAGTACAACAGTAACCAGATTTCATCTGTAAAGCACATTTTCCAAATAGTTGAAAAATAATTGTATGTAAGTGATGATAAACTACATTTAATAGGATGCAAGAATGTATCTGAATTAAAATGATGTTTAGTAAAGGAATCTAAAAGTGGTTTTTACTCATAGTATTCAAGATTTCTTTTCTTTTCTCTCTTCATTCTGCTTTTACCTTATTGCCAGTTCATCTAAAATAATAATATTGACCAAAAATCGCCAGAAGACAAAAGATTCTCCTAAAGAAAGTATGTAATGAAAGTACATACCATGTTGTACTAAGTCTTGATTAAATAAATAATTGAACTTAAGTGAATACACATGTGTTTAATTGGTGGTAATTGACTCTTATATGCTTTCCTAATGAGGTACGGTACTTGAATAATTAGTGATGGTAAAAGTGAATATAGATACTTTTACAAAGGGTATGTCTACATCTACAATTTTGCAGCGCTGGTTGTTACAGCTGTATTAGTACAGCTGTATAGGGCCAGCGCTGCAGAGTGGCCACACTTACAGCAACCAGTGCTGCAAGTGGTGTTAGATGTGGCCACACTGCAGCGCTGTTGGGCGGCTTCAAGGGGGGTGTTCGGGGAATGCGAGAGCAAACCGGGGAAGGAGACCAGCTTCGCCGCGGTTTGCTCTCGCGTTCCCCGAACCCCCCTGCAAACCGCAGGGAAGGAGACCTGCTTGCTCGGGGGTTCGGGGAACGCGAGAGCAAACTGCAGGGAAGGAAACCTGCTTGCACTGGGGTTCGGGGAACGCGAGAGCAAACCGGGGAAGGAGACCAGCTTCCCCGCGGTTTGCTCTCACGTTCCCCGAACCCCCCTGCAAACCGCAGGGAAGGAGACCTGCTTGCTCGGGGGTTTGGGGAACGCGAGAGCAAACCGCAGGGAAGGAGACCTGCTTGCACGGGGGTTCGGGGAACGTGAGAGCAAACCGCAGGGAAGGAGACCTGCTTGCACTGGGGTTCGGGGAACGCGAGAGCAAACCGGGGAAGGAGACCAGCTTCCCCGCGGTTTGCTCTCGCGTTCCCCGAACCCCCCTGCAAACCGCAGGGAAGGAGACCTGCTTGCACGGGGGTTCGGGGAACGCGAGAGCAAACCGGGGAAGGAGACCAGCTTCCCCGCGGTTTGCTCTCGTGTTCCCCGAACCCCCCTGCAAACCGCAGGGAAGGAGACCTGCTTGCTCGGGGGTTCGGGGAACGCGAGAGCAAACCGGGGAAGGAGACCTGCTTGATTACCAGAGAGGCTTCCTCAGGTATGCTGGGATACCTGCTTATTCCACGGAGGTCAAGAAAAGCGCTGGTAAGTGTCTACACTTGATTACCAGCGCTGGATCACCAGCGCTGGATCCTCTACACCCGAGACAAAACGGGAGTACGGCCAGCGAGTTGCAGCGCTGGTGATGCCCTGCAGATGTGTACACCTCCTAAGTTGCAGCGCTGTAACCCCCTCACCAGCGCTGCAACTTTGTGATGTAGACAAGCCCAAAATGTCTGGGGTTTAAGCAGTTTTCTGTCAATTATCCCTTCTTTTGTTTGTGAAGTGCCACGTTTGTGTGACACCACCTTTTCTGTTGCAGAGAACATATCCAACTGTGTTTTTGCTAATGAAAATAGGCATGCAGTTATTTCTCATGCAAGCTCTTTTTTTGTTAAGCTGAGTGATACTCTTTTGATATTTTCAAGCAAGTTTCCTTTTCCAAGCAGGAATCTTTTCATAAGGATCAGAGCCCTTTTAATCCCAGCAGCAGAAGCCGGTGCAGTCCAGCATGACGTACTGGCTCTTGCCGGTACGCTGTACCAGACCAGACCGGCTCACTTTCACCTCTGACTGAAAGTCAATGGAACTTTGGTGCCTAAGGCCCAGAGCCTCAAATGTGTTTAGGTTTCTAACTCCCATATAAATATCTAAATACTTTTGAGGATCTGGGCTTAAGTGCCTAAGACATTTTTGAAAACGAGATCTAGGGTCCTAAATCAGTTAGGCATTGCAACACCTAAATACTTTTTAAAATCTGGGCCCTGACTTCCAAACTGTGTTAAACTCCTGTCTGCATTTTAGGTGCTTAATTGTGATTACAAATCTGGCCCTGAATCCCATAAAACAAATGTAAGCAATGTAGTAATTTAAATTATTGCCTAGTATAAAATTCAATTTTAATCTCGGTCGTACTTTATATGAAGGCATCATTTATAAAGAGGTAGTAAACGATTAATAGCTGTTTAATCAGTTGTTTCTTATAGAGTCCAGAGGCCAATAGGGTACTTATAACTAGTGCTTATAACTAGCAATAATCTCTTTTAATGATGTGCTGAAAAACATCTAATACCACATGCTACTTGTGTCTGTAACATGTTTATAATTTACTGACATTTTGCATATTAAGTTTTCATTTATAAATAATATATGAAATGTGACTGTACTCTTAAATGGACAATCCTATATTACCTGTACACATTGACTAGCTAAGGGGACATTCTTATGTCACTCCTCTCTCCATCCAGGCAAAAAGTGTGAGGGTGGCGTGAAGAAACCCTGGAGCTGCAGGAGGAGACCAGGCACACTGAGGGGCCAGGATAGATGTCAGGCTGTGGGGGCACAAAATTAATTCATTAGAATTTTAGGGTCTGGGAAGAAGTTGGAAGCTTAGACAGCAAGTTATAATTGTATCATTTGTAATTTGATCTCAGTTGGGTCTTCCCAACTGAGCAAGAACTCCTTTAGTAGAGACCATCATCACCTTGGTGTATAAATTTAGGCAACACTGTAATAATCATACACACTTTGGTGGGGGGCAGAGAGAGTTTGAAAATCAAAAGACCAACCAAAAGGACTGGTATAATCTTTGTATATATACTCATGTTTTCTGCCAATAATATCATGATTTTGGGAGTCCGAATCATGATTTTGAAGCTTTTTAGGTTGGCAATACCATGTATTGGGCTGGCCAGTCATAGTAAAGGAAGGCTGAAAATGGCACAGTTAACCAGACCCTGGATTGGCTCTTTGATAAGGGCACACTGGCCCATGATGCTTGATGTTGAAAAAACGTCCTGATCAATATAATAAATGGCCTGTGCTGCCCTGTTTGATTTTTGTTTGTTTCTTTAGCCTGGCCTGAGTGCCTACTGGTCGTTTTCAATATGTTTGTGAATTACTGTAGCAGTGTGCATAGCAGTATTTTCTAGCTTGTGTGGTTCATTAAGTAGACATTGAAAGCCTGCTTCTCACAGTTGCTGAGGACTCATGAATCACACTGAAGTTAAAGTTGTGGGTACACCGCGCCTCTGAAAAAATCAGGTCCAAGAAGTGGATTATATTCTTGCATGATCACTGTTACCTAGCAGCATCATAATCTGAGGCCCAGCAAGTCTGTCCTTGTCTTCTATCAACCAAGGATAGGTGCATTCACTGGAAAACAAGGAGTTGCATCTAACCAAGATTTGACATGCTGTAGAAACATCTGATGAGAGCATGAATAACATTTTTGGTCACCGAAAACAAACTATTCAATTATACCTTTCCACTTTAAAGAGTCTACTCTCTTCTTCATAAGCAAGGGATTTATATATCACGGTACACCTTAACAGAAAGAAAGAAAAAATATTTGGTGGCACTATTTTTACCTCAAAACATCTTCCCTCCCTAACAGTGCAATCAACTGCCTGGCTGCTCCCATTAGCCCAGTCTCAGCGTGTCACTAACCCATAGACACAATCCAATGAATTTATATTCTGCCTTAGGCTTCACTACCTTTGCAAGGATCCAGATTTAGCAAGGAGATGCAGGATCCTGGAAGTCTCCTAAAAAGGCTTATGTTTTGAACTGTTTATTAGAGTTTTATTTCTGGCTTTGTCTTCATTGCAAAAAGCGTGGGGTTTTATCCATCAAAATAGCTGTCTCAGCGTAAAACTCTAATGGACACAAGTTTTTAACCTCAGTATAGCTAGTCATGGTGATTTCTATAACTGCCACCTGAATTTGTGTTGAGCTACTACATCAAGGTAAAACTACCCAGGCTTTGTCTTCACTAGGTTTTTACATTGAGATGCCTAATCAAGTTAGCTACCTCAATGTAAAACCACACCTATTTTATTTTTTCCAGTGAAGACATAGCCTCTACTTAAATTTCAGAATAGGAATGCATTGGTAGAAAATGGAAGCAGGGTGGAGCTGTCACCCTCCAGAAACCCTGCCAATGATCTACCTTTACATTTTCTGAAATTTGTCGGGAATTGAATTAAAGCATTCCCATTTACTTGAGTGAAAGTTGTAGAGCTATATCCAAAGAAACTCTCCCAAAATGTAAGGGCAGATTCTGCTTATAGAATTGAACAATTCATTTTGGATTAAGTGCCTCACCCCAGTTCTGCTCATTTTGAGGTATGATGTTGAATTAAACTATTTGTCCAAGGTATCAAAATGTTGGGAAGGATTTTTCACTTTCTGATCAGGACGTAACATTCATAGATTCATAGATTCTAGGACTGGAAGGGACCTCGAGAGGTCATCAAGTCCAGTCCTCTGCCCTCATGGCAAGATCAAATACTGTCTAGACCATCCCTGATAGACATTTATCTAACTTACTCTTAAATATCTCCAGAGATGGAGATTCAACAACATCCCTAGGCAATTTGTTCCAGTGTTTAACCACCCTAACAATTAGGAACTTTTTCCTAATGTCCAACCTGAACCTCCCTTGCTGCAGTTTAAGCCCATTGCTTCTTGTTCTATCCAAGGTGAACAAGTTTTCTCCCTCCTCCTTATGACACCCTTTTAAATACCTGAAAACTGCTATCATGTCCCCTCTCAGTCTTCTCTTTTCCAAACTAAACAAACCCAGTTCTTTCAGCCTTCCTTCATAGGTCATGTTCTCAAGACCTTTAATCATTCTTGTTGCTCTTCTCTGGACCCTCTCCAGTTTCTCCACATCTTTCTTGAAATGCGGTGCCCAGAACTGGACACAATACTCCAGTTGAGGCCTGACCAGCGCAGAGTAGAGCAGAAGAATGACTTCTCGTGTCTTGCTCACAACACACCTGTTAATGCATCCCAGAATCACATTTGCTTTTTTTGCAACAGTATCACACTGTTGACTCATGTTTAGCTTGCGGTCCACTATAACGCCTAGATCCCTTTCTGCCATACTCCTTCCTAGACAGTCTCTTCCCATTCTGTATGCGTGAAACTGATTTTTCTTTCTTAAGTGGAGCACTGCGTTTGTCTTTGTTAAACTTCATCCTGTTTAACCTCAGACCATTTCTCCAGTTTGTCCAGATCATTTTGAGTTATGACCCTGTCCCCCAAAGCAGTTGCAATCCCTCCTAGTTTGGTATCATCTGCAAACTTAATAAGCGGACTTTTTATGTCAATATCTAAGTCGTTGATGAAGATATTGAACAGAGCCGGTCCCAAAACAGACCCCTGCGGAACCCCACTTGTTATACCTTTCCAGCAGGATTGGGAGCCATTAATAACTACTCTCTGAGTACGGTTATTCAGCCAGTTATGCACTCACCTTATAGTAGCCCCATCTAAATTGTATTTGCCTAGTATATCCATAAGAATGTCATGTGAGACTGTATCATGCCTTAACTAAAGTCTAGGTATACCACATCCACTGCTTCTCCCTTATCCACAAGACTCATTATACTATCAAAGAAAGCTGCCAGATTGGTTTGACACGATTTGTTTTTTACAGATCCATGCTGGTTATTCCCTATCACCTTACCACCTTCCAAGTGTTTGCAGATGATTTCTTTAATTACTTGCTCCATTATCTTCCCTGTCACAGAAGTTAAACTAACTGGTCTGTAGTTTCCTGGGTTGTTTTTATTTCCCTTTTTATAGATGGGCACTATATTTGCCCTTTTCCAGTCTTCTGGAATCTATCCCATCTCCCATGATTTTCCGGAGATAATAGCTAGAGGCTCAGATACCTCCTTTATTAGCTCCTTGAGTATTCTAGGATACATTTTTTCAGGCCCTGGTGATTTGCAGGCATCTAACTTTTCTAAGTGATTTTTAACTTGTTCTTTTTTTTTATTTTATCGTCTAAACCTACCCCCTTCCCATTAACATTCACTATGTTAGGCATTCCTTCAGACTTCTCGGTGAAGACCTAAACAAAGAAGTCATTAAGCATCTCTGCCATTTCCAAGTTTCCTGTTACTGTTTCTCCCTCGTCACTGAGCAGTGGGCCTACCCTGTCCTTGGTTTTCCTCTTGCTTCTAATGTATTGAAAAAAAGTCTTCTTGTTTCCCTTTATTTCCATAGCTAGTTTGAGCTCATTTTGTGCCTTTGCCTTTCTAATCTTGCCTCTGCATTCCTGTGTTGTTTGCCTATATTCATCCTTTGTAATCTGTCCTAGTTTCCATTCTTTATATAACTCCTTTTTATTTTTTAAATCATACAAGATCTCCTGGTTAAGCCAAGGTGATCTTTTGCCACATTTTCTATCTTCCCTACCCAGCGGAATAGCTTGCTTTTGGGCCCTTAATAGTGTCCCTTTGAAAAACTGCCAACCCTCCTCAGTTGTTTTTCCCCTCTGTCTTGATTCCCATGGGACCTTACCTATCAGCTCTCTGAGTTTACCAAAATCCGCCTTCCTGATCTCCATTGTCTATTTTGCTATACTCCCTTCTATCCTTCCTTAGAATTGCAAACTCTATGATTTCATGATCACTTTCACCCAAGCTGCCTTCTACTTTCAAATTCTCAACGAGTTCCTCCCTATTTGTTAAAATCAGGTCTAGAACAGCTTCCCCCCCAGTAGCTTTTTCAACTTCTGAAATAAAAAGTTGTCCGCAGTGCAGTCCAGGAACTTATTGGATAGTCTGTGCCCCGTTGTGTTATTTTCCCAACATATATCTGGATAGTTGAGGTCCCCCATCACCACCAAATCTTGGGCTTTGGATGATTTTGTTAGTTGTTTAAAAAAAGCCTCATCCACCTCTTCCACCTGGTTAGGTGGCATGTAGTAGACTCCTACCATGACATCACCCTTGTTTTTACCCCTTTTAGCCTAACCCAGAGACTCTCAACACCTCTGTCTCCTATGTCCATCTCCACCTCAGTCCAAGTGTGTCCATTTTTAATCTATAAGGCAACACCTCCTCCCTTTTCCCCTGTCTGTCCTTCCTGAGCAAGCTGTACCTATCCACACCAACATTCCAATCATGTGTATTATCCGACCAAGTTTCAGTGATGCCAACAATGTCATAGTTGTATTTATTTATTAGCACTTCCAGTTCTTCCTGCTTATTACCCATACTTCTCGCATTTGTATGTAGGCATCTAAGATACTGGTTTGATCTTGCCTCCCAGTTTTGCCCTAACCCTCCTTTCTCTCTGCCATTATAGCTCACGCTCTGTCTTGTTTCCGACCCATGTTCCCCATATACCTTTGGGCTTTGCTCCCATCAGGAAACAATTCATTTCATGTTGGACTGAAATCAAAGGTGGCAGGAAGCCTATTCTTGAAAAATCTCCAGCCAAAGGCTGCAGGCTCAGAAAGTTCTGACAGCTCAGATAAGTATCTAAATTCTTCAATGCACATTCAGATTGAACCTAAACAGAGCAGATGGAGGGTCTCCCATTATTAATGTATGATTTCTGTCTTGGCCCAGTAGAGAATGGGACCTGTATATCAGACTGAAGATTTAAAGAAAGCTGCCTAGTGCTTTAGTGGGTCTTTGAATAAAGTGTTTCAAAGCCTGGAATAATCACTCTCTCTCTTATTTTTCTTCAATTTATTGAAACTTAAATATTCATAGCAATCTGCTCCCAAAGTTATTTTATTATTAAAGCAAAAAGGTAGAGTATATTATAACAGCAATCATTTAGGATTTCTACATTAAAGCATCTTGCTGCTGACCTCATTAAAGCAACCCAGCTTATACTAACAGACCATTTCAACTTTCTTTTTTACCCCCTCAATTTTTACTGTCGCTTCTGGTCTCTTACATAGCTAAGGTTTCTAAAATATGTTACCCAAGTGGCTAGTTTTGGTCACCACGGTAATTCTTGACCATAATTTCCCTATATTAAGGCTGCATTCCATCTTAGATTGAGTACCACCTCCTGCACAAAAAAAGAGAGATCCATTTTTTATTAGCTGTTGGCCAACATGAGCAGTTTAAGGGTCTCATCAGCATCACTCTGGTGAGTTCCTGCTGAGCAGATAGCACTAAAAATGCTACTGGAGCTTTTTTAATAAGAAATGCTTCAATAAATGAGAGGCCCTTCTTGCTGCTGACAGAATAGCATTGGCACCACAACCTATGTATTTTTGCCTGGGTTGTGTTGTGAAAATGTGAAAAATAGCTCAGCGATGGCATAATTATGGGCAATTTGCTTAATTATGTGCTAATTGTTGCTTGCTTTGTAATGAAACAAGAGTGTGCTAAATGTAATGTTGGACGGGTCACATCCGGAACATGTCATATTCAGGACTGGCTTTTTGTTAAGACTTCAACTAGATAACTTAGGCTGCCTAAATATTTTAAGTTATGTGTTTAACTTGTTTCCTAATTTTCCTTTTTAAAGGCAGTCCTCTGTGTGCACCAAAGCAGGCACAAAGCCAGCATTGATACAGTACATTTAAAGGTAGATTAGATATGTCTATACATTTCTATCTACAGATATCCACATGCGCAGCAAACATTAATGAATAAAGCCTCACATGCCTGTGAGATAGATAACAATTCTTGCCCATGTTATACAGATGGGGAAACTGAGGCATGGGCATTTTCAGAAGAATTTCGCACATTGGGTGCTCAGCTTTTTTGAAAACTCAGGCATCAGGCTTAGAAGCTGAGCATGTTTGAAAATCTGACCCCAAGTAATTCGCTCAAGGGCACATAGAAAGTCTGTGGCACAATGGTAACAGGAACCAGATGTCTTGACTGATTCTTATCCATAGGATCATCTTTTTCAGCATCAAGTGTCACAGAACTGATAGTCATTCATAAACCATGCACAAACCTCAACAGTGAGAAACAGAAGTTCTACATCAAAACCAAACCTAATGAGAATTAGCAGTTGATAACCCTGGCTTTTTAAAATGCTCTCAGAAATAAGTGTTCTTCACAGTGGAATATAGAGAATGCTGCTTTGAAATAGCGGCGCTGAAATACACAGTTTTGTTGCAAACATACAGATTTCATGTGTCTATGCCTGTTTGTGTGAATTTTGGGTTCTTGGGTTCCTTTATGTATTGAAAGGAAAAGATTACCTTTCTATGATTCTTTGTTTCAACCTGAGCAATTAATGCTTGGGGGGGAAAAGTAGTCAAACAGTATTTACACGTACTGTATGTACCGTCCTGCTCTTTCTTTGGCAAAAAACCTATCTGCACATATTTAGAGAAGCAAATAAGGTTAAATGATCAGTTTTTGAACTGAAGACTGGCTCCTGGAAATACTGGTGTTTGAAACTTGGCTTTTACATATCTTTATTGAAAACTGCTTTGCCCTACAAATGACAAAGGCTGTGGAACAATGAAGGAAGCTTTTTAGCTATTGTGCTTCCAGTTAGACTTGACTGCTCTGAGAAGACAGGAATTCATGTGGCAGAGTAGTCTTTTAAAAGTGTTCTTCATTCTGGGGCAGACAAATAAAATAAACATGATCCCCCAGTTAGTTGCCAAAAGCAATCTAAGGTTCAAATAAAAATAGTAAGTGTATTTTTGTGAATGAGTACAGTCCATTCTGTGAACTGAAAATGCTATCTTTCTTTAAAACACAACTCACACTATAAATGGGAAAGATGAAAGAGATGGTGAGGGTAGATAAGTGCTCTATAGTGAGGGTCCATAAGGACAGAAATATCAGAACCCAATCTAGGTCTACTTTTTCCAATATTGTTTATTTTTATATGTAGATATTGAGAATATATCCTCCTCTTCCTGCTTTCAGGGAAAATAGCCCCACTCCTTCTGGCATATGAGAGGGAACTTTAGAGATTCTGCATTGCAGTAGCAAGTGGAAAGCAACACGTGGCTATTGAAAATATGATCTTCAAAAGCTACAAGGCAGGAAGCATCAAGGGCCTTCTTCAGTTCATCTGGTGGAGGCAGGACCAGGTACCAGTGAGATTGGTGAGGTGATGTACCCATGATTTCTCACAAAAATACTAATGAGGCAAGGGACAGAATGAGAACCAGTATTTCAACCCCTCGCCTGTCAATCAATAAAAGAGGTTCAGGAAAATTCCGTCTCACCCTTAATCCAACAGTGACTTGTCAGCGCTGCTTGCCAGTTGAGCTTTGTGAATAATGGATTTTTAGTTCGCTGGCAGTTCTGGAAAAAAAAAAGTTTGACAAAAATGTTTGCCCAGCTCTACCTGTCACAGGTATATACATGCACACAAATGCCACAGCCACTAGAGGGAAGCCAAGGGAGTGAATCCAGAAAGCACCATGGTCAGTCACGCTGCCTCTGGCAACTGGTCTCCTAAACTTTGAACTTCACACTTACCTTAGCTGTGCAACCTCTTTATTCCTCTCATTCCAACCAGCAACCCCATTCTGAGATGAAAGAACTAAATCTTATGGTGAGTGGGAACATAACTGCATAAAGACAATGATCTTTTTCTGTTCTAGATCAGTAACAATGATCCACAATCAGAATACTCAGAAATCAGGTGCAATATTTATGCTTCAGCTGGTACTCCTAGTATAATATTTCACCTGTGTGAAGCTCCTCTTTCCTATTAATAGAGAATTATTAAAAAAAAAATACTGTATGACTAAATCCTAGTTTAGACATCAATGAAGCACCAGTGCCAAATTGCTATTCAGAGAGGCCCAAAATGGTAAAGAAAAGAGAATGACAAAGTAGAAGGAAAAAGGAGAATGAATTAGTCTCAGAAAGAAAAAAGATACATAACACTGCTTGGAAAAAGCAGGTACAAAAAAGATGGTGCCTGGTGAATATTCATGCAGAACACTTACTATATTTCATTTTAGGTTCAGCCAAGAGCTGATGAGTTATGTTCCAAAAATGGTTCTTATTTCATTGGGCTAAAAACATAATATTTCATACTGCTGTCTTTTTTCTTTCTTTTTTTGCTCCTTACCAAACACAGACTGTTTTGCATCCCAGTTATCCTTGCTAGCACATTTTATTGCTGAAGATCAGTTGCTGAGGTTTTCCAAGATCCCTTTACATGTAAATATTGGGGACCTTGCCTGTCTCACAATATATTCATTGTGACATCCTGAATTATTTTGATTTCCTGCAACATACTCAGTCTCTTGAGAATGATTGTCTCAGAGCTACACTGATGGTACCTCCTATACACAGCCAATTTAGATTTAAAAAAATATATATCTTTTATCTTTCAGATCTTTGGTTCTTTTGAAGCAAGACAATTAGCTAAGAATCCTTATAAGCAATTTGTGTTTTTAAAATGAGCATAACATATACATTTATTTAACAAAGAGTTGACTACAATGTGAGGGACATTTACTCTAAAGTCAGACAACCTGCAGAGAAGATTTTGTGGATTTGCTTAAGTTTATTAACTGTATTTTATTTGCTCTTCTGCTCCCTCATCTCCCCAGAAAAGCCGATTAGCTGAGATGGTGTTATCCCTCAGTACAATTTGTGAAAGTTGTACATTATACATATGTTATTAATGATTAGGTCTCCAGGCACTACCACACTCAAGGGCCCACTGTGCTAGCCTTTGTGCAAACATATAGATAGGTAAGGTCTGGCCACTGAGGGTATGTTTATACTGCAAACTAAGCCTTTCCATTCACAATTCAGTCTGACTTGGGTTAACAAGCACTAAGGACCCAGGTCCTAGGACCCTGGTGTCGGAACCTGAGTCCAGCTGTGACTCATGCCCTGCCATTTTGAAGTGCAGGCACAGCTCAAACTTCAGATCCAAGTCAGAAAGTCTCTGTAGTGCATTATGGATGCTAATGCTATGAGACCCAGGATGACTATGAGACCCAGGTCCAGCATTTGTAAAGTGTTTACAATGCAGTGTGGATGCTCAAGCATAGGGTGACTTCAGCGAACCTGGCCAGAGACATGGCTCAGTGGGAGACGGTGCTCCCTGGGGCAGAACCTGGGGGCAGGGAGGAGTGGGGCGTTGAAGACCATGCTAAGCCTCTGCCTGGGGTGCTGCAGTGGAGCCTGCAGGTTCAGAGTGTGACCAGGCTGGAAATCACTTCCCGCCACTCCAGAGCTTAACTGAGGGGTGGAAAGGCTTCCCCATCCCAGCACTGTGTGGGGCTTTGGCACATGCAGGGCTCGGCTCCTCCTGGCCAGTGAGTCTTGGGCTTTCCCAAGATGCTGATCCAGCCATTGCCCTGCTGGCCAAGAGCTGGCATGCAGGGGGAGCTGCTGCATCTTCATCCTACCACCAGCCTTACACACCCACCCTGAGCAGCTGTTGAGCAGGAATCTGGTCAGCAGCAGGACCCACCAGTACTGATGGGGGAGGAGACAGAAAATAGGGGACAATTTACCCATTTTTAAGAAAAAATTGGGAATCAGCAGGAGGGCTTAAATACGGGACTGTCCCTTTAAAAACAGGACATCTGGTCACCCTACTCAAGCACAGTCTTGGAAACACTGAGTCCACAACCTTGGGTCCCACAGACCAAGGCTTAGTGTGCAGTGTAGACACACCCAAAGAGTTTACCATCTAAGTGGGCAACCTGTGGCCCGTGGGCTGCACGCAGCTCATCAGGGTAATCTGCTGATGAGTTGCAAGACAGTTTATTTACATTGACTTCGCGCAGCTCCCAGTGCCTGCGGTTCACTGTTCCCAGCCAATGGGACCTGCAGGAAGTGGCGGCCAGTCAATGTAAACAAACTATTTTGCGGCCTGCCAGTGGATTACCCTGATGGGCCACGTGCGGCCCATGGGCCGCTAGTTGCCCACCACTGATCTAGGGCCTCAATCCTGCACACAAGATTAGAGCTGCACAGTTTGTGGTCTAAGAAATAACTGTATAGTATTTATGACTTATGACCTATACTTAGATTTTGCCAGGATTCTTTTGTTAAATTTCTGCGTAAGCTGAAAATCAGAGAAATATATTTGTCAGTTAAGAAAATGTCTCTCTGCAAACATTTAAAGCAGGGGTCTCAAACAGGTGGCCCGCAGTGTTATTTGCTGTGGTCCACAAGCTCCCTGCTCCCCTGGAGATATTTCCTGCAGCTTCCAATCTCCCCTCCCCTGCCGGCCCCCCCTTCCAGCGCACCACATCCCCGCTCCTCTGCCTACCTCCAGGTGTTTCCTGCCAAACAGCTGTTTTGTGGTGCTTAGTGCTTTTCAGAAGGAAGCTGGGAGGAGCGGGGAGCCACACGCTCAGGGGAAAAGGTGGGACGGGGCAGGGATCGGGGAAGGGGTTGAAATAGGGGCGGAGTGGGGGACTTTGGGGAAGGGGTTTTAATGGGGGTGGGGGAGGGGTCTGGCCTCATAGAAGGAGTGGAGTGGGGGCGTGGCCAAGGGCAGGCGGGCGGGACTTTTGTATCTTTATATGAAAAGGTGTCAGTGGTGTGGCCCTTGGGCCAATGTACTAGTCCTCATGTGGCCCTTGTGGTGATTTGAGTTTGAGATCCTTGATATAAAGTGTGTTCAGAACCCAGTGTTCATCTGGCAAAACATCGCTGTAACTGATTTGCCAGAATGGCTGTAGTGAATATTTCCGAAATTGGCCTATAGTCCACCATTGCCTCATCTAGTGTCTTCACTGGAAATCATGCTGTCTGCCATTTACTGCTATGCTTAGTCCCTTCCAGATGTTGAGATATTAGTACAGTTTAAGGACTATATCATCTTTTGTATACAGCCAAAAATCTTAAACAATTTGATTTCTTTAAGTATTTATGTGTACATAGACGCATGTCCATTTTAATTTAAAATGAGGGACTAAGCATAGGTGCTGGAAGTATCAAAGGTTTCACTAATGCTTGAAAATGGTCAAATTCTACTTGTATTAACATTGGTGTAAAACTAGAGTAACTGATTGAAGTCAATGACATATATGTGACTTACCCCAATTTTACACACGTGTAGATGAGTAGTACACACAATCCGATTATATAAGAACTTAAAGTAAACTTGACTACATGTATCTTAGCAGATGCAGCCACTAAAAGTTACTGTGAGATGCTGGAAAGACTGGAATAGTCCATCGGTAATAACGTGTATGTGTGTGTGCGCGCGCACGCATCTGACCTTTAACACTTCACTGACTCCTACATTTATGCCTAGTACTATCCATCTGGCCCTTTACCCAGCATAACCGGATGTGTATTTCAGGAGTGCCAAATCATTGTCAGGATTAAATTAAAAAAATTATTGAGAGAGACTGACAAGAGAGATGCTGAACTGCCCAGTTTATCAGAACAAACTTGCTGTTTTGAACAACCAGATATTTCATTACCAAACACACACTTTTTCAGTGTATTTTATGTGGAGTAATCCAGCGTTTGGTATTTTCATAATGCTAGCCAAGATATTTTATAGTAGACAATTTCCTACTTGGCAGTAGTAGTCTAACAAAAATAATTATATTCTGTGTGTCCAACAGTATATACATATTACAGTACATCTCTAAGCATAGATGTACAGCCATTGCATGAAGGTAAATATTGTACATTTTAGCCATACTCAGACTTTCTAAAAATATCCAAAATCAGCACTGCAGTGTCTATTTGATATAAACCTAAAAAAAAAACACAAAAAAAAACCTCTCTCAGAACCTTGCACTGCTTTAGTTTTAGAGGTTAGTTATTGCATAATTTATTTTTAAATATATAATATGGTAGAATTCATTTCTAAAAGTTCTTTTGGTAAAGGCTCAGAGGTTAAAAAGGGTTTTAAAAATTACCCTTTTTGGTAAGGGCCTGCTTATTTAGTGATATGTAGCCAACACAAAGTATCTTTCTTTAAAAACCTTTTGGCTGTTTTGGGATGAATACTCAAACAGTGTTCTCACAAAAAAATGCATACATTCTGAAAACACTTGAATATAATGCACTGGTAGGTCTAATTAAATGCATCATTAAAAGTTTCATTATATAGCAAAGTTAACAGCCTTTCAATGTAACTGACCAGCATTATTTCAGGTACAGAATGTTACATTTTATGTACTGTAAAAATTTGTCGTGTAGTTTAAGTAACATATCTTTGAACAAATTAAAATGTCTATAATCCTTTTTCAAGTGCATGAAACCTGCTGCATTTACACAAGTTATCGTGATTCAACACCTCATACTTTATAGAGGGCTACAGTTTTTCCTCCTATTACCCTCTGATTCGTCAAGGTTTCAAATATAGAAGGCATGGAGAAAAAAATTTCCTTTATGATAGCTTTCATTCTTAAAACTCTCAAGCACGTCTTTGAATCCCAGTAGACTAAGTGCCCAGATTCATTTTACTTTGCCCTTCTTTTAAAGGGTCAAATGTTCAAAGAACTTATTCAAAAAGGTCTTATTTAACAATGGTAAATTCTGTACAAGCCAATTCTGTGCAAACTTTCTAGTTAATAGGGGGTGATTTTACAGGTTGATGTATAATGCAGGTGATAGTTTTGTGTCCAGGGAGGGAAAATAGTAGAACTGTGAGAACTTTAATTATATGGCTACAAGATGTGGTATAGTCTCTAGTGTAAATATTAATGTTTCTTCGTATACCTGCTAATGAGCACTATGGCCCTTCGCATTCACACACACATATGCTTATTTTCCTTGCAACCACGTATAAGCATTTGCAGGATTGGGGCCCACATCAGTATGCCTCAATCTGTTCTCAACAGAATCTCTTGAACTCTAGATAATCTCTTGTCATTTTTCTCCCTCCCCAGCTATTGAAGTTAATCTCCAAAAAGCCCTTGCTGAAGCTTCCGAAACCTGCACACAAGAATGTCTTATCCTAGGCCATTCTGACAACTGCTGGATGCCACCTTCTTTGACACAGTACCAACAATCCAACCCTCCTTTGCCATCATTTGGCTTCCAGCAAGGATGGGGTCGAGGAACCATACCCGAGGGAAGACACGCGCTTGGGAGGCCCATGCCGAAGGATGATACTGACAAAAGCCAAGGTGGTCCACGGCCCCAGTTCTACAACACCTGTGAAAGACATTGTACCACTGAAGATCCAGTCAAGGTGATACCCCTGGCAAACTTCACTCCATCTCAACAGGCAGCAGTGTCTGGGAGTAACACCTTTATACATGAGCACCAGCTATAAAAGCATGTCTATCAAAATCAGCTATTTCAGGCTTTAAAGTGTAAGTGTATATAGTCACAGCCTAACAGTTAACTTTAGTGAATATACAAATCTGTTAGGCTTGTGGATATTTATGTAAATAGAATTCTGAATTGAATTTGAAGAGCTGAGTCCTTAGTACTGAGTTAAAGGAAATTTACCATAATTGTTAGTCAAAAGTATGCACAACAAACAAAACCCTGTTCATTTTATTTCCCCAACTGGGTCATCATAGCACAAATAATAACTTGTTAAGGCAGGGACCGTTTCTCTATTTGGTAATTTCCCAACACATTTTGGGCACTATCACAATCTATATAATAGTCATATAGATGACTCTCAAATTCTCTTTTTTGTTTTATATGTACATTATATTTAACACATTCATCAGGCACATTTCCATTTGTTCATCAGTCAATAGCAAAAAAGAGATCAAGTAGGCAGTTTGTCAATCTATTACTCGAAATCAGTGATTAAATGAGTGATTTAATTCTTTGGATGCAAGGCATTTTTACAATATTTTATGTTTTCTATGACAGGAAAGAGAAGTGTGTTAAAAGTCTTCCTGATCTCTCTCGCTTTTTATTTTAAGGTTGCACTCACTCAGCTTACCTGTATTCGTATTTTGGAAAAACAGTTGCTTAAATGAAGCATGAAACTGAATATTTTATTTGACCTTAATGTCCTGTTGATAAATAGATACGTCTGTAGTGATGACTGGACTGCAATTTTACAAAGAGGGTTTCTTGCTTTCCAAAATTTGTTTTTCTAGACTAATGCAAGCTAAGTCGCAACCCATATTCCACCTGCCAGTTTTCAGCCATGAGTCCATCACTAATCATATCTTTACCTTGCAAATTTGATATTGGTTAATGTCTTTGTGAATTGGGGATTACATAAACACAGAAGGAAACTGGGTAGATGTTACAGCTGATGCAGTACCGTGGCTGTAAACTACTGTTGTCTAGAGAATATTATGGTGATTTAAATGTTAATTTTACAGCCCTATAGTCAGTCACTGCAGGTTTTCAGTGAAGAATTAAATATAACCGTAGATACTGCACACTAAACCTATTAGACTAAGGCGCTCTTGTCATTCTAGCTTAGTTTACTGAAGAAAATTACTGACATTACTCTGCAAAGAAAGAGGAAGCCAGGAGGTGAATGTTGAATGGATATAATTATAAATACACCCCAATTATGCTATTCTACAGGAGCTCAAGGTGATGTACTGGAAAGATTAGACAGTCTTGCCTGAACCTAGCGCTGGATGAGATAATCTTTACATAGCATAAAAGAAAGCTAGTAAATCCTATATTGGACACAAAGAAGATGTCTTTCTTAGATGAAAGAATTACAATATTTTCCTCCTGGTATTTTGTTTCCATCCATCCATTATGTCAGGAATGATACATACATTCCACTGTCAAACAATTTTTTTTATAACAAAATCAGTTAAAATGCTACTTTAAATCAAGAGACAATCTAAGTTTGATGGGAGGGAGGGGGAAGGGAATGTGTGGCTACTTCCTGTGGATGGAATTCTGTGTAGGCTTCTTAATGTAACTTTAAATCTGTAATTTATAAACAAAAATGTGTGTAAAAATGCTGTAATATAAGCTGCTTGTAAAATTTATAGAAATTCCAAGTGTTCAGGGTTCCAATGAATGCTAAGACAGCTTCTCTTATGTGCCCAGCAGGTATAAGTAGCTTTATATATTGTTGTCCCTACTGTAAATCTATTCAAATCACATTTAGTTTTAATGTGCAAAATAAAAGAAGCTTCTCTTTTAACCTATTGATAGGGTTTAATTAATGAAACCTCAGAATATCTAATGGTGTATTTTTTCCTTTTTATATATATTTCTCAATAATGTTTAAGAAAGATGTGGCACACTGTCTTCCAGTTGCATGTAAATCCTGGAAAAAATGTTAATCCTCTGGATATTGACACACAATAGCTACTTCTAGTTCAGGCATAAGTAAGAATTTGACAAATTAATCCAGACTTAATCTATATAAAGGCTTCTGTATTTCTTTATTGGAAAACTTGTGGTGGAAAACTCTCAAAAATAATCCTTCCTGTAAGATTTCCAGTCAGGCTGGAAATTGCAAGAGAATGTTCTCTGGCACAGCATTTCACTGCCAAAATTACTGGATGTAAATTGGAAATTCATTGGCAGAATTTTTCAAAAATCAAAACAAACATCACTTTCAGCTTTCGGTAGTCCTTTTAGTCTATTTTTATTGTTGTTTGTGTTGATTTTCTCCATACCTTATCCTCCCCACAAAAAATCACACCCTTTCTATATGAAGTGGTTTGATTGGATCATTGAACTCTCTATTCCTTGTTTCTCAAGGATCGGTTTGTGGACTTGCACCGGTTCCTGAGATCTCCTTGACACAGTTTAGGAAGGCAGCAAGCTGGTCCCTGGTATCACAAAGATTAAGAAACACTGCTCTACATAACTCTGCTTTCTAAAGTATGGTAATGTTTAGGAAACAGACTTGATCCTTCCCCAGAGAACTTTAAGGGTAATTTTTCAGAGACCTAAAGGTTTTCTATATGCAGTCATGCTGTAAAAAAATGATTTTGATTTAGAGTCTCATTTTTCATCAAAACTAAGAAGTTAAAGAAGAAAAACTTACAATGACAAATTTCTCAAGTGCTTTCAGTGAAGTGCGCTCTGTTAAGATATAGTCCATCCTGTGAAGAAGTTTGAGAATTTTCAGGATTCCTGCTACATCTAGTAGAACTTGGAATAGACAAAGATTCAAGTTTTAAAAGTCTTACTATTATTCCTCAAGCAACAGTCCTGTTGGCTTTTGTGGGGCGCTGTATCACACAGGAGTCTACCCATACAGATCAGTGCAGGAAGAGATCCTGCAGCCAGAGACATCCTGCCCCACACAGAACTCCCCTGAAGAAAGTTTCCTGCACCCACACAAAACTCCCTTGAAGGAAGGGGGCTCCAGAAGGATCCATTTTCAACATTTGTCCCCAAATCTGTAAGTTATTTCTTCATTGATGGTCCTCTATGAAAGGTGTGAATTCCATTTGAATGGCTCTCTTGGCTGTTACTCTAAATTTATTTCAAACTTTGTCGATCATTTTAAGTGTGACATTCAAATTAAGTACTACTACTTACAAAGAATTACACTTACATTTCACTGTTTCTCCCAGAATTACAGCAAAATCGAACTTGATATATTGTGGGTTGTTGCTGCCTGGTTATGAATTTGCATTAATCAGCCTATAACGATATATAAATTTTAAAATTACCTATTTTCTGTTAGTTAGAAGAAAGAGATGCCTACCTGAACAGCTGTGGCTAAATTTAGTATGACTGTGATTTCCTGTAAATGTTTCAAAAGTTGTATGGTGTATTGCTTAAGAAATTCCAATATATGAATATAAAGGAGTCACAAGAGAAGTAAAACATTTTCAGCATCAATAAATATGCCATAGAAAATGCATTATAAGGCTGCAGAAATCAGTTATGATGTTATGACTTGCTTATAACAAGCAATAACAGAATAATTAAAAATGTTATATATATAATTTTAATTTTTTTTGCTTGAAGCAACATTTTCCCGAAAGGCAAGCGGAAATGCCCTGTGTCAATACCCAGAGGACTAACATCACTGTAGACTCTTTATACATCTTACATATAAACAAATTATCCAGACATGGACTGTACATTTTTGGTGTAATCTTATTTAGTTGTTTAACTTATTTTACTTTATTTGTGTGAATTTGTGGAAAAGGAACAATCCTATATATGGTACACAGTACAATGGTAGTTATCTGAATAGATTTGTTTCATACAGTGTAACAATAAAGGAAAACCTTTGCCTTCTTCAAACTGAGTGTTGCACAGTCTTAACTGTAATTTAAAAAAAAAATCTGACAGAGGCATGGCTGGTCCATTCGTAAACATTTAATTAAAAAGGGGAATGAGAAGGTCCTTTCTTCATTTTAAAGAGGTCAGGGAGAGGAATTGTTTCATTTTGTTTTTTAACACTATGTACAGACTTAGGACATGTCTACACTCCAAAATTAAGTTGACCTAATTTATGTCAGCATACAGCTGCTGCAGTAATTACATCACTTGTTACCATCTACACTTTACTCCTTGTGTCAGCGGTGCATTTGAACTAACAGTGTGGGCAGGGTCAGCTTTAGGCCGATTCCCCAGAATCGGGCCCCGCGCCTTAGGCACCTTTTAAATTTTTTTTTACATACCCGGGGCAGTCCGGGTCTTCGGTGGCACTTCACCGGTGGGGCATCCTTCACTCGCTCTGGGTCTTCAGTAGCATTTCAGCAGCAGGGGGTCCCTTCACTTGCTCTGGGTCTTTAGCGGCATTTTGGCAGCCGGGGGTCCGGAGTGAGTGAAGGACCCCTTGCCGCCGAAATGCTGCTGAATACCCGGACCGCGGCCGGGTATTCAAATTGGGCCCTGCAGTTCCTAAAGCCGGCCCTGAGTGTGGGGCATTTTGGGACGGCTTCTGAAAGCCAGCAACAGTTGATGTAAGCCTCACAGTATCTACACTGACCCTGCATCAACCTAACTAGCAACATTAACTCTGCACCACTCATGGAGGTGGAGTTATTAAGTTGGTGCAGCGGGAAAATTACATCGGTAGGAGTGAAATTTTAGTGTAGACACTTACAGAGTTAGGTTGATGTAAACTGCCTTGCATCAACCTAACTCTGTATTGTAGACCAGGGACTTACCATTTTGAAGTAAAACATGCAACCAGCCTTGAAGGATGTACTTTAAAGAACGGTTCAAACACTCTGAACTGTAAACTTAATTCTGCCAAGAAAGAAGGAATAACAGTTTTGCAATAGCACTGCATTTTCTGTTGCCTATTGTTACAAAAATGTCAACATATCATTTTCCTTCATGAAAGAAATCATGTCATTTTATGACACTTTTTTCCCCAGACGCCCCCCTCACCTCCCGCCTTTTTGGCAACAATCATTTTGTAATACAAATTAGCATAGTTTGTCTAGAAAATATTATTCCTTTCATGGGAACAAACATTTTCTGGATTTGGGCAAGGAAGTAAACAACATTGCATGGCAATTACTGTGACAAAGATATTTGAAATGGAGTCTTTAAAGGAAATCAGTTTTTGTAGCTTTTTTAAATCATTGCAATCAATAACCAATATTTAGCAGGCTACATAATAATATAGTCTTACCAGTCAGATTTAAAAAGTGGTTTTATTCAAGAGTTAAGTTAACCCATCAGTTAGAAGACTGTTACTGCTGTTATCCTAGGCACATATCTGGTGGTCATCACCAGCACAGATGTAAATACAGGAAGCAGTGCAGTTATTCTATATCACATAATGTTTAAATGTTATTGAGAATCCAATCTGAAAAAATCGTTGATTCACAAAGAAGGCCATAACTCAAAGAAATGCAATTCAATTTTGACCAAAATTAACAGAATGTCCTTGAATACAATTGATAGTGCAACCATGTAATCAAAATAGTACTGTTTTGAAAAATATTTAGCCCCAGGTGGTATGTTGCTTGCAGTTTCCCCAGACTTTTTAGTTTAGGTTAAAGCAAAAGTCTTTAGTCACACAAAGTATGAGCTTGTTTATACTATGTAATACATCAACACATTTGCCATTATTTGTAGAATGGGATGATCTGAGAATAGTTTTTCTGTCTCCTATTTTATGAATATTGGCTACTATCTAGTGATTCCAGCACTGGCGACTGATGAGTAAAACATGATGAAATATTTTCAGGATATGTTTGATTCTCTGAACTGACCTACGTTGTATATGATGGAACAATCTATTGCAAAACGTAAGTTGATTTAATAGAGGAGTCACAACAAATTTGACAGTGACCACTTTAAAATGGGAGGTATATGTCAAGCAATGAATTTCATGAGTGATATAGGCCATGTGATACAGGAAATTGGGTTTGGTGACATCGTTGTAGAACTCAATATCTGTGATGCTTCAGTCAACAGCCATGCTCTTAGATGGAAAACATATAACAATAGTGTTTGAATCCACAAATTTATGAATGAGGAAATGAATTGCTTAAAATGGATTGCACTTGGTGATTCCATGAACAATGATCCCCCAGCAGATGAGAAGAGATGCATATTGGAGAAAGCTCAAACATGCATTGAAGCATTTGATCATGTGAAGAAAGCATACAGAGAAAACAGATTGGAAGCACCGAATGCTCTGACAGACTTCCTGAACAACACCCAGTCACTCCTCACCAGCTTATGGACACTTAGGTTACCCAAGGAAAAAACCTATTCCACTACATACTGTTCTCAGAACAAAAATGTAGCAGATTTCTCCCAACTACTGATGATTACATAATAGGTAAGAGAGACAATAACAATCTATGGACATTTGCACTGATGATTACACTTGACTTCCAGTGTGGTTGTGTGAATTATGCTAAATGGGGTTGTGTAAATGTAGCAGAAGCCAGAATACTGGAGGAGGAGAAGCCAGATATATATCATGCCCTTGTTCAGCGTTTCTCAAACTATGGGTCGGGACTCAAAGGAATCACCAGGGCTGGTGTTAGACTTGCTGGGACCTGGGACCGAAGCCCGAGCCCCACTGCCTAGGGCCAAAGCTGAAGCCTGAGAGCTTTAGCCCTGGGTAGTAGGGCTCTGGTTACAGGCCCCCTACCTGGGGCTGAAGCCCTTGGGCTTTGGTCCCCATGCCTGGGGTAGTGGGGCTTGGGCTTTGACCTCCTGCCCAGGGCGGCGGAGCTCAGGCAGGCTCAGACTTTGGTCCCCCCTCCTATAGTAATTTTTATTGTCAGAAAGGGGTCACGGTGAATGAAGTTTGAGAACCCCTGCCCTAGTTGATAGGCAGGGAGTAGTATACTGGACTGCCCTACCCTTCAGTGGTTTATGGCCATCAAACAGTCTCTCAACAAGGACCGTGGGAAGCATCAGCATATTTGCACAAAAGACAAGGCTCTGACCAAGTATCCTCTGACAACACATTTTAAGACAGCTATAACAGCTATGACAAAACAGATGTGTGGAATGCTGCCTTCACCAGCAGATTCCCCACAAAGACGCCACCACAAAGCATATGGCTGCAGACAAAACTACTGTCCAAGATAGTATAAAAGTTGTGACTTAAAGAATGATAAATCCTTTTTGCATTTACCTGAAATAAACCCAGACAACAGACAGCCACTTGTGACATCTACTGTGTCCCCACCTGAAACTGCAGAAAGTTTGTGCATGATAAGAGAGAATGGCACACAAGAAATGAAGCAGTCTGTAACCAGTAGGCTAACAAGGAGTGAGGTAGACCTCTTTGAGCCCATAAAACAGCATAATCTTAAATCAATCGCAACAAAACAATCAAACAAAAAGAGAAGCAGACAACACAAGCAATAACTATTTCTCATCAGATATTAAGCAAGCTGTCAGTTATTTCCCAGTCCAGAGATATAGGTATTCAGTGTTTGATGAAGTATGAGCTGGCACCTGTCCCACTTTCCCTCTGGATGGATCTCTAGGAAAGACCCAAAAGAGCAACACTCTGTCTTGGCTAGAGAAAAATCTGTCAGTGGTCGAGATACCAGCATCCGACGAGCCAGCATTCACTATTATTGACCTCATGATGCTTCTACAGATGGTGTGCACTGATAATGCCAAGTGCAAAATTTTTGGGGAGCTGTCTGATCAGCTGCTGAACATTATCCTTGGATGCAAATGTCAATACAGCGGTGGTGTTGGTGACAGTTATGCAAATGAAGAATCAATCAAATCCGGAGAAATAGCCTGCAGGGGAAATGTCCAAATGCAAGAAGTTTGGAACCCCACCATGTTAACACCATTACCAAAGCAATGAAGATGATAGCAAATTCAAAGACTAAATTGACCACTGCAAACATTCTACTTAGTGGCTGGATCATGAAGCATAACCAGAGATTGTCACCTGGTCATAAGGTATATGTTGCTGATGGATTTCATGACATTGCATGAGCAGTGAAAGTAGTGCCTACAATACCAGAACTTGAGGCAGATCATGAGAAAGCAGATTCACACATATTCTTGGATGTTGCTCATGCAAAGCAAACATGTTAAGTAAACAGGGTGCTAGTGTGGAGCTTAGACTCAGATGTTGCATGTATGTGCCCAAGTTCTTGAGCTATTGTTGAGATAGATTAATTCTATTTCAAAACTCATGTTGGCCAAAAGAAGAGATTCATTCCTGTGCACAGAGTGGCTACAGAGCTAGGAATGAACAAATATCTTATGCTGCCAAACATTCATGCTGCCAGTGGATGTGACTCTATTTCAGCTTTCAAGGGTGTGTGGGCGAGGACTGGCCTGCCACAGACAACACAGACAACCTGCCAACCTGAGGCATATTCTCACCAGTAAGTGCACACCGCACCATAGTAACTCTAGCTCAGGAACCAATCCATGCAACAAACCTCGTTGCCAACTCTGCCCACATATCTACACCAGTGACACCATCACAGGACCTAACCAGATCAGCCACACCATCATCGGTTCATTCACCTGGATGTCCACCAATGTAATATACGTCATCATATGCCAGCAATGCCCCTCTGCTATGTACATTGGCCAAACTGGACAGTCTTTACGGAAAAGAATAAATGGACACAAATCAGATATTAGGAATGGCAATATACAAAAACCTGTAGGAGAACACTTCAACCTCCCTGGCCACACAATAGCTGATCTTAAGGTGGCCATCCTGCAGCAAAAAAACTTCAGGACCAGACTTCAAAGAGAAACTGCTGAGCTTCAGTTCATCTGCAAATTTGACACCATCAGCTCAGGATTAAACAAAGACTGTGAATGGCTTGCCAACTACAAAACCAGTTTCTCCTCCCTTGGTTTTCGCACCTCAACTGCTAGAACAGGGCCTCATCCTCCCTGATTGAACTAACCTCATTATCTCTAGCTTGCTTCTTGCTTGCATATATATACCTGCCCTGGAAATTTCCACTACATGCATCCGATGAAGTGGGTATTCACCCACGAAAGCTCATGCTCCAAAGTGTCTGTTAGTCTATAAGATGCCACAGTATTCTTTGCTGCTTTTATGGCTACACTGAATCTGCTTATTCTCAATTCCCCACCCTTGTCTTGGGAGTGAAGCTGTGGCCTGCACTGATGGTGTCTATTATGCATTCCCCACCCTGATGTCAGTGCTTGTGGCATTTAAAAAGCATGTGCATTAATAGCAATTTTGGGTCTTAGTGATGTGTCTGTGGTATGAGCTGAGTATGCCCACTCTCAGCAACACCCTCCTCTGATCTCAGAGCTATATGCCTGCGGTGTGCCCATTCTCATCTCTCTTACAGTCCCAGTGCTGTTTGCCAATGATATAGAACACGTATACCCTGTCTCAGCCCTGTGGCCCAGATCCACAGAGGGACTTACAGTTGGCAATATAGTGTTGCCATCCCTAACTTTTAGATGTCTAGAAAATAATTGGAAAAATAATAGGCTCTCCAAAGACTGAATTAGGAACTTGGGCTCTCTCGTCAATGAATGGGATTCACAAAAGACATCCTGCTAGGCAGTGAGCAGCCTAAGCGATGCAAGGAGGCGGGTTGGTATGCCCTGTTTTTCACGGTGTTGGATGCCTATCTCTGCTTGCAATCTGCAGCCAGGAACCCAAGTTCTGGATAGAGGTGTTTTAGGTGCCTAAACCAGTTCTTAGGAGATTGGGAAGGCCCTGCCTAACACCCCCAAAACAGCTGAAGGGAGAGGGGGAAGGAGGCAGAAGTGTCCTCTGTGACCATTAGTTCAATGGTATGATATGGAGGACTCTGATTCAGTTTTCCCCTCTGCCTAATGAGGAGAAGGGCTTTGAACATGGGTACACCCCCTCTCTGCTGAATGCTCTAATCATTGGACAAAGAGGTCTACAGCTGAGAGGTGGGGCTCTTTCAGACTTGACTGGTGAAGCTGTTCCATTTTTGTTAAGTACTGTCTGGACCAGCAAAAGGGTTAGACTCACTCCCTAGTCTGGTGATTAAGGTACTTGCTTGGGGGAGGGTCCTGGTTCAAAAGCTGTTCTGCCTGTTCAAGAAGGGGTTGGAACAGGGATCTCCAACTACCCAGAGAGGTGGGAAGGCCTTGTCTTAATCCCTTCGCAGAGCAGGGATGAAGACTTGGGGTCTCTCACAGCCTGGGTGAGTATCTTAACCATTGAGGACAAAAGATTCATGTGTTCCAATTAAATTTTATTTTAAAAGTGAAGCAAGAGATGCTGCCTTCCTATTTGCATGCTTTTTCCTCCACAGCCTGGGCAGGGAGGACTTGAATCACCATGTCCATTATCACAGCTTCATATCCTAACTACAGGCCTATTGAGAACTTCTCATATCAGGTTCTTGATTTGGCCCAATTACTATTTAATTAAAGTGGAACAGCTTCAAGAGGAAAACCTGTATCAGGCTACCTCACAACCAGGGACTGAAGCAGGATCTCTACTCTACTGGCTCAGTACTCAAGCCACTGAACTATAGAGGGCTCCTAATGTTTGCTTTGGCCCACTTACTGTTTAATTAAAGAAGAGCAGCTTCAAGCAGAAAGAATGAGAGGGAGCCCCACTAGCCAGCTGCTAGGACATTCATATGAAAGGTAAGGAGATTGCCATTCAAATCCCTTCTCAACACTGTAGGAGGATTGAACAACCTCTCCCATGTCCATGGCAAGTACCCAAGCCACTGGACTATAAAATGACCTCTATGTTTTCTGTGGCCAAATTAATATTTAATTAAAGTGGAACGGCTTCAACAAGAGATGAAGAGCAACCTTCCTCAGAATATCCCCTAGTTTAGGGCATTCACGTGAAAGATGGAAGAAGCCTTCTCAGCTAGCAGGGTAGGGAACTCAATCAGAGTCTACCACATCTGAGGTGAGTGCCCTACTCACTGGGCTAAAGATGAGACAGAGCTACTTTTTGTCTCAGCACAGTCATCTGAGAGGTGGCAGATCTCTCCTCAATGCCCTGCAGACAGAGGAAACTGGGACTAGTACCCTCACCCTTGAGCTAAACCTTATAAGGGAGGCTGTCTCTTCCCTGGCTGCTTTGTGTGGAGTTAGGTGGCCTTGGAGCATGCCTATCAAGCAGATCAAGTGCCACAGGGAAGATTGGCAAGGCCTATTTGCCCCTGGTAGAGGATCATGCTGGGTCTTAGGCATGAGATAGATACGCATCTAGTGCTTAAACTGAGGTAGCAGAAAACATGCTCAAAGATAGAAATATAGGTGCCTAGAAAACTTTTAGAGCAAAAACGTAGGTGCCAAGTGAGTTTAGGCAGCTAGAGCATTGGGTGGCAGCTGAGCAGCAGTTTTGTGGATCACAGTGGTGTGTAAAAATGGGACTTAGGTACCTAACGCCCTTTATGGATCTGGTTTTGTGTTCTCATGACATGTATGGAGCACACGCATTCTGAGTTCATGCCCCAGCTCAGCATTGCATCAGAGCATTGCTGTCTCTATCACCAACTAAAACTCTGCTGGAGTTCCCTCAGTAATTTGTCCCATTGTAAAAACAGGTCGGGGAAGGGGGATGCTCCAGTCACTGTCTGACCCAAAAATTGTATCCCAGAAAATACTCTGGGTCTTTGGCTGGCATATCACGTCTCAGTCTCCCCATTTGCATTTTAAAGCACATTAAAATTAAACACAACTCATGTGGGGGGAAGGGACGAGAGCTGTATCAAAGGAGTCTCTTGACTATAACCCCAAATGTGCATCACAAATATTACCCAAAGCCTTCTCCAAGCCAATCTCATGCTTCTTATGAACTTTAGAGCCCTTAGAAAGCACAAATGCTACACATCCTTTGTGTGTCTCATGTGTCCGTGTCTTGCTCACAGCAGCACCACTGTGTAGAATCAAAGGTTTTTTTGAGTTTTTTTAACTGTGTGTTGGTCAGCTCAGAGGAAGGCCAGTGACACACATGTGTGGATGCTGCTCATTTCCCCCCCTAGCTTTGTTCAAAAGAGAAGTGATTTCCTCCTTTCTCAGGAACAAGCGTGAAATATCAGCTGTGGTGTTTCAGTAACCTAACTTCATGCTGTGACTTGTAAGCCTGCTCTCATTACCTATAGCATGAGCATTTTTAAGGGCAAAGAGCAGAAACACTGAGACATGACCACATTTCAAAAGCTGATACAACTGTCTAGGAGATAGTGATGCCTCTGCCTTTTGATGGCTTTATAAATTGGAACAACTACTTTGAATTCATGGCATGGACAGACCTTACTTAACCAGAGACTTAATGAAGAACCAGTGAATAGCTGAATCAAACAGAATCACTAGTAAGATTTGACAATAGGTAATGGCAGCTTTTTCAGAGTCAGCATCCTAATTCTCACTGGGATTTTTATTGTACTGTGATAAGAAGAAATCATCTCTGTATAATGTGTACTGTGTGTTGTTTGCTAAGAAGAACACCTCAAGTGAGAACCTACCACCAACAATAGCCTCCTTCAGGCAGCACCAGAAACGTGCAAATTATCAGTCATACATATGGAATCATATAACAGTTCACTTTCTTCAAGTCTCCTGTCATCAACACATGGGTGATAGATAGCATGGAATATCCTAAAATGATGGTGCTGCCTGCTACATGGTCCAGAAGCCATCCTCACCTTGGTGCAGTGTAGCTGTGCAACAAGGAGGTACAAATGCCACAGGGACGCTTTGATGTGCTCCAGTGCATGCAAATGTGACAGCAAGTGCAGCAGCAGAGCATTTAACACATCAGACACAGATTCTGAGGGGAAACTGAAACATTTCAACTGCCTGCAAATTGCTGTGACTATTTTTGTGAGTATATATAGCTTGAAATGGTGATGCATTAGACATGCAGTAGCTCATGGTTATATGTAGGTATTACATGAGGGTACATGGTTATACATTGTTATTCACACAAAACCTACTTAGAGTCATGACTGTCATATAAGTAGTTTATATATATTGTCACTGGATTCGGTGATCGTAAGAAGATCATTACAGTTTTATCATGTATGCTTTTGAGTTATGGTTCCAGCCAAGCAGATAACATCAAAAATACATTTTTATAATCACAGGGTAGGAGGTCTTATGTGTACATAACTTAATCAAAATAGCAGACAGAAAAGCTTTTCTCAAATCAGCCTATTCTACAAACAGTGACAAATATTTTGATGTATAACATGGTACAAATAAGCTCATACTGTCATGTGACTACAGACTTGCTTTAACCAAAGATGAAAAAGTAAAAATGCATAAATATATCACTGTGGGCTAAATATTTTCCAAAACAGCAATATTTTGAGTCTATAGTTATATTATCAATTGTATTCAGAGGCTTTCTGCCAATTTTGGCCCAAATTAAATTATGTTTCTATGAGTTATGGCCATTTTTTGAGATTTTATTATTTTTTCTAATTGGATCCCCAGTACTGTTTATCTGTGTGATACAGAAAAATGGCATCACTTTACATCCCACTTGGTGGTGACCACCAACTGTACCTAACAGGGTTGCAATGACATTTTTCTAGCCGATGGGTTACCCCTTTGTGTCCAAAATAGATCCACACTGGTAGACTAATAATGGGGGAAATTGGTTTGTATAGAAACAAACAAAATAAAGTTGAAGGCAAAGATTTTATTTGGTAAATGTAGGAAAAATGTGTATAACTTATGTCTACCCTTGTTCAGAGCGATAGTAAAAACCTTTTGTAAATATTTGAGTTTGTGTTTTTGGGAAATTTCCCTACTCTGTAGTATACTACCAGATCTGAAAGTGAGCAGTGTATGTCTGTGTATTGAAACAGCCCTAATCACACTTTAGAGATCGTGCAGTTGGACATCATGTGCCATAGTCCAACAGCATTTGAAGTCCAGTCAATCCACAGTAGTTCTATTCCAGGTTCTGTACAGCATGTTGTCTTGTTAATTAAGATGCTTGTTAATAAACTAGATCACAAAACCAAAGGTTGCGCTTCTGGATTGTTTTATTCTTTAAGTTTCATGATTACCCTTCTAGGAACATGTGGGTTTTAAATAGTATTTCACAAATTAAAATAAATTCTCCTACATTCTCTTCCTCCTCCTCACCCCCACAAATTCTTCCTCTGTAAAGATATTTATAAATAAAAGTCAGGCAAGTGTTTAATTTTGTGTACAAATGTTCAACTTCATGTAGATGAGTAGTAGTCCCCTTGTCAATGGAGCTAGTTGTGTGCAAAGTTGAGTATTACAGTTTCTAGGATTGGGGTTAATATTAATTACATCACACACAATTCTTTATTTGACATGCTTCTTTTTCATTATAATTCATTAAAAAAAAGTTTGGGTTCTTTTGAAGACCTAAAGTATAGCATCTCAAATTTGAGCATAAAATGTTACTGAGCTAAGAAGACCATCCTCTCAGCTTGTGTACAAAAGGGATGAAGCCACAATCAAAATAAAGAGCAAGAGACATCACTGCCTGATTTCCTACTTCAAAATGATTTAATATCCAGTTACAGTATTTCAAAAGACACTTTTGTAATAATGACCTTATCTTATTCACGTGCAGATATTCTTAAAGGAAGTTGTGTGTGTAGATTGTCTGCCTGCTCCACTGTCTGCTGCCATCACAAATTTGCCATTTTTCATCAAACCTGTACACAAAACACTTCAGTATTTTCCATGGTCACATTGCCAATAAATTAATGTCAAATCAGGAGATGGCTACCATACAATACTTGGAAACATATCTAGCTCTCAACTTAAAAATCTGAAGGGATCTGTCTGAATGGAACTCAAAACAGAAACTTTCAATGAAGGAGTTGATTATTTTGGCTCTAGATCAGAAGCCTCAAGTTCAAAGACCAGATGGACCAGGCAAGCAGTATATTAAATCAGAGAAGATGCAGAATAAGGCAGTGAAGTACCCTATCTGGGATATCACAAGCCCTCACCACCTTATAAAGGGCCAGATTCTGGCCTTTTTCAATAAATATTGCAGAAACATAAAGGGTGGTTGATGTCTTACATCCCTTGTACAAAGCAGACTTATAGACTCATAGACTCTAGGACTGGAAGGGACCTCGAGAGGTCATCGAGTCCAGTCCCCTGCCCTCATGCCAGGACCAAATACTGTCTAAACCATCCCTAATAGACATTTATCTAACCTACTCTTAAATATCTCCAGCGATGGAGATTCCACAACTTCCCTAGGCAATCTATTCCAGTGTTTAACTACCCTGACAGTTAGGAACTTTTTCCTAATGTCCAACCTAAATCTCCCTTGCTGCAGTTTAAGCCCATTGCTTCTTGTTCTATCATTGGAGGCTAAGGTGAACAAGTTTTCTCCCTCCTCCTGATGACACCCTTTTAGATACCTGAAAACTGCTATCAGGTCCCCTCTCAGTCTTCTCTTTTCCAAACTAAATAAACCCAATTCCTTCAGCCTTCCTTCATAGGTCATGTTCTCAAGACCTTTAATCATTCTTGTTGCTCTTCTCTGGACCCTCTCCAATTTCTCCACATCTTTCTTGAAATGCGGTGCCCAGAACTGGACACAATACTCCAGTTGAGGCCTAACCAGCGCAGACTAAAGCGGAAGAATGACTTCTCGTGTCTTGTTTACAACACACCTGTTAATGCATCCCAGAATCATGTTTGCTTTTTTTGCAACAGTATCACACTGTTCACTCATATTAAGCTTGTGGTCCACTATGACCCCTAGATCTCTTTCTGCCATACTCCTTCCTAGACAGTCTCTTCCCATTCTGTATGTGTGAAACTGATTGTTCCTTCCTAGGTGGAGCACTTTGCATTTATCTTTATTGAACTTCATCCTGTTTGCCTCAGACCATTTCTCCAATTTGTCCAGATCATTTTGAATTTTGACCCTGTCCTCCAGAGCAGTTGCAATCCCTCCCAGTTTGGTATCATCCGCAAACTTAATAAGCGTACTTTCTATGCCAACATCTAAATCGTTGATGAAGATATTGAACAGAACCGGTCCCAAAACAGACCCCTGCGGAACCCCACTTGTTATACCTTTCCAGCAGGATTGGGAGCCATTAACAACTACTCTCTGAGTACGGTTATCCAGCCAGTTATGCACCCACCTTATAGTAGCCCCATCTAAATTGTACTTTCCTAGCTTATCTATAAGAATATCATGCGAAACTGTATCAAATGCCTTACTAAAGTCTAGGTATATCACATCCACCGCTTCTCCCTTATCCACAAGGCTCGTTATCCTATCAAAGAACGTTATCAGATTAGTTTGACACGATTTGTTCTTTACAAATCCATGCTGGCTAGTCCCTATCACCTTACCACCTTCCAAGTGTTTGCAGATGATTTCTTTGATTACCTGCTCCATTATCTTCCCTGGCACAGAAGTTAAACTAACTGGTCTGTAGTTTCCTGGGTTGTTTTTATTTCCCTTTTTATAGATGGGCACTATATTTGCCCCCTTCCAGTCTTCTGGAATCTCCCCCGTCTCCCATGATTTCCCAAAGATAATAGCTAGAGGCTCAGATACCTCCTCTATTAACTCCTTGAGTATTCTAGGATGCATTTCATCAGGCCCTGGTGACTTGCAGGCATCTAACTTTTCTAAGTGCTTTTTTACTTGCTCTTTCCTTATTTTCTCTTCTAAACCTACCCTCTTCCCGTAAGCATTCACTATACTAGACATTCCTTCAGACTTCTCAGTGAAGACCGAAACAAAGAAGTCATTAAGCATCTCTGCCATTTCCGAGTCTCCCGTTACTGTTACCCCCTCCTCATTGAGCAGTGGGCCTACCCTGTCCTTAGTCTTCCTCTTGCTTCTAATGTATTGATAAAAAGTCTTCTTGTTTCCCTTTATTCCCATAGCTAGTTTGAGTTCATTTTGTGCCTTTGCTTTTCTAATCTTGCCTCTGCATTCCTGTGTTATTTGCCTATATTCATCCTTCGTGATCTGACCTAGTTTCCATTTTTTATATGCCGCCTTTTTATTTTGTAGGTCACGCAAGATCTCAAGGGTAAGCCAAGGTGGTCTTTTGCCACATTTTCTATCTTTCCTAACCATCGGAATAACTTGCTTCTGGGCCCTTAATAGCGTCCCTTTGAAAAACTGCCAACTTTCCTCAGTTGTTTTTCCCCTCAGTTTTAATTCCCATGGGACCTTGCCTATCAGCTCTCTGAGCTTACCAAAATCCGCCTTCCTGAAATCCATTGTCTCTATTCTGCTGTACTCCTTTCTACCCTTCCTTAGAATTGCAAATTCTATGATTTCATGATCACTTTCACCCAAGCTTCCTTCTACTTTTAAATTTTCAACAAGTTCCTCCCTGTTGGTTAAAATCAAGTCTAGAACAGCTTCCCCCCTAGTAGCTTTATCAATTTTCTGAAATAAAAAGTTGTCTGCAATGCAGTCCAGGAACTTATTGGATAGTCTGTGCCCCGCGGTGTTATTTTCCCAACATATATCTGGATAGTTGAAGTCCCCCATCACCACCAAATCTTGGGCTTTGGACTTCTGCTTAAGCACATAGTGGGATTTTGAGAGCGGGCTTGAGAAACGATATAAAAGAAGGGCAACATACCAGCTGCTGTAACCACTTCAATAGCTACCCTACTACCCTACTTACAGAGATTTCTTTCCCTTAGCTTCCACAGGGACATCTTGCATGCATCCTTGCTACTGCTTGAAGAACATGGTCTGAACACAGCAAAAGATGTCAGGTAGCCAAGATGAAAACTACAGGAGGAAGAACCCCCAGCCCTTTCACATGCTCAGATGCTATAGACATGGGTTTGCATCACATTTGGCAGGCTGCAAGGAGTGGATTTTTCCACAGTACAAAGGCTCAATCATCCCAATGCTAGTTTTGAACATGTCAGTTCAAATTCAGACTAGAGTCTTTCTTTGCCAGCAGAAGTTTCAGTTGTAATGAAGCTTATCAAGCTCTCAATGTACCTTGGAGCCCTTCCTCATGATAAAGAGGCCCTCCATCAAGGTCAATCCCCCTAGGTTACAAGGGGAATAGATGAAATAGGGCAGCATAAATTTACACCTCAGTATGTAGTTTCAAGCCAACAAGGCCACTTATATTTGAGGAAGATCTGACACACAGCAACAAATCTTCCCATGACAGGCGATGTTCTCTGAATTCTGATAAAGGGACAGTAAGTAGCAGAAGATCACCACCAGTTTGGCAATTACAGTGTACCACATAATGAAAGCATCAGTCCTAGAACAACTCTCCATGGAATGCTTTAATGCCCCAGGGTTAAGTCTCAGTTCAGGGCAACTGTACAGGTAAAAGGGAGAGACAAGAGAGAATGGAGGGGGAATCAAATCAGTATCTTAGATGTCTGTATACTAATGCAAGAAGTATGGGCAATAAACAGGAAGAACTAGAAATGCTAGTCAATAAAGAAACGATGACATAGTTAGCATCACAGAGACTTGGTGAGATAACACACATGACTGGAATATTGGTATAGAAGGTTACAGCTTGCTCAGGAAACACAGGCAGGGAAAACAGGGAGGCGGTGTTGCCTTGTATAAAAAAAAAGTATACACTTGGACTGAGGTTGAGGTGGAAACAGGAAGCAGACTTGGATAAAAGGAGCAAAAACCAAGGGTAATGTCATGGTAAGGAATCTACTACAGACCACCTAACCAAGAATAACATGAGGGGGAAAGGAGTCCAGGAGAGCTGGCTGTATTTTAAAGAATCCTTACTGAGGTTGCAGGAACAAACGATCCTGATGTGTAGAAAGAATAGTAAATATTGCAGGCTATCAGTTTGGCTTAACAATGAAAACCTTGCTGATCTTAAACGCAAAAAAGAAGCTTACAAGAAGTTGAAGATTGGACAAATGACCAGGGAGGATTATAAAAAAATATTGCTCAGGCGTGCAGGATTGAAATCAGGAAGGACAAATCACTCTTGGAGGTGCTCTGCATCCGAGGGTGCTAAAGGAGTTGGTTGATGTGATTGCAGAGCCATTGGCCATTATCTTTGAAAACTCACAGCGATTGGGGGAAGTCTCACATGACTAGAAAAAGGCTAATGTAGTGCCCATCCTTAAAAAAGGGAAGGAGGAGGATCTGGGGAACTACAGGCCAGTCAACCTCAGCTCAGTCTCTGGAAAAATCATGAAGCAGATCCTCAAGGAATCAATTCTGAAGCACTTAGAGGAGAGGAAAGTGATCAGGAAGAGTCAGCATGGATTCACCAAGGGCACGTCATGCCTGACTAACATAATTTCCTTCTATGAGGAGATAACTGGGTCTGTGGATGAGAGGAAAGCAGTGGGTGTGTTATTCCTCGACTTTAGCAAAGCTTTTGATATGGTCTCCCACAGTATTCTTGCTGGCAAGTTAAAGAAGTATGGGCTGGATTAATGGACTATAAGGTGGATAGAAAACTGGCTAGATGGTTGGGCTCAATGGGTAGTGATCAATGGCTCCATGTCTAGTTGGCATCCAGTATCAAGCGGCGTGCCCCAAGGGTTGGTCCTGGGGCCAGTTTTGTTCAATATCTTCATTAATGATCTGAAGGATGGCATGGACTGCACTCTCAGCAAGTTTGCAGATGACACTAAACTGGGAGGAGTGGTAGATACGCTGGAAGGTAGGAATAGGATACAGAGGGACCTGGACAAATTAGAGGATTGGGCCAAAAGAAGCCTGATGAGGTTCAACAAGGACAAATGCAGAGTCCTGCACTTAGGATGGAAGACTCCCATGCACTGCTACAGACTAGGGACCGAATGGCTAGGCAGCAGTTCTGCAGAAAAGGACCTAGGCATTACAGTGGATGAGAAGCTGGATATGAGTCATGTGGCCATGTTGCCAAGAAGGCTAATGACATTTTGGGTTGTATAAGTAGGGGCATTGCCAGCAGATCGAGGGGTTGATCATTCCCCTCTAGTCGACATTGGTGAGGCCCTATTTGGACTACTGTGTCCAGTTTTGGGCCCCACAGTACAAGAGAGATGTGGAAAAATTGGAAATAGTCCTGCAGAGGGCAACAAAAATGATTAGGGGGCTGGAACACATGACTTATGAGGAGATGCTGAGGAAACTGGGATTAGTTAGTCTGCAGAAGAGAAGAATGGAGGATATGGAGAATGGATCTAGACTGTTCTCAGATCTAGACTGTTCTCAGTGGTACCAGATGACAGAACAAAAAGTGGCACCAGATGACAGAACAAGTTGCAGTGGGGGAGTTTAGGTTGGATATTAGGAAAATCTTTTTCACTAGGACAGTGGTGAAGTACTGGAAGCACTGGGTTACCTAGGGAGGTGGTGGAATCTCCTTCCTTAAGAGGTTTTTAAGGTCAGGCTTGACAAAGCCCTGGCTGCAATGATTTAGTTGGGAATTGGTCCTGCTCTGAGCAGGGAGTTGGACTAGATGACCTCCTAAGGTCCCTTCCAACCCTGATAGTCTGTGATTCTATAATTCTAAGAGAAGGTGGATGAGGTTTTTTTATAAACAACTAACAAAATCATCCAACGCACAGGAGTTGGTGGTGATGGGGGACTTCAACTACCCAGACATCTATTGGGAAAATAACACAGCAGAGGACAGATTATCCACCAAGTTCTTGAAACGTTCTGGAGGGTGTTCTATATTTGATTTTGACAAACAGGAAGACCTGGTGGAGCATTTGAAAATGGAAGGCAGCTTGGGTGAAAGTGATCATGAAATGATAGCATTCATGATTGTAAGTAATAGTAGGAGGGAAAGGAGCAAAATAAGGAAAATGGGTTTCAAGAAGGCAGACTTTAGCAAACTCAGTGAGCTGATAGGTAAGATCCCTTGGCAAGCAAGTCTAAGAGGAAAACAGTTCAAGAGAGTGGGCAGTTTCTCAAAGAGAGATTATTAAGGGCACAAGAGCAAAACATTCCACTGCATAGGAAACATAGGAAGTAGTGCAAGAGACCTCTCTGGCTTAATCAGATCTTCAGTGATCTGAAACTCAAAAAAGAATCCTATAAGAAGTGGAAACGAGATCAAATAACAAAAGATGAATATAACACAAGTATGTATGGACAAAATTAGAAAGGCCAAGGCACAGAATGAGATTCAATTAGCTAGACAAATAAACGGTAACAAGAAAACATTCTACAAAAATATTGGAAGCAAGAGGAAGACCAAAGACAGAGTAGTTCCATTACTTAAATAGATGGGGAAGACAATAACAGAAAATGTGGAAATGGCAGAGGTGCTTAATGACTTTTTTGTTTCGGTTTTCACCAAAAAAGTTTAGTAGCAATTGTTCATCTACCTTAATGAATGCCAGTGAAAATGAGGTATGAGCAGAGACTAAAACAGGGAAAGAACAAGTTAAAAATTACTTAGCTCAGATATCTCCTTGAGTGTTCTAGGATGTAGTTCATCAGGTCCTGGTGACTTGAAAATATCTAGCTTGTCTGTTAGTGGTTGTCTTTGAAAAGTCATGGAAGACTAGTGAGATTCCAGAGGACTGGAAAAGGGCAAATATAGTTCAAACTATAAAAAAGGGAAATAAAAGCAACCTGGAGAATTATAGACCAGTTAGCTTAACGTCAGTACCCGGAAAGATAATGGAACAAATAATTAAGTGATCAAACACCTAGAAGATGATAATAAGTTGATAGTTAACAGTAAGCATGGATTTGTCAAGAACAAACATGTCAAACCAACCTAATAGCTTTCTTTGATAGGGTAACAAGCCTTATGGATGGGGGGGAAGTGGCAGATGTGGTATATCTTGACATTAAAAAGGCTTTAGATATTATCTTGCATGGCCTTGTCATAAACAAAGTAGTGAAATACAACCTAGATGGAGCTATGATAAGATGGATGCATAACGGTTGGAAAACCATTCCCAGAGAGTAATTATCAGTGGTTCATAGTCAAGCTGAAAGGGCGTATCAAATGGGGTCCTGCAGGAATCAGTTATGGATCCAGTTATGTTCAATATCTTCAGTCATTTTGATAATGGCATAGAGAGTACACTTATAGATGTTGGGAAAAATAGCAAGTGCTTTGGACGATAGGATTAAAATTCAAAATGATCTGGACAAACTAGAGAAATGGTCTGAAGTAAATAGGATGAAATTCATTATGGACAAATGCACAGTATGCCACTTAGGAAGGAAAAATCAGTTGCACACCTACAGAATGGGAAATGGCTGCCTAGGAAGGTGTACTGAAAAAAGGGATCTGGGGGGTCACAGTGGACCAAAAGCTAAATATGAGTCAACAGTGTACGACTGTTGCAAAGAAAGCAAACATCATTCTGGGATGTATTAGCAGGAGCGCTGTAAGCAAGACATGAGAAGTAATTCTGCCATTATACTCTGCGCTGATTAGGCCTCAACTGCAGTATTGTGTCCAGTTCTGGGTGCTGCATTTCAGGAAAGATGTGGACAAATTGGAAAAAGTCTAGAGAAGAGCAATAAAAATGTTTAAAGGACTAGAAAACATGATCTATGAGGAAAGATTGAAAAAAATGGGTTTGTTTAGTCTGGAGAAGAGAAGACTGGGAGGGACGATATGATAACAGTTTTGAAGTACATAAAATTTGTTGCAAGGAAGAGAGAGAAAATTGTTCTCTTTAACCAGTGAAGATGGGACAAGAAACAATGGGCTTAAATTGCAGCAAGGGCAGTTTAGGTTGGCCATTAGGCAAAGATTTCTAACTGTCAGGGTGGTTAAACACTGGAATAAATTGCGTAGGGAGGTTGTGAAATCTCCATCACTGGAGATTTTAAAGAGCAGTTAGACAGACACCTGTCATGCATGGTCTAGATAATACTTAGCCCTGCCTTGAGTGTAGGGGACTGGACTAAAAGGGGGTTTTCCATGATTATGAATTCAGAACAGCCTAGGCTCAGAACTAGCACCCTCATGAATGGGTTAGTCTTTCCTTTATACAGTTTGAACCTTTGATCTTGAGACTCTGGGAATAGGTAATCAGGGCATATCTTCAAAAGTCAGGTTTTGCATAACTGGAAGTGGGGAATTTGCATTCACCTCCCCCTAGAGACAAGCCATTTGTCCCCAAAGTCCATTCTTGTCAAGCACATTGTTCAATGCACTCCTCTGAAGTTTATAACATTTTCTAGGGTTCATATCACATCTCCCAGCAGAGAGGTAACCTACAAACCTGGCCCAGAATAACACATAACCCTTGCATTTAATATAACAGATTCCAAAGACATAAACTTAATTCAATAAGGTTTTTCAAGAATATTGCAGGTCACAACTGAATTTTATACCACAGCCATATACACTAGAGACCCATATATGAACAAAGGACGCAACACTCAGCAACAGGGTTTTCTGGCTATGAAAGAGTACTGAGGCATTGTTGGAATGGAAATTATGTCACATATCAAGGAGATACTTGAATACATGTCTGTGAAGTTTAGGTTCTAGGGTGGACTACTCCTAAAACATACCTCAGAATGTAATGAGATAACCTTTCTGAGTGAAGGGAAAAAAAACAATGTACAATGCTGAAGGTGATCACAAGCAACTGAATATAATAAAACTGTACTAAAAGGTGCCTTCAATTATTGCCACATAAACTGTTTCTTTTTATATCACAATAGGAAGAGGTTTAGAGAAGCAATTTTTCTATATTTTAAAATGATAACTTCTTGCAGCAGCTTATGGAGAGACTATACATCTTACCTGCACTTAGGGTCCCAGTAGGTTCCCATAGTCAGATGGAAGGACTTTGGACAATGTTTTTAAGATCCTTGACTAAAAAGCACTACATAAGGGCAAAGATGGAAATAGTCCCTCATTACAGCTGAGAAACTGAGGCCCAAAAACATTAAATAACTTGTACAACATCGTACACAGCATGTGAAACAGAGACTGTTTTCTGACACTGCCTTCCACTATACCCACTATTCTATCTTCATGGAACCAGAAGAATTAAAAAGATAAACATTACATGTTTAGGAAACAATATTCTCTAATATTTAAACTGCAAGGGAGGTTTGGAGAAAGTTAAGACATTGAAAACTCACCCAGCTGAGACACAGAAGGGCATATAAAGAGGAGTAATTAGGTTGATTATGATGATTAGCCATTAGACCAGTTAGCATCAGAAGTTTGACATAATAGCAAGGGCAAAATGCTCCAAAAATCATGGAAGCAAGAAAGTAACTTCAAGGTTTAAACTATAAGTTGTGCATCACAGGCTTCATTGCCTCTTAAGACATCCGAGATACCGGAACTGCATAAAAACTAGTGAAGTCTGGCCTGTTCTCATGCTAAATTGCCATCACATCAATCAACATAAGACCAGCAAGAATATTTGAAGCATGAACAAAAAGAAGGCTAGAAGGAAACAAGGGGGCAGCGGGGTCCAAAAAGAATAGATATGTTAAACGTAATAATCACTACCCTGTTAACATTAGCTACAGATGCCATTTCATTTCCAGTGTCACACAATTTAATATTCAGGAGTAAGCTGGGTGTGGAGTAGGGCACTGCTGGCTCTTTTGAGTGAACAGTATCTTTAGAAGCAACTGTAATCAAAGGTATTGCATCACATCCTCCTCTGTGGTATGACTGACTAAACTAAAAAAATATGTTTTATATATATATAAAGAAGCTATTCAAGCATCTTCTTGGTACTTAAAAATAATCAAATTCTGTATGAGTGGAAGCTGCCAAAGTGACAGCACCAGAGATTGAAGTAATCCATTATACTAAAAGCAGATTCACCAGCGTCAGCACGCCTAAACCTTCTAAGGGCTAGTTTCTCACACCCACTCAACCCATGCACTCTTGGTCAAGCATGACAATATGTCATGTTTAGGGGGGGTGTCTTAGTGATGTGAACATTTGTCCACTGCAATGGAGCTGAGAACATAGTTTCATTATTAATAATAATAATTATTATTAGTCACTTAACAGCTGCCTGCTGGTAATGAATCTTGTTCACTACTAACCAAGGCTAGATTTGAAACACAGGACCTGCTGGGTGATTTTATTCCTTTACTTCAAATCAATGTTTATGTCATGAAGACCATGTTATTTGGAGCTTTTATCTACTTATGATTCTGCCTTTAACCCTAGACAACAGTAGTAAATAGTTTGATGTGGAAGCCTTTAAGGGTAAGATCCACAAAGGGACTTAGGCAGCTAACTGCCATTTTAGGGACAAAAGTCCCTCTGTGGGGCAGGCCTTAAGCCACATCTCTCCTCTATATTTCTTATTGGCTAGCCTAGGTGGCTCCCTGTTCAGCTTCCTGGCTTCTGTGAATCTTATTCTTCAGGACCTAATTCTGCCTGTGCAATGCATGAAGATTCCACTTTAGGTAAAATGCCTAAACTGTACACACTGCAACACTCAGCCTAAGTCCCTATAATAATGCAATATAATATGCATGCTCATCTAAACTATGTGATTAATAGATAATCAAGTGGCATGGAAGCACTGTCCCAAACTTCTTCAGCTCTAATGAGCTCTAATGTGGTCTATAGTAAGTGCACACAAAAATATTCCAGGGGATTAGAATCAAGTTATTCATTGTGCAACTGTGTCTGTTTTGCTAGCCAAACATTCATAGACCAGCTTTAATTTGCAGGTGTGGGGGAGAAACATATCCAGAGTAAAGAAATGGCTTATGTGCTGGTAGGTTAACCAAATGGGAAATAAAGTACCCACTGAACAATGAAACAAGATTACATGGCTTGAAGATAAACAATGACTGTGTTGTATACTGAGGGATGAAATACTCAAAAGGGTGTGTGGGGAGTTGGGGAAGGGAAGGAATCAGAAGTAAAGTAAAAGGATCAGCTTCACCAAACTGTAAACAAAGATGCCAAGCAGCAGTGAACAGCCATTGCAGGCTACAGTGTTAGTTTGGTTAGTGAACAATATATACTTTGCTGGGGCGGGGGGGAAGTTGGTAAAAAGGCATCTATTGAAAAAACAAACATGTGATATCCTGCGTCTGAATATCTCTAATGAAACCTGATGGACTGAGAAATTAGTTGGACTATAGCCTCAGCCAAGGCACGACCAACAGGAACCTTGATTGGAGGATAACCAGCTCCACCAATTGGCCCAACTATGCTATTTAAGCCAGAAAGAGGCACAGGAAGTTTGAGCAACAAGTGATGTTGTATTGTGGCTGCATTGGACCCTGCTTGTGCCTGTCTCCTGCACCCAACCCTGTTCCTAATTCCTGCTCTGTTCCTGCCTCCACTACTGTTCTCACTGTGTTCCTGCTCCATGCCTGATGCTTGCCTCACCTCCAATCATCAGTTACACATCCTGGCTCCAGCTCCGACTTCTGACCCTGACTCTGGCTTGACCCTTGGCTCTGGGATTTGGTATCTGCCATTGGCTCTGACCCTCAGCTTTGACTTCTGGTTCTGACTTTGGCTTGAGCCCTGGCTCTGGTATCTGGCAGTTGACTTTGGTGCGGACTCTTGGCTTTGCTCCCCAACCTGGATGCCTGCTTCACCCACTAGCCATAACTACTTCTCTGACTACTAGGCCAGACTTGCCTACATCCCAGTCCATAACACAACCAAAGTTTGTAATGAAATACTAGAGATTTCCAGAATATGGCTCTGCCTATTTGAAAAATCCCTACTCCCCTGTAGGCCTACAGGTTAAAGTTTAGTTAATATCAGAGAGTCCCTATATAAAAGTTTTCTTTCTTCTTGCAGGGAAAGGGGGCATGACTTTAGATGTAATATCTCCAGCCCAAGTATCAGTCTCACCATTTACAGGTAATGTCTGTAGCTTAAAATTCATTCCTGAGTTATGGAAATGTGGAAGATCAATGTCATCGATGCTATTTCAAATGATCTTAACTAAAGAGAGTACAAGATGCATTCAGGTTTTAAAATTTAAAAATTGGGACTTCAATCATTAGGAAACAAAATAAGGTACATAATCTACATACATTTACCATTCAACTGAATTGTTGTCCAATAGGCTTTTGCTTTCAAGATTCGTGCACCATAAATAAAAGATGTAAAGGTCAGTGTAACACTAAAGTGACTTGTATAATTTTGTAAATGGACACAAACTTGAAGTTGCCTATTCTTGCTGATGAGCATTTGTTTTAATTTAAAAAAATGAGCCAGTTCTAGCAACTAAGATGTTTGGCACTGTCGCTGCCCAGTAATGTAGGAAGTCTAATATGATACCTTGACATCTCAGAAGATTAGAAAGACTGGGCTGATGGCTTCATAAGAAAAAAAAATGCGCTCAAGAAACTGGCAAAGAAAACAAGTTCCAAATATTCTAAACAAGTATTTTAATGCTGCAGAATAATCCACAGAATCATGTCTGAGGATTATGTGCTATATTACCTAGTCTAATTCATACAAGAGTGAACATTTTAAAGTAAGACAGCACATTAAGGTAGCCTTTTTATTTGAGCATCTTTCTCAATTACTGTACTTCAGTCTACTTAGATTTATTCTAACATCTTTTATCATTTTCGTATTTCATCCCATTGAATTGCAGAAGTGTTTTGCCAACGTAGTACTGCTAAATATTTACATACAGATAAATTAACTTCATGTTTATTTTTCTAATCCAAGGAGCTGTCATTCCAACATATCAAGAGCAATTCTAGCAATCTAGTGTGTTTTTTTTTAATGCATCTTAATTTCCATCAAAATATACTATTAAAATTTGTGGAAGGGATCTAAAAAGTGAACATTTGGGGCTTATGCTGTCAAATTGTGGTGAATTTGTATGCAAAGGGGTCAGGAATATAAATGCCTTTTAGACTCTGTGCAGCAAGGGGGAATTCAGACACTCAAGCTTTGTGCTTTATGCTATCAGAATTCAGAGCAAACTGTAGTTGCACATAAGTACCAGCAATTACATTAAAGACAAACTTAGCACAGAGACCTTGTCATAAACAGATGGTTAAGGGTTAATGTCTCTTTTATCTGTAAAGGGTTAAGAAGCTCAGTGAACCTGGCTGACACCTGACCAGAGGACCAATGTGGGGACAAGACACTTTCAAATCTTGGTGGAGGGAAGTCTTTGTTTGTGTTGTTTGTTTTGTTCTTTGTTCGCTCTTGGGGCTAAGAGGGACCAGAGGTACACCCAAGTGTTCCCAATCTTTCTGAATCAGTCTTTCATGTTTCAAAATTGTAAGTATAGCCAGGCAAGGCAGATTAGTCTTATGTTTGTTTTCTTAATTTGTAAATGTGTCTTTTGCTGGAAGGATTTTTACCTCTGTTTGCTGTAACTTTGAATCTCAGGCTGGGGTGGTGGGGGAGTCCCTCTAGTCTATATGAATCTGAGTACCCTGTAAAGCATTTTCCATCTTGATTTTACAGAGATAATTTTTACCCTTTCTTTCTTTAATTAAAAGCTTTCTTTTTAAGAACCTGATTGATTTTTTCCTTGTTTTAGAATCCAAGGACTTGAGTCTAAACTCACCAGGGACTGGTGGTGGGAAAGGAAGGGGGAGGGTTAATTCCTCTTTGTCCTTGTTTTAGAATCCAAGGGCTTGAGTCTAAACTCACCAGGGATTGGTGGTGAGAAAGGAAGGGGGAGGGCTAATTCCTCTTTGTTTTCAGATCCAAGGAGTTTGGATCTGTGTAGCCTCTCAGGGCAACCCAGGGAGGGGAGAGTCTGGGGGGGGGGAAAGAGGGGGTTGGTTAATTTCTCCTTATTTTAAGAGCCAAGGGGTTTGGGTCTTGGGTTCCCCAGGGAAGGTTTTGGGGGAACAGAAGTGTGCCAGACACAGACTTCTGGCTGGTGGCAGTTTACCAAATTTAAGCTGGTAATTAAGCTTAAAAGTGATCATGCAGATCCCCACTTTTTGGACGCTGAAGTTCAAAGTGGGGGAAAAAACCTTGACAGACTTAGAATAAAAACACACATCCAGCCCATTCTTGTCTATTTAATATTAGAAATAAAAGGTCTTGGGAAGTGTATTTCCAATTATAGACAGTAACTTGGTGTTTAAATGTGGAACCACCAAACAATTTCTAAGCAGCGTCTTCTTTAAGGAGTGACCCATATGCTCAGAAAATATCAAGCTTATGTCCTGTCTTCCACTCTCATCAAGTTTGTCTACAATTGAATTTTCGGGGTTTGTCTTGACTAGGAGATAAAGCTGCATTTTAGATGGTGTTAGCTAATAGATTCTGACACTCCTGTATAACCAAGGCAATGGAGACATTAACATATGCTAAGTGGATGGAGTTGAAGGCTCTCTCATCTACACTGTAGTTTTGAACATGTTTGAATCCCTTGTAACATCCCTTTAAATTCTAGTTGAGAAAAATCTTTAGCTGTGCCCCAACATATTACCCAACACAAATGCAGCTAGAACATGAACATTAAACACAACTTTGCCCCAGGAACCTCCCAGTGCCACCTGGCAAGAGTACGGAAGGGTGTGAATAGGGGTTACTGAGCTCCTCTGGTCTGGTATTTACATTCTAGTTCACCAAACCACAGGTGCTGTTTCGAGGTGCTAATAAAAGCCTATGTCACACTGGTCATCTATAATTGGCAAATGGATGCATGGATGTTGTGTAAGGAGTTACGTATATACATCGAAAATGATGTTCTTAAGGTCAGTGTCTAGGGACAGATCACCAGGAAAGGTGGATAAACAAGTATTCTTTCAGGCAAGAAATGTTTATCTATCTGCCTGTTTACATATAAACCGATTATTGTGTGGTGCACACTGGTCCTTCCACTCTTCAGCCTGAACTGGATGTTAACGAATGATTGTGAAGACTTCAAAGAGAAAAGTAGCAGGAAGAAATAAACTTTTTATTCCCAATATTCTTACTCACTTGAATCTCTGGTCTTTGATAATAAGCTTTTTCTTGTTTTCTCTACAAATCCAGGTGGTGTGTGTTCAGCAGAACTGTGTTCTATGTTCAACTACCTGAAGGGGAGTTCCAAAGAGGATGGATCTCAGCTGTTTTCAGTGGTGGCAGATGACAGAACAAGGAGCAATGGTCTCAAGTTTAAGTGGAGGTCATCTAGGTTGGATATTAGGAAAAAATATTTCACTTGGAGGGTGATGAAGCACTGGAATGGGTTACCTTAGAGAGGTGGTGGACTCTCCATCTTTTGAGGTTTTTAAAGCATGGCTTGACAAAGACCTGGCTGGGATGACTTAGTTAGGGTGGGTCCTGCTCTGAGCAGGAGGTTGGACTAGATGACCTCCTGAGGTCTCTTCCACCCCCAATCTTCTATGATAAAATGTAGTGTTCTTTAGAACAGTCTGGTAAATTCTCTCAGTTTTCAGTAGATAAGAGGCTGGATGCTCCAGGGAATGCTCAGAGGTTGGTGTGTGTCTATCGCTAATCTATAAAAAGAGAATGAGGCCTGGAAGGCAGTGCTTGTGTTGCCACAGGCTGGTGGGGAGTTGACCCACAGCTGGCACAAATAAGAATTTCTCATGCAAGGATAGTTAGTAGTAAAGTGTCTCGTACCCCTGGGGAACATCACAACCAGCAACAACTGTTCATGCCCTAGAAAAAAAATTGTGTAATGTCTACAGTAGAACTCACACTGTTCATGTTCATTAGTATGTGCTTGTTAACATGCTAAAATATGGCTAAAAGTTTAAGTGCAATCAGCATTAAGCTGTTATACATTTGGAGTGACGACAGAGTGGTCAGGCTGGGTGAAATTGCAGAGTTAAGTTTAATTGTCAAAATATCCAGGTCTAAAAACTAGCTTCCTCAAGTACTATGTGGCCAGTACCAGTCCTGATGATTTGGCACATTTGAAGGGATCTCTAGTTTTAGTCCTGTTTGCACAATTTGTGTTTTTAGTATCTATAAAAGGGGGTTGGAGTTTTTGACAGGCATCTTGACTGATTTTCTATCCTAAGTCAAAAATTAAATAAAAATTAACTACAGTAGTCTCATCCTTTTGAGCAACAGAAGTATTGAGATGCATAAGTTAAAACTTTTACTTCATTCTAGTATATGTACGCGAATAGTCAGTTTTCTTAATTTGAATTGTGTCTATTTACAGTGCTTTGACAAACTACAGCTTCAGTTGAATTCTGGAGACTGAAGCCAAGAGATTCCCTAGTGTAATCAGAATATCAACCGGATCTAGGCTGCAGGCAGCTTTATTTCCTAGCTATCAGTAATGCAGAGGTTGCTTCATATTTGCCAGGCTATGAAATCCCCAGTACAAAATTGGATAAAGAATGAATGAATGCACTTGAATATATTGCATCGTAGTCAGAGGTGAGCTAAAATCCTAATTTGTGATGCCAAGGAGGAGGGGAAAGGAAAAGGATCATGCCAAAAAACAAATAGGAATGAGCTAAAGTGAGATGGTTGTAGATCAAAAAGATTATTTCTTTTTAGGGGCATATGGCTAAGCCAGGGTCTTAGCAACTAACTAGAGAGGGTGAGAGGGTGTGATCTGAGGGAGGCTGTAATGAGTTGTTACATTTGGGTACATTTGAGAGACTAGTCATGGTGCTCTTAATGTAACTAGTGCTTCCTCAAAAAAGATTAGCCACAATACACTAGGAATGTCAGCTTCTAGAAATTATAAATTGGTTTTAATTTTTATATATATATCATAGCTTGAAAGGAGAACAATGGGACCTGATTGTGAGAGATTGACTAGCTGCTAGACCAACTCAGCTGAGAGCAGAATCTCTGCTTGCAAGGGGAAAAAAGAAAGCAACACTGTTGCCATTGTTAACCTCTGCAAAACATTTCGGCTGGTACACTGGTCGTGTTTTCCTTTTCATGCCAGCCTCCTGTCAATGGTGCATTGGAAGGCTGATATATGATGTATATAAAATAATATGTTTTTCATTAAAGCCAAGTTGGCAAATATTTTTTTCCTCATGATAAGTTTTACTTAACAAGCACAAGAACCAGCCATGCACAAAAGTGTGCACCTGTAGAGTCAAACAGAACATATTTTAGAAAAATAACAGTGCAGGAACTACAATTGTTGCCTTTCTGCCCCTACCCCTCTTGTTAAATGCTGTATTGACAACTAGCTTTATTTTCTGTGAAAAATCTTTCTTGAAGGGCATAGGAGCCAGCTGTGCTTAGGAGTGTGCACCTGTAGAATAAAGGAACCAACCAAAAAATATGTATTTCCTCTTGTGTAGAAGAAATTAAACAAGAGAGAGATGCTGGGAGCCGTTTGCTACAGTGTAAAAACAAGTTGGCAAATAGTCTATATTTCATTAAAATTGAATCACACAGTGGGAAGGGAGTCTTAATTTTTAAAACAGTTAACCTGCTTGTAAAGTACTTGGCACTCTTGTGTCTGAGCAAGCTGTGCTCACAACAAATCCTGGAAACAGCTTCAGCCAGCGCTATTTGGAGGAAGTTTGCTCAGACATAGGCAATAAAGGGTGGTAGGAGTGAAAAAAATGTGGATTTTCAAGGTGTAAAGGGACTGGAAAGGTGGGTGATCTTCCTGATAGTGTCTTCTCTTTCTGTTTCATCTTTCACATCAGCCACCTCACACAGAGCCACAGAATGAGCAATACAGTTTATATACAGATAGCGATTCTTAAATCCACCTCTCCTATTGATCGCTTCCAGTCTGTCCAGACTCCTCCTCAATATCGCCTCATAGAAAACCACTCTGTTACATAAACTAACTATGGCAAACATGAATGTCTGGTCAGTCCTCCTTAATCCTCTTGGCTCTTTTTTATGCCCAGGATTACTGTAAAGATCCCCATCACTCAAACCTTGGAGATATCTTCAACTACTCCTCTTCCTTACATCCAAGGTCTTCTCAACTGTTGTCACTCCTCCCTCTACATTTCTAAATCCATCTTCCTCACTGAATCCTCACTGCCCAAATCCTGGTTCATGTTACAGTCCCTTTCATCTGGACTAACATAACCTTCTCTTGCTCTAGCCTCTGAGTCACACTTCTTGCATCTTCTCCAAACTATTCAACATTCAGCAGTTCCTGTCATATACACTTCAAACTAACAGAGATATTTGCAAATAAAGAGAAGGAACACTGCTAGCTGTGGAAGTGCTACAGGGACTTACACCCCTAGCAAAGCTCTTTCTTTGCACAGCTACCTTTGCAACACTACTAACATTACCATAATAATACACACAAGATAAAGTTAAATGGAAAATAACATTGATGAAAAAGGCACATCTTTGGCAATATCCTTAGTTAGTTTTGGCAGCTGCACTAACTAAAGTGCAATTACTTCCATAAGTACCACCAAACTTCAGTGTGTACACAGAATTCCTTGCTTTAGGATTTGCTTTAAGCAATAACTACTTTTCATGGTGTTAAACTCAGCTGGAATGTTCCTCTCTTGCCAACTGTGTGCTGCAGTTTTCACTGAGCCTACCACACAGTCAAATTGACAATCACAGTTTTGTGGCTATTGCTTTTGACATGACTTTTGAGTGCTATTTCCACTCGTGTACTGTCCACTCCTTCACTTTGGCCTAGTTCACTTGAAAACTATGATAACTTGTATTATTAGAGGGAGCAAAAAATATTATTTCTTTTAATCAGTTTCCTTCCGATGTCTGTATTTTCATGTTCTGGGGCTCAATCCTACAGAAGACTGAGGGGGAACCCAATAACAGTCTTCAAATATGTTAAGGGCTGTTATAAAGAGGATGATGATCAATTGTTCTCCATGTTCATTGAGGGCAGGCCAAGAAATGAGCTTAATCTGCTACAAGGGAGATTTAGATTGCATATTAGAAAAAAGCTTTCTAACTATAAGGATAGTTAAGCACTGGAATAGGCCTACAAAGAGGGTTGTGGAATCCCTGTCATTGGAGGTTACTAAGACTAGCTTAGACAAACACTTGTCAGAGATGGTCTAGGTTTACTCAGTCCTGCCTCAGTGCAAGGGGCTGGACTTTATGATCTTCTGAATTCCCTTCCAGCCCTACATGTCTACAGTTCTATTATTCTCTCTCTTTGAGTACTGTTTTTCAACCAGTTATCTTATAGTAATTTCATATAGACCACATTTCCCTAGTTTGCTTATGAGAATGTTATGTGGGACAGTGTCAAAAGCCTTACTTAATTCAAGATATAATGTCTACTGCTTCCTTCCTATCCACTAGGCCAGTAGCCCTCTTAAAGAAGGAAATTAGATTGATCTGACATGTTGGCTGCTACTTTTCATCCTATCCTCGAGGTGCTTACCGATTGTTTTATAATTTGTTCCAGTATCTTTTCAGGTATCTAAGTTAGGCTGAGTGGTCTATAATTCTCCAGGTTCTCTTTGTTTCCTTATTTTAAAGCTAGATATCATGTTTGCCCTTCTCCTAGTCTTCTGAGACCTCTGAGTTAGTACCAAAGGAGTTAGCCTGGAGAAAAGTCTGTTGAAGAGGACAGATATAGGTCAATGCACCAATAGTCAGAAAGGTTCCCTCCTGTAATGGTACAGTGGTTTATGTATCCAGTTAGATTATCCAGGGTGAACTGAAGCACAGTTGTCTGCCCTGGGTGTTGGAGCAGTCAGAGCACCCTAAAATGGAGGGAGACTCAGAGGTTAGAACATTTATTTCTGGTAAGCATCCACGAAATCTTACCCTAAAAGCCTATGGTAGCCTGAGAAATGTAATTGAAAAGCTGGGCGACTCGCTTTTTCTGGCATGTCTGTTCATAATCGGTTAAAAGAAGCATTATTGTTTTGGGGGAATTGAAATAGGATAATAAGAGATTTAAAGAAAATTACAATCCTTTAAGTGAGTGGTTTGTAAATTCAGCTCATAAATGGTATGAGCTGCATGTGGGCAACTGTCTCCATTGGAGGGGCCAGTAAAGGCCAGGCTTATGCCATGAACTCTGGGTTATAAGCTTCTATGATTAAAAACTCCGAAAACAGTATAAAGAATGTTTTTAGTATTGTGCTGCACTTTTTGTTTAAAGACACTTTTAAATAAAGAAGCTTTTATTGAATCTCAAAGAGATTCTCTCAGCCTCTCACAGTATCTTTAAAACGTAACTGTATTGCTCTAGCACATGCTCGCCAATAAATCCAACCACACAGAATAAAGCCCATTAGCTGGATGATTCCAATAGTGAAAATATCAACTATGATGCCCACTGAGCACAATTGTACAGTTAACAGTGCTAACAACTAACTGAGATTAATGGTACAGTTCACATCTCTTGAGAGCTATTGCTCTACTACGTCTGCAGAATCTTCAGAAGGATATCTTCACCACCGGAGGCTAGAGAAACTTTTTTCTTCTTTGAATAACAGCTTAAAATTCTGCAGAATGTATTAGAAATACCCAACCTCCCTTAATTTGTGATGCAGAGCTCGCTTGCCAGGATGACTATTTCCAGTGGCCCTACTAATTGTCTTTATTTCTTTATTTACCCATTACTATTTTCACTCATTATTTGATAATCCAAAGAGGCTCAGTCTACTACGTCATGCACAATATAAAAGATTACCCGCTGAGCAAGTACTTGTCACAAAGAGCCTATGGAAAGCCACCTCCCCTCTGCCACTTGTTTTTCATGTGTACTGAAATCATTGTTATAACTGTCTAACTTTGTTTAACCTGTTTAACCCAAGGTATTCACTCTCTCATGATTATCAGGCTTGCATATTTTTTTCCCTGAGGAATAAGACCTCTTCAAATGACAGCTTAAGTGTCTCCATGGTTCCTTAATCTCTATTCACAAGCCGTGTCTCCCTGAAATTTTTTGTATGTGCTTTCTTTAAAAAGCTGCTTGTGAGAAAAGTAATACATTATTAATGCTACATATCATAAAATAAAATAAATACTCACTTTTTGCAGAATGTGATCCACTAATCAAAAGTAAATGAATGCATCTGAATTATTCAAAGAACCTCAAGTAGTGCAAATTGTACTCAAATTGAATATTTTGAATGTTCTATTCACACTGCAACAAAGGGAATCCCTAGTCATATTAACCACTCACTCTTCATAGAGGGGAGTGGGGTTTTACACTGATGAGTGAATATTTCACATGCCTTCCAGGAGCAGGAAGCCCCAGAATAGGCTACTGGACTCTTTTACCTTTATGATCATGCAATGGCCTCTTAAAGGAGCATGAGTCACACACTGAGAATACTGACGTAAGGGACAGGCATCATCCTCAAGCCAGGCAGCCAGCTACTATGCCAGTGCAATAGACTTTTATGCCAGTTGATGCAGAGACTCTTATTCACTATTGGCATGCCCCTTTAAAAGACATATTAAATGGGTGTCAATCTATGACTGTGCTGTGAGAGAGTGAATAATTCTGATTTGGTAGCTGTTGGTATGTCTGTGAGTGACAACACAGTGGGCAAGGCAGCAGAGAATCAGGGCTGGGAATGTAATAAAAACATCTGCATCTGAGTTTGCCTCCTTGGCCATTTCCTACACATTATCACTTATTTGTCTCAAGGAGTTTCCTGATATAGATCTGGGAATACCCTATACTGTAGCATCCTGTTTGGAATGTTGCTTTGGCACTCAGATACCATAGTGCAGGATGTGGTACGAGAACCTAGACAGAACAGTACAGAATTGTGCAGGGTTTCCTTCAGAGAACCAGAAGAGGATTTATTCTGGACTCAAGCTACATCCTTAAAATGTACATCTACATTCAGACTGACCTGACTTATGAGAGCTATTTTTTTGAAAGTCAGTTAGCACAGGTAATAATTGTTGATTATAGGGAGCCGCATAGTTCAGTGAGAAGGGTCCTGGTCTGGGAGTCAGGAGACCTAGGGTCTGTCCCTGGCTTTGCCTTTGATCTGCTGTGTAACTATGGATAGTCAGTTTATATTTCTGTGCTTCAGTTTCCCAGGGCAAAATGAGAAAAATTATACTTCCTTTTCTTTATCTCATCATAAAAATACTTTTATCAGAAAAAAATTAAAGGGGGGGGATCACTATATTTTTGTAGGAAAACCTGCAAAATATGTCTTGATATTTGCAAAATAATGCACTGTAGCCATACCTTCAGCCTTCAATAGGACCAGACTTGTAGTGAGATGCAAGTGGTTTTGCATGACTCTAAGGTCAGAAGGGACCATCTTGATCATCTAGTCTGACCTTTTGCACATTGCAGGCCACAGAACTTCACCCACTCACTTCTGTAACAAACCCCTAAGCTCTGACTGAGTTACTGAAGTTCTCAAATCATGACTTAAAGAGTTCAAGTTACAGAGACTCCACCATTTACACTAGATTAAACCTTCATGTGACGTATGCCCCAATGCTGCAGAGGAAGGCAAAAAAACCATTGTGACTACAGAGAAGATTTGATTGTTCAGACTTGTAGAACAAGCTTCAAGGAACATATATTAGCAGTACAGGACAGTCCCTTTCAAAGTCTGGACCGTTGAGAATATGCACCATGGGATTCACCCTTAGGAGTCACGTCAGTTACTACCATAACACAGGATTCACTTCCCACATAATGACTACTTTAGCATATTTTCCAACATATAAGAAGAGGGAAATTCTAGCCTGTTTACTAGGGAGCTATGCAGATGTTGAGGGCAGACCAAATGTTCCCCCAAACAAGATATAGGGCACAGAGTAACAGCATAGCCTGGTTACACTCACTATTTTAATTTCCTCTAAGGGTTGTAAAATCCAGCATATCAACTCATGTAGTGTGATATCTTAAAACTCTCTGTCCCACATACAGTCCCCCTTCTGTGTTTCCAAGGAGGTCCCCATGTGAAGTCCAGATGCATGGTATGTTGGAGACTGCAGAAGTCACCTTCCCAATCCTTGCATAGTGATTCCTGAGCCTTCAGAAGGTATGCAGAGGGTTTTGAAATTTGGCCCCGTATAAGTGCTTCTTTATGTAGTGGACAGTTTACCAGGAATACAAGACTGATCCAATTTCTTCTCTGGCAGGCAAACACTAATACCTTGTCTACACTACCACTTAACTTGCTGTAAGTTATGTTGTTCAGGAAAAAGCCACCCCCCCTGAGTGCCATAAGTTACTTTGACTTAGAGCAGGCCTGCACAACATGCGGCCTGGGGGCCACATGCGGCCCATGTGGGCTCACTGTGCGGCCCATGGGGAGTGAGTAGGCAAGCAGTGGGTGAGGGAGGGGGGCTGAAGAGGCAGGTGGGCAGTGGCGGGTTGGTGAGGAGGCAAGCCGGAGGGGTGAGGGGCTGAGGAGGTGAGCGAGGAGTCAGTGGCTGACCTGTTCTACTGATCTGGTCTGGCTCCCATCCCCTCTCCAAGGGTTGCAGCTGTCTGGAGAAGCCTGTCTTCCACGTCTTCCTCCTTCACACCTCATTCATTCAACAGGACAATTGATTACAAAGTGGAGGGAAGAGCTTATTCTACTTCTAGCAAAAAGCCATTTTTCTTTTACCTTAATTATACAACCTTAGGGGCCCACTATAACATTACCAAGGTTCAATACCGCTGTTTCCGTGGGGGGGCAGTGCTGGGGAAGGAGGGTTTGTTTCCACAGGGTGGGCGGTGCTGGGGGGGAGTATTTCAGGGTGGGCTAGGTGACACTAGGGTGGGGTGTTGTGTTTCAGGGGGCTTGGTGGTGCTGGAGGAGGGGGTTGGAGGGGCGGAGGGGGGGTTTCAGCCCTCAGTTGTTTTCTTTGGAGTAATATGGCTTTACGAGTTGTCCAGGCCTGACTTAGAGCATGGCCACACCATGCTATGTTGGCGGGAGATGCTTTCCTGCCAACATAACTTCCGCCTCTTGTTAAGGTGGACTAATTATGCAGCTGTGCTGCTGTAGCATGATAGCGTAGACTAGCCCTCAGAACTTTTTCAACAGATTGCAGTGTTTCATTATTGCATGCTGTACAGGCATGACACACATGAGATCTTCTTAATGGTCAAAGGTTGGTATGCAAGCAAATATTTCATTTCCAGCTTATGAAAACCAGAGATCTGCAGCCATGCCAAAAAATGCCTGCTGTAGCGTGGTTTATTTTGTCAATTTACTTCACATAAAGCAAGTTTTACTCTACAGTTTTAAACAAGGAATTGTAAATATGTCTAGTTCCTGGAGAGGCTGTTAACCTCATTTATGTGGTTTCACTTTGCAGAATAAAGAACATAAATTTTGAAAACTTGCCAATCACAGTGTAATGAGAATTTTAAGCTGAAGAGTGCACCATTTAGACTCTGATGGCAACAAAGCCAAGGTGGCCTTAGGCACAGGCCTGACTGGCAGCTTGATATTGTCCTGAACAATCTCTGCAGGGCTCCTTTTCTGGTATTTGTTTACCTTCTTAAAGAAGGATTACTTTGCTACTATCTGCAAGCACCCAAGCTTCAGCTTTGCTCCCCTACTAGTGAAAATTGTTCACATTACCCAATGCCTGCCTGCCCCAAATGGGTTCTCATGCACTTGGGGATTTGATACCCCACAGAGGTGTCTATGTCTCAGATTATGCAAAAAATAAAAGCAGAGGGAGAAGGGCGATGGCTGACCTGGCATTAGCCCATGCCCTGGTGGCAGCCCATCTCCAGGACTGATACTGAGCTGAGAAAGAGAGACTGTCCATGCATGTACAAGAAATAGAAACTTAGCAACACTGTCAGGGCATGGTGAAAGGGAACAGCGATCAGGAAAATGGTAGGAGGTGGCTCCCATGCTAGTCTTATAGGGTTTCTAAGAAAACAAGGTTGTTCACCACAGATCAGATCCACTAGTCAGTAAAGATGAAGGAGCTATAACTAGACCTACAATTTAATCACGTGGGTTACAGTGAACTTTCACATCACTTCACAGCTCCCTGCCCACCTATAGGAGGAGTGGATTGTGTCTGAACTGTAAAGTATAAACACCAAACAGCTACTTGAAAACTGGCCAACAAGCTGAGGAATTCAACAGCTTTCCCCGCACTTGCATGTGCTTTGAAGTTGCAGCCTCCGTCATGGAGGGTGATCTATTTAGGGCCTTGATCCTACTCCCAGTGATCAAAAGCAACACTCCCACTGACTTCAGTGAGAGCAGGTTTGAGCCCTTAGGACCTCTTCCAACATCCACGGAAGCCAATGGGATTCTTGCCACTAAATTCAATGGGCATCGGTTCAGATGAGCTTTGTATTTTGTGGCAGAAGAGCGGTGACCAGGTAATTTCTCCTTCAGATGGAGTTATCCCAAGAATAAAAATACAAGATGGAGCAATGGGACTTTGCTGCTCCCATGAGCTACATTACCAAAGGAAATGAAGGTCCCCCAATGTGGATATGTTTCCTAGTTGTAATGAAAGAATGACATCAAATAGAATTCCCATTAGCTATTATGTGCTATGACCCTGAGGTAAACATCTTATCTCCTTGTGTGTCAAAAACCATATTGAAAAAGCTGGAGCATGTTCAAGAAAAACAATTCTCTGTGCCCTGACTATATGCAAATTTCCTTCAGATATACATTTTAATTTAATTTGCATGATGTATACACTGAACTTGTTCTATAATATTTTCCTAAAATGTAAATAAGAGCCATTTTAATTTTAAATATTGTATGGAAAAATATATCATTATCTTTGCTGAAGGGAAGTGATATACTGTGTGTATACAAGCACTCACTCTAGCATAGCCAGAGCAGCTCAAAGCAGAGTCAAAGAGAATATATTACACTGTTTGTCACATCTTCTATCCAATCTAATCTATTTTTGCATCAACATGTATTCATCATAAATCTAGTAAAACACATTGGAATACACTGGAAGGGTAACCTTAGTAATGTCAGTAGATTTATTCTTCAGTGAGACTGGATTTTAATAGCAGTATTACTTGCCTTTTCAGTCCCATGATAAAACTTTGTTGCAGTTTCAGAGAGAATTGTCTGACAAAACAACCTCTTGTTTCAAAAATGGCAGAGAGTGGAACGAATGAGATGATAGCATCCTGCAGTGCAAATTGAAGGTCAGACATATTTTTTATCCGTATGATGTTGTTTTTAATATATTTTTGAACAAAGCATAAATCCCCCCTTTTAAATCTTTTGCACTAATGCAGAATCTCTATTGCTCTGGGATGTGAGATTTGCATGAGCTATGACACTGATCCAAAACCCACTGAAGTCAATTGGAAGACTCCCATTGATTTCAATCAGCTTTGGATCAGTCCCTAAATGCTTCAGTACAGTTTCACAGCAATCAAAAATTAATAAGTGGCAGATTTGGTTTATAATTTAAGGGGGACCTGAATTGTTTTGCGTGTCAAAACAGAGTATTTTTGTGTAGTTCCTGAAAACGTTTTATTTTATATTTACTTCTGATAATCAGTCTCTCTCTCTCTTCTTCTCCTGTGTTTATACTGTGTTCATCATATTGGTTGCTTTTACAGTTACTACAATATAAACCAGCTCTTTCTTTCAGGGCATGCACTCTTAATACTGAATCTTAAAAATAAACCTTTTCAATGTATTTTATTTGCAGTACATTTCAACAGCAGAATATATTTGCACAAGCAACTTCTGAGTAAACATTCTGATCTTTAAGCATGTGTTTTCCTGGGATTTTGTTTTCAAAACTGGGATTTAGCAACTGTTGGTTTAGTTATACTTCTAAAGTGTGGACCTGGAAGGTTGTACAGAGGTAACTCTGATTGGCTATCAGACCACGCAGTCGCCCATAGGCAAGGATCAGTTTCCATGCTGATTTTGGTACAACCCTTCTGATATGAAAATTCCAGGAGACAACCTTCATATAAATAGATCCGTATATGTGAATTTATCTTTATATGCCATGTTCTCTGTAATATTGCATCAGATTTTAGCATTGGAAAATGTTGGAGTTTACTGTCCTAATATCAATGTAGTGAGTCATAAGGTATAGCTGGCCCAGCTGCGCGCACACACACAGTGAATCAATGAGGATGACATTAGACTGACTTCACTTGTTTCTTTTCCCAGAGGTTTGAGATGGGCAGCTACTCTTTGGTACCTGAATGTTTTCATATGCCAGGTGCCATAAGAATTGACACTACCTAGTCAACATCTGTCAAACCACTAGTGGGAAATAGAAGAGGTTCCAAACTGAAATGCTAATGACACCTAACTATACACCTCGTGCATCAGGAGGAAACAAATCACCACCCAGCTGCCTGAATATCTGAGAGAAATAACCTCCTGGGTGAAAGAAGTTGGCTTAAGCCTAGTTGAAAGAGGGAAATTCTTTGATCGGGTAGAAAGCAAATTTCCTTCTTTTGGAGGCATGTGCCTTCCATTTCCAAGAGGGCTGCAGTCTCAGACTCTCTCTACACTACAGTCTAGGGCTGTAAGTCTACTGCTCACACATACACATTTGTGCTAGCTCACACTGAGCTATTATGAGTATCAATTGCAGTGTAGCTGCGGTAGCATGGGTAGTGGCAGAAGAGGCAGGACTGAGTTGTGCAGAGTGCATATCCACCGGTTTGTACTTGCCACGGCCCAGGCATGCCTCTGCTCCCTCTAACAGTGCTACCATGGCTACACTGGCAGTGATACTCATGACAGCTCGACGAGCGGCAGCGCAAGTATGTGAACATGAACAGCAGAATCACAGCCCTAGCTCTAGGGTAGGCATAGTCCCAGGTTCCTTTTGGACTCTTCTCTACATCTAGACACCCAAACATTTCCATCTTTTCATTAATAGGGAGACTTTTCCCTTTCTCTGAAAAGCAGACCTAGCCACAATATTCCTGCTTTGTCCCTCATGCAACGCCTTCTGCCTAGATCTAACCCTAAGGCCATAAGCTTCTCCTGGCCCAGTACAGAGTGTTGGCTCATTTCCTCACTGGGACATCACCTCACACTGAAAATTTGTGCTCTGTGTGGTCTCATTATTCAATTCTGCATCTGCTTCACAGTCCTCACTATCAATGCTCTCAATGGCAAGGGCCAGGCTACCTCAGGGACTTTCCTCAGTTTGTGGCAGGAAATGGGGGTAGGCTGTTTGTAGGAGGGATCCCATGCTACAGAATGCCTTCTGACCCAAGAAGGCCATAAAGTGACCATGACATTGTTTCTAGAGGTAAACAATAAAGAAGGAATGGAAAACCTGTAATACTTCTTAGGAAGTTATTACAAATATTAGTGCAGATTTTTTTTCTGACAAATTCTTTTTAAAAAGAATTTATTGCTTGGGCTGTGACTAATTTTGAAACTATATTTCAGATATTTTCTCTAATGTTTCAGTACTTCACTTAATTGTACTGAAGAGGACGATGCTTTTCAGTGTTCCTAAACTGAGCCGTTAATTTTCCATTTCCAACTGTTTACATGTGCAAAACTGGAATTTGTGCCCCACTTGCCCCACTTGCAAATATTCATGTGTGCATGTACAATTGTACACACATTTATGAATATAAATTTGGTTGCTTGGTGACTGAAAATCTGTCCCTAAAACAACACTGTCAAATGACTAAGGGCTTGTCTACCCTGCAAACCCCTAATGTAGATATGAAGTGTTCTGCTACAGTGCAATTTGCATTGGTGAAATTTACTTTGACATGAGACCAGATTAAATTGCAGTGGTCCAAATCAACTCTAATCAGAGGTTTGTACCAGTTTAGCTACAAGAGTGGCTAGAATCACTGTGTAGACAAGGCTTAAGACAGCAACTGAACTTGACAAGTTAAATACTGCAAAGCCAAGATGATCTACCACATCTTTGTTGTTAAAAAGGAAGGATAGCATCAAATAATAAAATTTCCTGGCTGTGAGATTATTCAACATTAAACACACAATGAGCATCTTAGAAAATCATCCAGTTGCTGAAGATCCTTCCAAAAAGAGCCTGGAGACAATGGCACATGGTTTGTAATAAAGAATCAAAAGTGGAGCAGGCTGAGATACGTCTTCCGGTGCCTCAGACTTGTTTGCATAAAAATTGCATCTTTGAGAAGCTCAGCATAAATCAAAATTAAAACTTTCATTCCAGCATGAAAGGAAGTAAACATGTTCTTGTTCATTCTCTCCCTGACAGAACAGCAAGCTAAAGAGAACAGAACTGAAAAAAAATCTAGTGTAATTAGTTTTGGTTGTGTCTGTTGTAAATGCACAGATCGCACATCTATACCTTTTGTAAACCATATATTTTACTGCTTTACGTCTAATTTCCTTTTCAAACTGTCTCTGGCTTTAGGCATACTAGGGATCTGATTCCCTGGTGCAATGAACAGTATTGCAAACTCCAAGTGCTTAAAAATCATGAACCTAACCCCCCAAAATCATGCGATGGGTTTTAAAATCATTTACAAAATTGAGATGGGCATGGGGAGTTGCCTTCTGGTTTCTGAGGCTTGAGGGTTCATATTTTCTAGCTCTTCTCCCCACAATAGTGAGCTCAAACTTAATTTAAAATAAAATGTTGAGACTCTACATAGTAACATGACTCCAGGAGCTGGAACTTTAAGTAACCCCCCCCATATCAGGAGACTCAAACTTAAATTTCAAGAATTGGCAACCGTGAGAGAGTGCTCTGCACCACACTGCCATGATATTTTGGCCTAAAATGAATGTAACTGGCTAAGGTGTAGACCACAAGTAAGCACTGTTACACCACTCCCCATCCCAGTGCCAGCAGAGCGGGGAAAAGGGATGAGCTGGGCTGTCCCTTCATCACCTTAATCTTCAACTTTATTTACAATTTCTGATTGCCAATGCAGCAGAGCATAAATTAGAGCACCCTTCAGGCTGTTCTAGCACAGCCATGAAAAGTGGCCCTGAACTGAGCTACAAGCTTAGGACAGTGCAAACACAACATTTAAAGGATGACTTGTATTTCCTGCTTGCCTCAGCCTAAACTCTATGCAGATCATCTTCACACCATGATGTGACCTTACATCAGAGAGTGGAAACAAGCAGCTTCCAGGCACAAAGGAAAGAATTGTTACCTGAAAGGTTCCTTGAAGAGTTGCTGACACCAAATGGTGACTTATGGAAAAAATCTTCTTTGAGAGAATTTTGCTACAATATCTACTGTTTCTCTCATTTCATCAGGCCAAATTCTAACCCTGCTGCAACGCCTAGTTTCAGATCTGTGCTTGTGGAGTTATATACAGGCATCCTGGGCATCAAGGCCATATTTGGCAGTGACCATCAAACTGATTTGTGGCTGTCCAGCATACTCCTCCCATAGGTGGATTCTAATACCTCTTTTCATTGCCACATGGGACACTAGGTTTGTGTAGGGGTGATGCCAGAAAGGTGTCAATGCCCCCTACAAAGTTCCTGCAAGCTCCCTTGTATTTCTTTAGTCTTGTCAGAGCCTCCCTAGTTCTGTTGGATGATATCCCAGCGGGCTGGACAGAAATCCAGTTTTTTTTTCTGCATGAAATCTTGAACATCGTTCTTGTTTATTTTTTTCTGACCAGAAAAAAAAATTGGTTTTCCCATGGGAAATTTTGAAATGCTTCAACATAAAAAATGTCATTCAATTCAACATTCTGAACCAAGACAATTTTTGTTTCAACAATTTTGTTTTGGTTTTTCACTCTGAAACAAAGCAACATTAGGTCAAAATGAAAACAAATTGTCATTCCTAATTGACATAAATGTCATGTTACTTCATTTCTTTAAATATGTCAATTTGTCTTGGCTTTTTGGCTTATAAGTCAGAATGATCTGAAAGTTTGTGTTTCATCTCAACTTAATGACATGTGTCAAAAGGAACATTTTCATTTTGACATTTCCTACAGGAATTTTTTTTCTCATCAGATTTGACATTTTCCTCAGAAAAGTTTTTAGTTAGATCAAAATTGTATTTTCAGTAAGAGAGCTTTCTGTTCAGAAAGTTTTTACTGGCTTTAGTGTCCAGTTACTACTGATTTCTTAATATGGACTGCTGTTCTTGATATTACACTAAATATAATAATACAGAAAGTACAGCTGTAAACTAACAGAATCCATAATGGCCCATGGCACGCTGGAGGTAGCTATCCTTAGTGATGTTACATCAGGGATGAATTTGATCCAGTAGGTTAAATACAACACAGCTTACTATAGATTGCCAGCTATATCAAGCTACAGTACATTACTTCAACTTTTAGAGATATTAGCTGGAACTAAAGCTGTGTGAAAGGCTTTAAAAACATGAAGAAGAGTATACTGCAAGAGGTCTGCATCAAATTGTTTTGGGCAGCTGAGCTCAGCTCAAGCTCCTGCTTCCCCCCCACCCAAGCATCATTTGGTAGATAGAAAATACCCTCACCTTTGTTCTCTGCCTAAAATCTCAAATGGTTTTGCAGCTGGGAATTACTCAGGTGACCTCCCCCCGGCCTTGTTCACTCCAATCAACTTCCACAGGAAACAGCCCAGAACCTCTTCCTCACCACTGCTGATCTTTTAAAAAAAATAATGATCACCTCAACCAAGCATGTAGAAATATGGCCACTCCCTGAGAGAACAAGAATCAAGATGGCTTCTTTTAACCCTCCTGTCTGCATACAGTAGGACTCAATCAATCAGGAGGACTAGAACTAATATCATGGGGCCTTTGTAACCAAGCATAACCAACCACTCCAGACTGAAATGTGAACATTTTGCAATGGGTTTGTGTGTTAGTAGAAAACTTTACATTTTTTCAGGAGTCAGGGCGTAATATGAGAGATAACACAAATACGTAAGAGGTATTTTTTTCTTGTCAGAGGCTTCTAATTCTCTTTTTTTTCTGGGGAAGGTGACAGAATCCATTTTACAGGGTTAAAAATAGACAACTACTTGTACACCAATGGCAACATATCTTGGAACATAAACAAGATCTTATGATTAAAGTATGGGAATTCTTTCTCCTAAATTATGGTTAAAGTGATTAACCAGTAACTCTCCCCATGACGCTTACCAAGAACTTACTTGGCCTATGAAGTAATGAGCAAGGAGTGCCTGCTAAGAGCAAGTGGTCATATTTTACAGTTGCTGGTCAAATAGAAAAACAATTTTCATGAATAAAAGCAACCAATTTGGTGAACCACAAATGAACAGAGGCAGCAAAGTCCAATAAACAGAGAAATAGACTGGGTTGTATTCCCATCTCTGTAGCTGAACAGCTGTGTGACCTTGGGCAAAAGGTACTTCTGTGCCTCCATTTCCCCTCACACCTCTGGACTGTCTCATCTGTTTCAATTCTAAGCTTTTGGGGGTAGGGGTTGTCTATTACTTGTGTTTGTGCTTTCTAAGTACTGATGTGATACAAGCATAACAGCCACTACCAAATATCTGTAAGAATGTTTACAGACAGTGAAAGTTTCAGATGTCAACCCAGAATGCTTATTCGTGTGAAATGTTGTACCTGTAGGGCACTGGTCACTGTTTGGTATTCCCCCGATTAAAAGGTTTGAGTCATCCAGTCAGGGAGCCGAAGCAGCACCACCAAACATTCAACACAAATAAGGTAGTCTGTAATCAGCCTCAGAATTAATTTCTAAACTTCAGAAAAATCTTGTGCATAACAGATACATACAGAGATGATCGGGATCCATTCATAGGCGATTTGCCAGCCCAAGAAGGGGCTAAGTTCATACAAAATAATATTTAAAAGGAGCAGTGTGAGCAGCTCCCAAGCACATAATCCATTTCCTGAGTGCAGAGTGATGGGTCCTGGTGAACCTGAGCCCTTTCTTTTGTTCTCCCTGTTTAGCACGCAAAGCAAGACCATCTCATTTGGACTGTTTGCCAGTTTTCCGAGGAGATGCAGTTCAGAGAGGTTTTGCCAGAAGCAAAAAACAGTTTTAGCCTGCCAAACGGCTATTATGAAAACAACATTTGTGCATTGGAGCAGAGAGATGGAGCTAAAGGTGAAAGTATACACTTCACTTGCCGCAATACATTTTAACCAGCTGAATCTTATCTACATGATCAGCATGTAGCACTCACACTGGGAAAGGCAGAGATTAGAGAGCTTGTGCTGGCATCTGAGGGGTAGGAGACATGGAGGAATGACTTATAAAACTAGTAAGTTTACTTAGAAGTGATTAAGCATTTTCTGTTGATTAAGTTTGCAGTTTTTATTGCTCAAGGGAAAAAATACATTTAAAAACTTTGATTTGCTCAGCTGGTAGAAGGAGGAGAGCGCATGCGCACACACACACACAGTTACCCAACAACACGAAGCCTGACAAAAAGAAAAAGAGTGGCAGATCACTAAGAAATTTCCTTTCTTTCAGGGTATGACAGCAATGCTCACTAGTGGCTCCCAAGAGCCATACAGGAGATCATAGCCTCACTCTTCTGTGGGCTAGAGCCCTGGAGCCTTAAACAATGAAGCAATCATCTGGTCCAATCCCAAATTTTTCCTGCTTTTCTTTCTCCCAGAGCTGCTGCTTACCCTTGAGCTTGTCCAGGAAACCCTTCTGCTGCTAGCCTTTCAGATCTTGAATACACTAGGATTTTAGTCACCAGAGATGCAACATTTGCAGAGCTGAGTTGAACTGACATAATCTGTGGTCCTCCATTAACAGAGAGGATCAAGATATTTTGTTGGAGGAACTTAATAAAGCGAGGGACAGGTGGGGTCATTCTCTAGTTTTCTGCACAAGCCCTTGGAGTGTGATCTGAATGCTCCCAACAGAGTTTCAGCCCACCTTAAAGTGCTGGTACAAATCACACAGCATTAGTGTCTGTCATGTTTACACTAGGGAGTTGCACCAACACATTTACAGACCTGGTATAGATCCTTGTACACTCAGGCCCCTTTCACAGGGTTCCTCCCAAAGCCAATTTTAATGGGAAAAACCCAGAGCTCTCTGCCTGGCTCACCTCAGCAGTCAGACACATCAATGATCTTACTTGCTCGCTGCATGAACAAAAAGAAGTCTGCCTATATGACTCTTCCTGTCAGGCCTTCAGTTCCCATGTATAGTGGAAACTACCACTCACAGAATACCTCTGAAATGAGTGGAAATGAAGAACAGGGACAAAGAACCAAGGGTCAGTCCACCTTATGACAAGGGCAGCTGAACAGAGAAGCTGACTCAACCATGAATTATGCCTGGGACCTATTTAATTTTACAATTCAGTGTCTAAGTTGCAGTTCTTAAGGTGGCCATTCTTGAGTCCCATTTCCAATATAAATGTCTCAATGGATACCTTTTCAGCTGTCAATTTGCATGTTCAGTTTTACCCCACAAGCACTTTTTCAGTCATTGAAGTCATCAAGATATCTTGGGTGGGGGGAAGAGGAAGAAGTAGTAAGTATTCAGGTGAGAAATCTTTCAAGTTCTGCTTCAAAATTAGATTAATCAGAAACAGATACGCTTTATGACTCCAAACACAGCGTGCTCATACTGTAAGTATTAATGTGCTTTTTGCCTTCTTTGAAGGAAGAAGGTTTTGAAATTAAGTCAGGGGCATTTTAAAAAGATCTGTAAGAAATTTTCTGTTGTGGATATATAGTTATTTGAAGATCATTAAGGGGGGGGATGCTTGTTCACTGTTGCAAATGGTGTTTGTATTTCTTCTAAGCATTATAGATGGGGGATCATTTCTCAACACCACCCATTCCTGCACAAAAAGCTCTTGATTCAATGAAACACTTAAACATATAGAGATAATTTAAATATGTGCTTAAATGCTTTGATGACTAAGGGTCTAATCACCTTACTCCCTATCAGCAGCTCTATGGACAGAGCACTGAAGTGAGACTCAAGAGATCAGCATTCTACTCCTAACTCCTGCTGTAAGACCTTGGACAAGTCTCTTCAGCTCTCTGTGCCTCAGTTTTCCCATCTATAAAATGGGGATAATGATACTGACCTCTTTGTAAAGAGCTTTGTGATCTACTGATGAAAAGGGCTATATAAATAGGAGGTGGTATTTTAGGGGGCAAAATACACATGCGCTTTCAGGAAAGCTCAACTCAGAAACTTCTATTACCATTTACTACAGCCTACTGTTGACTGACTCCTTTACTTTTAAATCATATTTAATGAGACTTAAACTCACATTCTCCTTCACTAAAGACCTAATCACAATATACAATTATCCTCAAAGTTGTTTTCTTGCAATTCTAGTCAGTTTTTGCTTTAATGAACCATAGGATTTTGATGTGGTTCTGCTTTTCTGTTCATTAATGTTCATTAATTATAACACTACCATTCTACTAGAGATTTATCAGGTAAATTGGAGTTCTCTTTTGTTTCCATCTTGGATGACTAGTTTTTGATTTGCAGTAGCTTGTCTATATTGCAGGTCTCTCTTTAAATTAGTTTCTTTAGGACTCTGAATGTCCATAAGATAATGGAATAGTAAACAAGGCGTCAGATTTTATGACAATGTACCTGATTAGGACCATGAAGATTTTGCCCTCTATCCAAGTCTTCCTATTACAAGTTTTGTTTGAAGCAAACTTGCTGATTCAGGGTTCACTCAATAAATGAATTGTTACATGTATAAAGTAAGCCTGCTAGCTTTACTTGGCTTGCATTATTCCCAGACTAAATAATTTTGGAATATAAACTGCTCAAACTTCAGAGATGAAATTTACTTTGATTACAACTCCCAACAATTCTCCAAGACGTTCTAATAGAACTGACTAAAGAGGAGGAATCTAATCTGTCCATCTATCTAAAAGAGCTAGACAGCTGTGCAATATTAAATTATTCCTGCTGCTCAAGTAGTAGAGGTCTGGGCTAGTGATCCAAAGACCCAGGTTTCAGGCCAGATGCTGACCTACAGGAAGGAAGAACAGTCCAGTGATGAGCATTAATCTGAGACTTCAGAAAGCAGAGTTCAATTCCTTGCTCCACAGCAAATTTCCAGTGTGTCCTTGGATGCAGTTACTCTTGCAGAGCCAGATTTTGTAATGAGAGTTACGCATTCAAATACCTTTAAAAACCTGGCCTTTGGTGTATAAGTTCCTGTGACAAACTATACCCCTGTGTTCACATATGACACACTACTGTAATAATCTTTCTACAAGGTAAGGCACCATTTGAAAACTCATAATTTGCCGGTCATAATATCGTCCTGATTAAGTGTGTTGCGGCATTGTATGTGAAGTTATAACATTCCCCTGTATGGTGTTATTAACACATCCCAAACTCCACAGCCCTACCCAGGCAGAAGTTGGCAAACACGAGTGTCTAAACAAAGGAATGTGTGCTCTGCATAATTTGCATTTAAGCAGAAAACAGAGACATCAAGCAGGAAGGGAAGACAAAGGAAGTTCAAACGTGAAAGAACCAGCAGGGAATATCCTTCCACATAAACTCTTTGGCTCCTGGTTCTCAGCTGGAAATGTTTTTCAAGAGGGGGACTGAAGCTACAAAAAGGAGGGACAAACACACCCAAAGGATCCTCCCATCCTCTCCCTGCTGATTGCATTCACTGCACCTGAAGAGACAAAGGTTCTGGGGGGAGGGGTCCTGATCTAAAGAGTTTGGTCAGCAAGACTGCCGAAATCACGTGGTGAGAAACTTTGCTTGAATCTGATACAATTTGTTAAGTTAGACTGTAGTAACCATTTTATCTTTATTTTTCCAGTAACCATTTCTGACTTTTATGCCCCATTACTTGTACTCACTTTCTAGTATCTCTCTTTGTAGTTAATAAACTTGTTTTATTGTTTTATCTAATCAAAGGTGTTCAAGTTGAAATGTCTGGGCAACTCCAACTGGGGCAACAAGTTGTGTGTGTATTATTCCCATAAAGGAATAACAGACACAGTATACTTGTACTGTCCAGGAGACTGCTGGGCAGTACAGGACATACATTTCTGAGTGAAAATCTGAGGACTGGGAACATGTTGTGGCCCCCTGTGGTAAATGTTATAGCTGGTAAGAGCTAAGGTGTTGCTGGCTGGCTGCAGCACACACAGAGACATAGCTGGGAATAATTTACATGCTGGAGGCTGTTTATGAGCAGCAAGGCATTGTAAAGGGCACCCCAGGTTACAGGGCTGCGACGACACAGCTACTTATTAGTCTGGATTGTACCCTGGTTTGTCACAGCTCCCCCTCTGTAAAATGGGGATAATAGCACTTCTCTACCACACAGGGGTGAGGTGAGGTCAAATGCATTAACGATTGTGAAATGCTCAGATACCATGGCAGCAAGGGTCATGTAAGTGCCAAAGATAAATAAAACTCCATTGTTACCTACGTACCTTATATATAAAAAAAGGCCTTGGTGTCTTCTTGGAAAGACCATATTCTATGCTCCCTCCTCCACAGTGTTTTTTCTTATGAGTTGATTTTTCTATGTGGGGAGACTGCTTTGAAGAAAATGGCACATTGGTGCTTAGAAGAAATTGATTTTTACTTCTCAAATCTATTACCCTAAGCCAATAATACTAGACTTGTTTAATAAAGTAGACTTATTAACTGTGGTTTAGTGGCGAATCTTTCTATAATAACAGGTCTTAGATATGAATCTGGGGAACTTTTGGTCTAGCAGCCTTGTTTAAATTAGAGTTATGTCCTCATGTTGTTTGCACCTTCTAGCATCCTTTCCATCCTAGTTCTCCTGCATCTCACCTGAATCTTCCTGTTAACCTAATGAGAATCCTTAAACTTTCCCAACTGTCACTTTAGCTTTACAGTGTGTGTTTATGTGTGCATGCATGCGTGTCTGTGCATGTACACACGCATGTATGTAATGTTCCAGGCCACCCACTCTTCCTTCCAAATGAAAAATTTGTTCCAGTAGCTTGTCGTCAGATTAGACATCCATAGCCTTACTCGCTGTTGGAGCACAGTCTGACTGCCAACTAATTTTTATCCTCCCTCCTCTTCTCATAGACTCCTCAGGCGGTGCATCTCCCCCACATTGCACAGCACGTGCCACTTGGACAATCCGGCCTTTAGACAGTAGCCCACTTTTAAGGGCACCGTTTCTAGCTTGTCAGAAGTCCTCTGTCAACAATGTATTATTGTGTTGCTGTATTCTCCATGCTTTCCCAAGAGTAACCTTAACATTATTTTCCCTAAAATGTTTCAAAACATTACAATATTTTTAATTAAAAATTGCAGAGCTCTAGCAGGACTTTTCTTATTGCTTCTTGTATCAAGTCGCAGTCCACATACTATGTAATCATTTTTATGAGTGCCTGTCCTCTTTCCAAGTTAAGGGTCAGTTGAAGCAGTGTCTTATAATATAAACAGAGATAAACAGATTAGTTAGATACAGCTGATAATTTTCAGATAAAACATTTGAAATGAATGATGAACAATATACAAAAAAAAAAATCTAAGACTTAAAACATATGATTTTTAAAACTGCCCAGTTTGCACCTACAACTAATTGTGATTTGTTAAATATTTTTCATCAAATAATTGGCACTACACTGTTAAGAGGATAACTAATTTTAATAGGAGGTTAAGAACTCTCATTTGCAGAGAGAGTCTCTGGATAATGAAAAAGAAAATTCAAGGCTGTAAAATTAATGAAGAAAAAATCAGTAAGAAATCAATGACAAGTCAATGACAACTGAATGCAGTTCTTATAAATGTAACTGATAGTAAGAGCCGTCTGTGAAAGCCTCAACTAGAGAATTAATCTGAACTTTCTGAACTCTTCACTTTTATTTCTGCTCTTTTTCTTCATATATATCTTATTCCTGTCAGGAAAGTCTTTGCTTCTCCAACAGTATTAAAGAAGATTTTAAGAACTACAGAAAACTAGTAGCAATATACAGTAACTTCCGCAGTCTTTCATAGAGAAGACTGGATAGTGCCATCTGGAGTCCTGGGAAGATTAAACAATTTGATCTAAAAATACAATAGTTTAAAATTTGTTTTGACTACATGTTTAAAGATATTTTCTTATACAGGGCATATTGTGATCCCAATATTAAAACCAGCGTGAACAAACTGAGGGTACATAAGCGGAATTCAGCATAGACTTGACCCTTAGTTCACTGTTAAATTTTTTTGTTAGTATCTTATAGTAAAGCAATGTACTTTTTACAGTAAATCAATGTCATCCTGCACATATCATTTAGAGCCATCTGCATTACATCGCAGCACATTGTCTTAATGACTGGAGTATTGTGTTCAAACATATTGCTGTGGCAGGCATCTTTTCCCTGATTTCACTATGTGCAATATGTTTTCTGTCAGTATTTCTACTGACAGAATACTTAAATCACTCATATACATATACTGAAAGAATCTATTCTTCAATGAGAAGAGGATAACAAGTAACATGGTTTAGATATCTCATATTGCAAGAGCAGCTTGAGTTTCAAAAGCGCTGAGCAGCCATAACACCCACTGAAATCAATGGGAGCTGCAGGATACTCAGAAGAAAGCAAAGCTCCAATCAGTTGCAGCATTAGTTAGGGCTTGTCTACACAGGGAAAAAGACTGGCATAGCTATAACGGTATAATTCACTATGTGGACACACACTTCTGGGGTTTAGTAGCATGCCTTTTTTCAGTTTAGCCTAGGCCTTTTGGGAAGTGGTTTAAGCTCAACCGAAAAGGGACACACTAAATCCCACAGGCTAAATGACAGTGGTATAATGATATCAGTATAGCTATGCTAGGCAGTTTCTCTGTGTAGACAAGCCCTTGGTCAAGTGCTTTGGAATTCGGGCCGATTTGCCTCGTTAGCAAGGCCAAAAGCATTACGAAGCATAAGTCGCAGATTGTGAGGCAAGACCTTGAAATTACACAGCAAGTTCCCGTACAATAAAGAACTCCCCATCCCCGACTCTGACACTCAAACAGTGTAAAAAAATTCAAAAGCGCCTAAGTGGCTTAGCTTTATTCCCACCAAATGTCAATATGTAGATTTAAGTTTGACCTGCTACTACCACCCTACCTCCCTCCCCTTTCTCAGGGGCTCTAGCACAACTTAGAAAGGATTTTGCTCCATCTCCCAGCCTATTACTACAAGTTAGAGCTAACCTTCTCTCCTTTTCCAGGAGACGTGTGGGTGGAGCTAGGAGGGAGGCGAGAGTCTCCTTACGGTCAGGGCTGCATGCCAGAAACCTGCAGGAGGCTTGGAGTAGGTGCCAGCACAGCAGAGCTTCCTAAATTCTGCCTGACAGAGCTCCTGGAAAACTTGGGCCCTAAGCAGAGGAGACATGTCCCTGGCTGTGGAATCCTAATGCTTACAGACAGCCAGGCTGCCCTACTTCTACTTTCATTGAGTTCCTAACATGCATGGGAGGAAGCTCCTTAGAAGCTGGAGAAGTCACATGTTCTGGACACTTCCTAAGCTTCAGTGGAGCAGATGCTCAGCTCTGGTGGCGTACCACTGGGCAAGCACCTTCTCCAAAACCTTCACATGCATACCTTCATTTTCTTCCACAGTGCAGGGGACAAGAGACTCAGTGAGGTTCTCTGTGCATTCATTCATTTAGAAGGGTGCATGCGTGCATGAATATAGGGATTTACATTTCTCTGCCTTGAAACTGGATAGACCCCTCCCCACATCAAAGGATCTCACAGTATCTGCAGTCAGTTGTAACATATTGACTAAAATTTCATAGATCTCCCATGTGAACCGTGTCAGTGGGTTGTTCTTTCCCTAGTCTCCAGCCACAAAATTCAAACAGTTCAATGGGAGCTGCTGAGTGCTCAGCATTTTTTAAAAATCAGTGCATATACTTAGAAATCTAAGTTTAGGCACCCATTTCTAAAAATCTTAGCCAAAATACACTGAGCAGAAGATTGTATTGATTTACTGATGCAAGATACAAGATAACGCCATAATTTGAAAATGGAATAGCTGAGCAGTTTCTAAACTGATTGGCCTAAATATTTGTTGTTGGTTTTTTTTGCCACAGATAGTCCTATTTAAAAGGCCAATTAATTTAAAAAATATTTAGATGGTTAAAGATTAAGTTTGGATTTTAGACAAACTCTAATACCTGACATAACTTTTTTTTAAGAAAAAAGGAAATAATCCACAAGTATTTAGTACTTGATTCTGTGAAGTGCTGATGTGTGACATGGAGATTAGTCCCTTTGGAGTTACCTGAAGGCAGTGGGAAGTGTCAATATATTTTCAATATACCTTACTGAGAATGCACAGAAAACACAATTTCAGATTTTGTATTGTGACAGCATTACATGAGTCACATGGCCAATATGGTATCACAACCATGGATCACAAGTTCTACCACTGGGAGAAAGTAAATTAATAGTAGAAATTCTCAGTTTTTACTATATAAATCTTCCCAAAGCTTTGCTTTCTATAGCATTTTACCTGTGCTTGTGCAGCACTTAACTGCTACCAAATGAATGTAGGTTAATGTACTATAAACCCTTTTATGAAGAGAACACCCTGGGATTGTTCTCTCCTAAAATATTTAATTCTAAATAAGCAAACAACATTTTTTTCAAGACAATAACACTATTTGCCTAAAAAAAGCCTGATCTTTCATACTTTGCACACCCGAGTCAAGGTATTTGTGCAAGAATTGCAGGATTGGGACCCAAACACTAGTTTTCTTACAGCTGAAAACGGGAATATCTGATCTACTGTTATAAATAAGTACAGTAAGAGAAATAGTCTGAAGTTCTGAATTTGAAAAAAGAAACCATCAAAATATATTGTGAGAGTGCTAGGAAATTTAACTGGAACGCACTAAAGCCAATTCTGAAAGACAGCTATCAGATTAATTCGTTATTGTAAACTGTGCAAAACTATGTAACTGCCTCAATGAATAAGTGCAATTCTAATTTTGACCTACCTAGATGAAATGGTTTCAGGGTTCCTGTGTGTCTGAGTGACTTTCCTGTTAAAGTAATCATCTGTACAACTCCAGCAGCAGGCTAATGAAAACAATGAAAACAATCACAAATTTCATCATCAGGTAAGGTTATGTGGTACACTGAAACATGTGCCATCTTAGACAAAGCCATGAGAGCTGGAATTTGGGGATGGCTGCATTCAATATGTATCAATCATATTTTATGGATAAAGACTTTGCTCTTCTGTTGTGACAAAACTGCAAGTGATATTTGGAAAGCTGTCAAAATCACTGAAGTGTTTAGCAGTATTGTTCCAAATACACTGAATATGCTTTCACACAGCAAACAGGCACCTTGAGGAATTCACAGCCATAAGACATCATTGAGTCAAATCCCTTGGCTGCATATTTAAACCAGCGCTGAATAATTTACGTTATTAGAAGAATAGGTGGAAGCTGACCTTCCGCTATATAAAACCAAGAGGATTAGGCCTGTGAAACCAGAGGATAGGAAACAAATATACAGTGAATTTTTCAATATTTCCATGAATTAAATAGAATTATCTATTCTTAAAAATCAAAGTTCATCTTTTTCTGTATTCATTCCACATTATTTTGACAAATGGTAACTAATACCTTCAAGTACCTAAGAAACATAAACTCCCAAATTCCTCTGAGTGCCTCACAGCCATTCATATATTTATTTTCACAACACCCTCTGAGGCAGGGAAGTACTAACACCTCCATTTTACAGATATGGAACTAAGGCATGGAGAGATTTAGGGCTTGTCAAAATGGGACCTCTAGGAAAGTTAATCTAAATTAACTAAAGGTGTGAATTTGAAATGAATTAGTTAAGTGGAATTAAATCCCTGTGCAGACGCTGTTATTCAGTTTTAAAGTGGCCTTAATTTAGTTTGGCTTAACTCACTTTGCTAACTTCTTGTTATTCTGATCTAATTAATGTAACTGTACTTATTTAAACGCCATGACTGGCTGGAGTATAGAGAGTATAATACTCACTTCAGTCTGATGTAGTATCTGGGACAAAGACTCCAAATTTGAATCAATGGTACAAACAGTCTGAAAAAATTCCTAACCTTTTATGTAGTGAATTAACACTCTGCAAAACAGATTGCTTTAAATCCAATCAGTTCTGCATCTCATCCTGAGGGACTTACAATGGTTGCAGCTCCAGTAGATGGCCTAGCTTTTGACAGTGGCCCTTTGTGGATAAAGAAGGCCTCCTTCAGCAGCCATAAAGGCTTATTTTTAGGCATCTGCAAAGTTCCACAGCTCTGCATATTTTTTCAATTCTTCTACAGGGCAAAATGGAGCAAGAAAATACAACTGATAAGAGGTGAGATGTCTCCATGTTTCTCTTTTCCAGTGCATGCATGTACTCCTTTCCCTCCCAGTCATTACTGCCAAATCCAGGGCCACAAAAATCATGAGCTCAGTTTAGAAAATCATGAGATTATTTTAGAAATAATAAATGTTGGGCTCCTTTTATTTGGCTTCTGGTTTTAGAAACTTTAGGCTGCACTCAGTTCTCATTTCCAAGCTTTTCTCTGCAACCAAGAGGGCTAACCACACTTGAATTAAAGCTGAAATTTCCATGTGTTCAAATGACGCCAGAAAAATACCAAATGTTGCAGGACTTGAAAATCCCAAGAATTGGTAACGCTACATTCTGGTGGACTATAATTAGTAGATCTGCCACTTTTGCAGTTCACTGTCTGATTCTGCAGGAGCAGAGGCTAAGGTCCATATGTTATCTGTCTGCCAAAGGTCAACGGAGAGAGACAAATTAATGCCAATGATTCGGACAATGCAGTCTGCACACTCCTCACTTCTGGTCTGCAGGACCATGAGTGTTTCATGTACCACATGCTGGGTAACAACATGAGAGATGGGTTTCCATGTTTCTAAAATTAAATTGGCTCTTTATTCAGAGAACTATTTGCAGAGATACTGCTACTGCAGGTATCAGAGGGTAGCCGTGTTAGTCTGGATGCATCTGAGGAAGTGGGTATTCACCCACGAAAGCTCATGCTCCAAAACGTCTGTTAGTCTATAAGGTGCCACAGGATTCTTTGCTGCTACTGCAGCTAACATCCCAGCAGTGTAGATGCCAGCTGACTTCTTGGTGCCTCCCGCAACCTCTTCCAGCCTGCAAGCAACCTGTGCTCACTCCAAATTCCATGTAGATTGTTACAATGGAGATGCAAAAGGGCCAGAGGTTGAGATGAAAAGGCACCAGAGGCAAAGGATTCATGGGGATCCAAACCCGCCACTCCCATTGGATCCCTCCAGATGTACATAAGGGCTTGCCCTTAACTCCACTACTGGCAAGTCTCTGTAACCATGATATCATCAGTAGCCATATTGCTGTTGGCTGCAGGGCTCCTCCTCTACTTTGTGATGCAGCAGAGGAAAGTATTAACTCTCAGTGTGTTCTACTTTGTCTCAGCCTCTCTGTAGAGGAGGGGAGTGTGCCATTGAATATTAATACTCCCCCAGCCTAGCCTTGTTTTTCTATATTGTCCAGTGGCAGGCTGCTTTTTTATGGATGAGATAAGAGGTCCTTGATAAAGGGTGAGGGCATTATTTTGCTAGATACCTTGCAACTTTCACATGGATCTCTCTAGAGTTTTTTCTGCAGATTCTAGCCCCAAATTTTCAAACCTGATTGCACAAAGTTAGAGTTTTAAATCCACATTTAGGGACCCACAGATAAAGGGTCTGATTCTCAGCAGTTCTGAGAAACCGTAAATCCCATTGAAGTTGACAACAGTAAAGTCTAACAGGGAGAAGGTGCTAATATTTACCAGAAATAATAGAGACCTTGATATTGACCCTGGCCAAAGATATACAGACATAGAAGCTCTTCTGAGTATAGTAACTCACATATCATTTTCACCCCCCGATACCTAAGAAGTTAAAATACTGCTCTCTCAACCACAGTGAAAAGCCTTTGAGATCAATGGCAATTCCAACACGATTACTTTCCACTGACACATTACTTATTTTAGGTACTTGATACATCCCCAGTAATTTGGATGCTTGGGAATGGTGAGGAGGGCATTGCATAGATCTATTCCTCTTTTCTAAACTGACTTTCCAGGCTGGGACATGGCCCAGGAAAATGGCTGGGACACCACAGAAATTGTTTGTTAAGGGCTTTAGATTTAAACCTGGATTTAGGCATGGAGCAGTGTCTTTCATTTGATTTGGCCCTGTTACTGAACCCTGAGAATATCATCATTTCTGACTTCTACCATTATCACCAAAGACAGAGAGGTCTTTCTATCTAGTTTTTTAACATTTTGTACTGACTTAAATATATATTTAAGGTAAAATACAAAAGAAAGTTAAAATAGTGGGACCTATTAGGAAATGGATATTATAGGTTGTTGTATTCTTTCCCATGGAGCTGGGGCGGCCACCTCAGAGACTTAGAAATATCCCCTCCCGTTGACTCTTCAATATAACATTGTCCTAGGTGGTTAGAATTACTCAAGTCAAGGAATCCCACTGGTTTAGAGAGAATTTCATCAATGCTTGCACTCTAATTCACAGCCTCCAAACCAGGAAATCTAACCAAGTGTCTGGCCTGCTCATCAGGACTAAAACTCTGGCACATTTAGCAAAGGGGAGGCATTATCACAAACAAAACTTGCCTCTTGTCAGTTAGGGGTATCAAGATTGCCTAAGGTGGATGTCTCCAAAACACCTTAATGCCTCCAATTCTTTTCATGGTGCTCAAGTGAAAAACTTAATCTAGCTATCTATCAGGCAACATCTTCCAAACTAATCTTGAATTATTTATTTTCTAAAATACAGGCATCCAGTGCTTCTGCTGCAGAGGGAGAGGAATGGAGAAGGCTGATTCAAAAGAGATACTTGGCCCAGATGGATGAGCGTGACATCTCCACAATCCATTTCTCTGGAGGTGGCAGCATGGCTTTCACAAGGATCTAGAGGTGCCTTGACAGTAAGCCAACACCAAAAATGGTGGTATTGGGTTCAGGCAAAATACTGTCAGGCATAGGAACATACTACTCCTGAGATAGTGGTGGAGTAGGGAAGATATATCATTTCAATATTTCTAGGGTCTGCACAGGAAGAGAGAGGCTGTTTGTGGATCCCACACAAGATTTATGTCCCTTAACTTTAGCCAAAAAAAAAAAAAAAAAAAAAAATTCAGAAAAGGGGTTGAGGTGGAAATTAGATTGTAAACTTTTCAGGGCAAGAGCTATCTTTTTGTTAGGTTTCTACAGCACCTGGCACAATGATTGATCCATGATTGGGGCCCCTAGGTGTTACCACAATACAAATAAATAATAAAGGCTGAATGTGCCCCTTTTTCTCATGAGTTCAAGATAACCCCGATAATAATAATAATGAGTCAGTTTGCATGTGTATGAGTGGGTTGGGGTACCATTAAAAGCAACTAAATATTGTGGCCCTAAAATTGAGACATCCCTCAAAATGTATTCACAGGAAAATTGCTAATGAAGTTTTTGTAATGTCCTTGCACTCCCCAAAATAGGACTTTGAATGAAAAGCCCATGTTTAAAAAGGATAAGAAATGTTGACATTAAAGAATCAGAGCATTCTCTCCACACTTGCCTTCCCAAATAGACTAAGAAGCTAACATGTACTGACTCATAACACTGAATTATAAAATTAGAAGGATTGCTAAATGGTAAAACTAAAAGCTTTGTTACTTATATTTTAATGATTTTGTAGTTATGGATAGTGAAAGAGTACAGATGAGGTAACACTTAGGCCAAGGCCTTGCTGGCTTAAGTGCAGTTTTGCCAATTCTTTTACATAGAACTGCTGATTTGCTGAAAATGATGTTATTACTGACAGAACAAAGGAAACATTGTGCTAGAAATTTTGAGGTAAATACATACAAGCCTGTACCAACAAAAAGCCCTTTTTTGACGAAGATCCAGGGAAGGGTGACATAAAATCACATGACCCAGAAACTGTAAAACCAGTAGGAAAAATGCATCTGACTCAGTTCCCCAACTTTTAACTCCAAAGAGTATGTGTGCAGGAATTTTATATATCCTTTGTGTTTGATTTTAGTAATATATTTTAACCATTTTACACAAACTGATAGAGTTGCATCTTCTATTATTGATTCAGTCCATTGTACCTCCATGGATCTCAGACTCTCAGTTTAGCATGACCATCATGTAGTTCTCCATGCGTACTGCAAATATGCAGACATAATGAGCTGAGTTCAGGATAACAATGGATTTCTCAGTCTTCTTTCTTCTGTAAATTTGAAGCAACATGAGTTTATCATTTTTTGCTATATTTAATCTGTGTATAAACTCTTGACCATAAATGGTTACAAATATGCAACAATCTATTGGTAATCACCTGGAGTTAATGTTTGCAATATATATTCTTACAGATGTCACTGCTTCAAATGCAATTTTTGCTCTCCTCAATAATTTATTTGCCATTTTCAATTGTTTATATGAACACACGGAAGATAAGATATTGTAGATGTAGCAGAACAGAGGTCAAATCTCTGTGGATAGAATCTCAGCTAAGAGTGGAATTAATGCAGAATGGTTTCACATAAAGTCATCCAGACATAACTAAGGACGTGTTCTGTGTTTTTGCGTCTAGAACACAAACACCACAGTGATGAGCATGATACGAATACAGAGACTAGCAATTTCTGAAAGCCCAGAAGAGTGCTTAGAATAACTATAGTATTGGAGGCATTGAAGCCAATTGCGAGAATAGTTCTTCCTTACCCCATTTCCACCCCATTATTAAATCTTTGTTGAATTTTTCATTAATGAGAACTGATTTATACATTTGTTTTTAGTACAGATTAATATCTATAGCAAAACCTCAAGCCCAACAAATTCTCCAAAGTGAGCTTTTCCCCCACATGAAAGCTACTCTACGGCTTGCATGCCTCACTGAGGTAAAACTTCCATTGGTTTCAGTGGGAGTTTTACTAATCTGAGGACTGCATGATCTGTTTCTACAGAAATAAAAATATAGAACCCTAACATTAGGACTCTGGGCTGTGATTTTCAGAGGTGCCAAAGTGGGATTTTCAGAAGTGCCATCATGATTTAGGACAATAAGACCTATGCTCCTAAATCATTTAGGCACTTTTGAAATCCTTCTTCCAAATCCCACTGAGATGCAGTTCAATTTAGGCTCCTCACTGCCTTATCTAGCGTTCTAACAAGTAAGCTGATTTTCAAAAGTGCCAAGCCCTGTGGTCACTAAGAGTTGCTGTATGATCTGAGCTTTTGAAAATCAGGCGAGCTAAGGGTACTCATGAGGGCAGGGAACTGGACTCGATAACCTCTCGAGGTCCCTTCCAGTCCTAGAGTCTATGAGAGTCTATGAGTACCTCAGTGAGTTAGCCTCCAACCTCTCACTTACTTTCAGTGTGAGACTGGTGCCTTCAGTAGATAGGCACTTTTGAAAGTTCCATTCTCGGAGCCCAACAAGAAGCCTAATCTTAGCTTCCTACTTTTGAAAATATTGGCCATAAACTAAATTAACTAAGGAACATAGTATAGATTTAAGCCATGAAGGTAGATTCTTTATTTCCTTTCCAGAACCATAGTGGGTGCTTCTGTTCTACATAGTTCTTTATGGTGTTGAAAAGTCAAGCTCTGATTCTTTAGGTGTATTGACTGCTGGACTATATAAGCTAGCAGTGGTTTTCAAACTGGGGTCACATACCCCTAAGGGGTCTGCAAGTTCTTGTCAGGAGGTATGGAAGAAAAATCCTGTAATGGCAGACAACACATTTTATTTAGTAAGACTTGGCAATCTAATCATAGGTATATTATGACCCTATCACAGATGGGGGTATGTGGAAGACTACATTATTTGGAAAGGGTAATCAGCCTAAAAAAGTTTGAAAATCATTGAACTAAGGGGACTCTACCACCTCTAGTATCTATTCTTTATGTTAGAAGCATGTGTCCCTAAGTGAGGTGCTGCCTCCAACTCAGCCTATCTGGTTAATCCAAGAGATGGTCCTGGCTCCCATAGCACAATGCTGTTGAAAAGTGTTTCTTATGATGTTGCAGCTATTCCCTACATACTTCTGGAATCATCATCTAGTTTGGGACATATTCCAGACATTTTCAAAACATGAGAAAAAACAAAGATTATATACTCTGGCCCTAATTTTTAAAATGGACTTTAACTTCTCTGCTCACAAACTAGTTTTCATGCAGGGAGTTGCAGGCACAAATATTTAAGAACATAAATGACAGAATGTAGATATCTAACAAAATCTCATAGAATCATAGAAGAATCATTGAAGATTAGGGTTGGAAGAGACCTCTGGAGGTCATCTAGTCCAACCTCCTGCCCAAATCAGGACCAACCCCCAACTAAATCATCTCAGCTAGGGTTTTGTCAAGCCAGGCCTTAAAAACCTCTAAGCTTGGAGATTCGACCACCTCCCTAGGTAACCCATTCCAGTGCTTCACACTCTCCTAGTGAAACAGTTTTTCCCAATATCCAACCTAGACATCCCCCACTGCAACTTGAGACCATTGCTTCTTGTTCTGTCATCTGCCACCACTGAGAACAGCCTAGCTCCATCCTCTTCAGAGCCCCTCTTTCAGGTAGTTGAAGGCTGCTATCAAAGCCCCCCTCATTCTTCTCTTCCGCAGACTAAATAATCCCAGTTCCTCTCCTCGTAAGTCATGTGACCCAGCCCCCTAATCATTTTCATTGCCCTCCACTGAATGACCTAGACAGCTTTCAATCCACCTTATAGTTCATTCATCCAATCCATACTTTTTTAACTTGCTGGCAAGAATACTGTGGGAGATCATATTGAAAGCTTTTGCTAAAGTCACCCATTTGTGGGTGCAATCAGGTATTGTAGCTACAGGCTTATGTGAACATTTGCACCTACAAATTTGCACCTACATTTCTGGATACTAGCTGGGAGAATCTGCAAGGGAGGCCACATTTAAAAAAAAAAATCAGAACTCCTTGTGAAATAGCTTCTTCAGCTGGGATAGTATAATACGTGCCATAGTGCCCATGCCTGAAATACACCAAGTACTATAAAAGTTACAGTATATCAGGAGACATCTGAATCTTCAAGTAGATACATCAGAATTATCTCAATACAGAATATTCAGTAAAAGAGGGGAAATGAAGGAGGAAAGGAAAGGAACTGGAAGCGGGGATTGCATTTATTCCAATCTGTTAATCCCCATAAATGTCTTTCCCTGGACAGTCAGGAGAAAGGTTGCACTATAAGTAAACTAAATTGGATGTAGTTCTAGAAAAAATTGTCCACATTAGGTTATCAGTTATTGTTGCAGGTAAACTGGATTCTCTTTTGTTTTGCGCTCCAAAAGGATTCTTAGCCATGTTTAGCAGGGAAGAATCCAATACCTTATGTTTGGCATGGTTTTGTTTTCCCAGTTCGTTGGGATAATGTTTTCACTGCCAGGATAGTTCTCAAGAACCATTTTTTTAATGTAATAAGAGTATAACAAGGATTAGTGTATCCTAGCAACAAAATAGGGCCATCTGAATCTATATCAACACTCAGCAACAATTACATTGTTTTTATGACTTTCTTCCCAAAAGAGGGCTGTGATAGGGAATTCCCAGAGGATATGCATGAACACTGTCTTTGCTATACCACATTGCCAACATTTATCTTTTGCTAATACTTTCATGTGATGTATTTATGTTGGAGCCCAGTAAATTCTATGGAATCCTTTATATGGACTAGCTCTAGAATGCAGACCTACAAAACAGTTCTGTATCTGACCAGTGGTGTTTTCCCAGTAATTTTAAGGGGTTGCTTTTTTAAGTCATCTTCATGTTCAGAATTGCATCATGTTTCATGTGCAAAAACCTGTGTTAAAATGTAGCCTATAAGGTATCAGCCATCCTGCTAAACAAGCTCCATTATTGTATTGTCACTGGAAGAGATCGATATTTGTTTAATTCCAACTGTGTAATGTCCTTTCATTCAAAGATATTTCCATATCTCAAATACCAGAGATTACATTCTCCTAGAAAGTTAGTAAACTGCTTGATTCCTTCATTTTATCAATGTCATGCAGTGTAAGTCTCAGAAGCAGAACATTTTCTCATACTTATGCAAGGTCTATGTGCAGGAAAAGTTGGATGAACTTATGATGCCCTCTCCCTTTATCCAAAAAGGTATTTGACAGCATTATATGATCATAGATGTTTGATATATTCCAGATATTTGGATGCAAAAGGATTTTATAGCATGTACACACTATTTAGTTGTCTTAAGGCTTCTGTCATTATAAATGATATTTACATCCCACATTTTCAATAAGATAAGAACATGACAAGGCTGTCCACAGAACTCCATGTTATTTATTTTGACTAAAAACTACTGCTGGAATATTAAGAGTCAGATAAATTACCCAACAAATGCTGCTATTTTAAAAAAGTCAGCGATTTTGTTTATTGAACCAGTTTCATCAGGTCCTTGAGCAGTGACAGCTGGATGCATTCAAAAATCTGAGAGGTGGAAAAAAATAATATTATGGTCATATTTGCCTGCGTTTCAAACCCTGATCTGTCTATCTCATGCATACGTGAATACATTAAGTTTTATTCATGTCTTTCCAAATTCAGAATTAATTAGACAAAAATGAGAATTGATACCAGTTCCACATTTTTTCCTTCAGGCCTCTTCATCACGGAAGGAAGTTCTCCTTTGCAACATAACAAATTTGAGACAAAAACCTGGCCATTTAGGGTGTCTACACTGCAATTAGGCACCCACAGCTGTCATATGCCAGCTGACTTGGGCTCGTGAGGCTTGAGCTGTGGGGCTGTTTAATTGCAGAGTAGACTTCCAGGTTTGGGCTGGAGCCTGAGCTCTAGGACCCTATGAGGTGGGAAGGTCCCAGAGCTTGGACTGCAGCCTGAGCCCGAACACCTAAACTGCAATTAATCAGCCTGCAACCCAGCTGTGAGCGATGGTCAGCTGGCATGGGCCAACTAGGGGAATCTAATTGCAATGTAGACATGCCCATAGTGACTACCCCCCCTGAGAAAGGATGCAAATAATGATGGGAAGGTGCAAACACTTTTTGCCTCTCTTTATGGAGAGGTATGTTAATATTATTAAAATAAGATCGATTACACCGTCATAACTTAAAAGTCATTGCTTGCTAACAGTTTTTACATAGCTGCTTTCTGTTCTATATATAGAGAGAAATGGGTGGAAATTGTTGTGAAATATGGACTTTTTAACCAAAGTGACTGTTCCTGAAACCTTCAGAATAAATGCAAAGATCAACACTTGCTACTGCAATTTCTGAGTTTTTATAAAAAGGCAAAAAAATAAAAAGAAATAAATAAAAAGGGCAAACAAAACTTACTTTCCAGTACATACCCTTCTATGACAGAGTACGGTGTGAAAAAAACAGAAAGAGCTTTAGGAAAGGTGACTTCATGGTTTTAAAGAAGCTGGATTTGTTTTTTCAAAAGTTGTTTGGGGCTCCCAGGCTGGAAACCTGAGGAAAAAGGAAGCCAGGGTTTCCTTTTCCCCTAGTGTTACCTCACTCCTTTTGGCAGAAGAAAAGAAATATGCATTTGGAACTTTAATCTAGCCGCCCTCTACAAGAAACTAGTAGCAGGTTTTTTCCACTGAAAAAAGGTGGGAGGCCTGGCTACTAATTTCCTTCTTAGTTGCAGGGCATATTGAAAACAGGATGAGTCTGGGTCTTATATTATACAGGCTCTTCTTCTAAGTGGAGTAAATAACACCAGAGAAGGAAAGCTCTTGGAGATGCTATCTTGCTCAAGATAGATATTTTACTATTAGGAAAAGCTTTTTGATTATTTTAAGGGAAAGACTGGAGAACTAAGAGCACTTTGATAGTTCTAACAAGGAACAGACTACTATGGTTATTTGATATGTTAAGATGTAGACAGCTCAAAATTTTCAATTGAAGAAAGGTTTAGTTTGTTTGATAATTTCATGAGAAAGACTGGAAAAGATATTGCTGCTCGAGTACTAGCAATTCCAGAAGGTTTTAAGTTAGATTTTCAAGTCTGCATCGGTCAGACCTCTGACAATGGATCTAATATGGATGGGAAGTTCAAAGGTGTACAGGCAGTTCTGCTTGAGCATAATTCAAGCTGTATTTTATCCAGTTGTGGAAACCACAAACTAAACCTTGTAGGTGTTGACTGTGCTGAATCATGCAAGGAGACATTTACTTACTTTGAACTGTTCAGCAAACATATAATTTCTTCAGCAGTAGTCCACAATAGTGGGAAATTCTGAAGCAATATCTTACTGTTTCACTGCATGGGATGTCCAAAGCTAGATGGTCTTCACGGATTGAAGGTGTTCAACCAATTGCGCAGAATTTGAATTCAATGAGAAAGGCTTTAAATGAGCCTGAATCTCTCAATCTCATTGCACAGGCTCGAACTGAACTTCAGTCTATTCAGAAGCACGCGTCCAAATTTGAGTGCTTTCTGATGTCATCTTTGTGGATGAAGCTACTTACAGTGATCCACCAAACTAATCTGGTAACTGAAGCATGCAATGCTACACTTGATGTTGAGAGGGATAACATTGAAAGTCTTATTAATGACATTCAACAGATTTGTGAACAATGGGATGTGATCCTGACTGATTGTAAATTAGTAGCACAGAATATTGACATTTCATCTGAGTTCTCCACCAATCGCAACTTACCTACCGAATCTGATGCCGAGCAGCATTATAGGGTCAATGTCTTCCTTGTCATCATTGACTCTATTCAGTCAGGTCTTACATGTCAATTTGAGTCACTGCAACTAATTTGTACCCTTTTTCGGTTTCTTTGGCAGTTCAACAGACTGAGTAATGCAGACTTACTTTCTGCAGCTGAACAATTTCAGCAACAGTCCAACAAAGAAATTTCAAAAAAGCTCAGTGACAAGGTCATCTTTCTCAAATGAATATATTCCATGCACTTTAAATTGGATTGCAAGCCAAAGGAATTGCTTTAAGAAATACTGAAACTTGGACTCTTTGGAGTGTTTCCTAATATCACAATTGCATTGTGTATTTTTGTCAGTTTGCTTGCATCAGTGGCTTCAGGTGAATGCACCTTTAACATGTTGAAGCAGTTAAAGAACTATCACCGTTCAACTATGGGACAAGAGCGTTTGAATGGGCTCGCCATGCTTAATATCAACTGTGACATTGCATGAAAGCTAGATTTTTCCTCAATAATTAGTGCATTTGCACAGAAAAAGGCTAGAAAAGCATTTGTTAAATAAAAAATAAATATTCAAATTATGTCTCACTCTTTTTTTTTTGGTGCCTTATTTTGTTTTCATGTGTAGTCATTTTTTAATTTTTGTTATGGGTAGGGGCTTCAAAAGCTGGAATTGGCCTGGGCCTCTCTGGACCTCTGAGAGGGCCTGCCAGAAAGTAACATAAACCAAGGCTGAATCTGGCCCAGGAACTTTTCTGCCAAAGGCCACATGCACTCTGCTGCAAGCAGGACCCATATTCTGTAGTACCATCCTCAGTTTCTGCTCAATTTGGTGAAGCAGACTGGGAATTTGGCTTCATTTGGATTAGATGTGAGCACAAATAATAAACACTGGGGCTGTTGTACTGATTGGATGTTTGGTACAAGCTTCACATATCCAGGCTTTCATTGTGCCCCAGCTCAGAAAAGCTGCCTTAGGCAGCTTGATGGAAAAGAGTTTAAGCTTTTAGCATTGAGATGCTGAAGGGGACATTTTGGAATTGTAGGATAAGCACATAGATAAATGTGGAACTATTTCACAGCTGATTACAACAAATGCCAACATAAGATCTTAGAGTTCACACCTCACTGAAATGATTAGGGCAATTCACTTCTTTGTCTTAGCTGTTGTTTTAGGCTGTCAACAGCCTCTGGCAGGTATTGCTACAAAGGGTAATATTTTGAAAGAAAGATTAGATTCTGAAGGATCTGCCATCAGCAAATTGCACAGCCATAGAATAAACACAGACCTGCTTGTTGGCTAATTTTCCCAAGAGGCTGCTCTGAGCTTATTAGGGTAATATACTGTGTATGTGTGTGTGGGGGGGAGGTATGTAAGTGTCTGCAAAAGTTAAAAACTGAATTTTTAAAAAATTATAACAATTGATAAGAAAGTGGGTTTATTGTATTTTCATGGGTGATAAAACTAGCTAGGATGGCTGAGATCTGTAGTACAAACAGAAAACTTTTAAGAAAACATATTTTCATGATATTAAGCTAATTGATTCCTCACTTTTTCAGATCTTGGCCTTTCCCCCCTTTTTTTTGCATGTCTTAGGGGAACAACACGCTCTAAAGCAAAGTTACAATTGTTTATACATATAAATGAATGAGGCATATAATAATGTAAGTATATTATAAAATACTGAGGCAGAAAAAAATATTACTTGCAGATATAACCAATACAGTTACATCCTTTAAAATGTCATTGTTAGAACTTGACAGCTGATGTGCTAAACTAGCATAGAAGTCATTGGGCCTGCTTGTCTCTCCCAGAATGCCATAAACTCGCTAAATTTAATGAGTGATTCCTAACTTAAGCCTGATGCTGCAAACATTTATTCATGTGCACAGAAGGGTTTGCAGGTTCGAGGCTTTGCGCCAATATGAGAAGGAGAAAAATAAGTACCATGGTGTATTGCCAGAAAGGAAGCTCTAGTTTAATAACTGCTACTAAATTAATAGAAACAAAGACAATGCAGTTTTTATTTTTCCATCAACTGTGTGTGTTTATGCTCCAGAGGGCTCTGTAAATCCATGAAGCAGTGTGTGTACGAACTTTATAAATCTGTTGTGCCCATATGTTTATCAGTTTTCTTCTATTTTAGTAAGCCCAAAGCACTTAGTTATTGGGATCAAAATAAACAAAAGAATACTGTCAATAGCATGCTTCCTAATCACATACCTAGAGACTTTTCAAAGGAAACAAATATAAATCCCAGTTTTTCTCCCCAATAGAGAAAAATCAAATGCAGTGAGGGGCCTCTTTAATTTAGGCTACCAAGTCTGCTTCCATATCCAGAACATTGGGTGGAGAAGTCTCTGCATTAACATTGGAGGGATGGAGAATTGCTCATTTTGATTCTGCTCTACAAGACTAAACAGGGGCTATGTCTCTGTCTTAACTGATGTAAAACAGGAGTAAATCCACTAAAGTCAATAGTTAGGCTGGTGTAAGTGAGAAGAGAATCAGGTTCAGGGCATCTTCCCCTGAGGAGTTTACAATTCAATAGGCTGAATATAGACAGAGGGACTGAGCAGCTGCAAAATGTTACAGCTGCTGCTATAGAACAAGGCAACAATACTACGGGTATGTCTACATCTACAATTTTGCAGCGCTGGTTGTTACAGCTGTATTAGTACAGCTGTATATGGCCAGCGCTGCAGAGTGGCCACACTTACAGCAACCAGCGCTGCAAGTGGTGTTAGATGTGGCCACACTGCAGCGCTGTTGGGCGGCTTCAAGGGGGGTTTGGGGAACGCGAGAGCAAACCGGGGAAGGAGACCAGCTTCGCCGCGGTTTGCTCTCGCGTTCCCCGAACCCCCCTGCAAACCACAGGGAAGGAGACCTGCTTGCTCGGGGGTTCGGGGAACGCGAGAGCAAACCGCAGGGAAGGAGACCTGCTTGCTCGGGGGTTCGGGGAACGCGAGAGCAAACCGGGGAAGGAGACCTGCTTGATTACCAGAGGCTTCCTCAGGTATGCTGGGATACCTGCTTATTCCACGGAGGTCAAGAAAAGCACTGGTAAGTGTCTACACTTGATTACCAGCGCTGGATCCTCTACACCCGAGACAAAACGGGAGTACGGCCAGCGCTGCAAACAGGGAGTTGCAGCGCTGGTGATGCCCTGCAGATGTGTACACCTCCTAAGTTGCAGCGCTGTAACCCCCTCACCAGCGCTGCAACTTTGTGATGTAGACAAGCCCTGAATTTATGCTCTTTGCAAATCTGATTAAACTGATTTTTACTGGTGTTTCTGAAGCATTGTGGTTACACAATACAAGTGTGTACAACACAATGTTGTTGCAGCAGTGGCCTGTCTGTACTTGACCCCAGTCTGTCACTTGTCTTGCTTTGTGCATTAAAAAGGGAAGAGTGACGAATACAAAATCAAGAGGGTGGATGCTAGAGATAATGAAACCAATTTAGATGAAACAAGCTTCAGCTGATCCGCCAATGATGCCAACCCCAACACCCTGCTTGTCTGTATCTGCCACAACTATACAATTGTATATTACTGGTAGTTATTATTTGTATCACAGTAGTGCGTAGGAACCCTAGTCTAGGATCCTGTTGTGCTATATGCAAACAACCTATGCATGGAACATCCTTCTCATGCTGATCCACAAGGCCATTATCTTCTCATAATTCAGATCCCTCCTCAAAATCTGCTTCTTCCTACAAGAAATTGTCCAGCTGAAGTACTGGTTTTTTTAAACAAGCCTTTTTTACCCTATCATATCACAAATTAGTGATTTCAAATAACTGCACCGATAACAATCCTTTCCTTCCTCCAACCTCTATCTACTTTCTTAGTATCCAATCATGTGGTCATGTTTGGAAGAGGGTCTGTTCCAGCATATGAGTACTCACTTGGGACTATTGACATGCTTGGAATTATTTATTTGCATCCATACAGAACCTGCAAATACATATGCACATGATTAGCATTAAACATTCCTATTGAATTTAATGGGACTACTCAGCTGAATAAAATTAGGCACATATTAGCAGGAGTGGGTCCTTACATTGTGAGACCCCCATGGGGCACGGATCATGTGACTTTACCTTTATCATGAGGAGCCTTTTGGATGCATTGAAAAATAGAAATAACTAATATCCATCCAGAACTCAAATAAAACCCATGACCAAGTCTATGCGGGCTGAAAATATTTGGGAAATTAAACAAATTCACCCACATTTATCAGGGTTAGGAAGAAGAAAGAGAAAAAAAGAGACAACATTTTTGTGATATTTCCACTCTAGACCAAGACCAACAATGCTGAGTCCTGGACAAATCTCAAGATCCTTTTCTCACTTGCATAAACTTGTTTGTGAAATTCCTAGTCTGGGAGAAGTCCCAAAGCACTACAAACTGCAGACAGATAAATAGCATTTAGCAACAGATAACACAACCCTAAACACAGGGGCTAAATACATTCATTGGCTTTGGAAATTAGTGAATATTTATCATCAGAGGACAGATGAGTTTAGATGGAAAAGGAGTTGGGGGGTTTGTAGCTTCTCTGATATAGAATCAATCACTTCCCACACGATTTCTAGATCAAGGTTCCCTTAGTAAGAGAAGGGCTAATAAGCCACTAACGCGATGCAGACTTCACTTGGAAGTATTTAAAATCTCTCTGGCCCCCTACTTAGACTCTCCCTTGCTGAAGCCTTGCTAAAATGCTGCTTTCCAAGCAATCACCTCGTCTTGAATTCAGGTCTGACAAGGACAAGAGGGAGTGAGCACCGGATGCGTCCCAGGTTTTCAGTACATGTTACCAGTGACACTCTTTGAGAGGAAGAGTTTTCTGATGCATGGAAAGGAGGGATGGGGACAAGATAAGGTGCTGGATATTTTGGTAAATGCTGCTGAAGGAAACAAAAGTTCAGTTCTCCTGGATTTTCTGTGGGAGATAAAAGTCCAGGTTGATTACTGGACAGTCCAAGTCTGCCTTTTTTGGTCTTATATGTCTGTAAATAAATAGCTTTAATAGCAAAGGCCTGTACCTGGAGTGGACATGTTCTGCCAAGCTAGGGTTGAGTTCTGTCAGAATGAGAAGTGTTTTCCAACTTCTGAACTTCCAGGTTGCTGTGTTGTCAAACAGTGCAATTTTCCTTTAAAGGGGGATACAGTTCTTCCTATCAAGCACATTGTCATCTGCTTTACAGTACATTTGCAACACCGTGAGCACAGGCACTTAGGATAATCCAGTAACAGCTCTGGCTTCTGTGTACCATAACTATGTTAGCATTTACTACAAGCTAAGTCATTGGTACCTATGAGAATTTTATTCTTCACGTCATCACATCTCTCTGCTATCAGCCTGTTCTGGAAGCCAAGCTTGGCATGGGATGCCACATCTCACATGAAGAAGCAGCAACGAGAAAGCTGGACCTACTTCTGGTTCACATACAGAGAGGATGCTTTAGTGTCTCTGCCAACAGTGGGACTAAATGGCCATGAATTGGATCATTGCTATAATATGGGAGCTAAAGCAGAAGTCAACTACTTTTTTAGCTCTTATTTACCCACATGAGGAGAGGATGTGTAAATGCCAGTGATCATGACTAATACTGCTACTTGGTATTTTCATTTCTATTTATAGAACAAAAGCCTTATATTCTGTGCTAGAACCTTTGTCAAAGAGTGAGTCAGCAGTAGCTCAGTACCCAAACATCAGAAAATAATTATCCAAAGATAAAATAAAAACTTAGCTAATACCCCCAACTGCAAGCACCAGCTTCTATTGTGGGTGCACAGGCCTGGGTAATGATGGGCCTTGCAGCAGAGTCTCTAAAGGGTGGATTTTGGCTCTTTAGAACCAAGGTGGAAGAAAGTGTGGTGTTCTTTGTGACGGCCTTGAGTTTATAACCTGCCACTGCTACCTCCCTCTTTTGTAATGAGTGGGCTTCACTGCCTCCCCTATGCAGTCTCTTATGCAGGCAGGTCCTAACCAATCAGGGCTCTGTGAATCAAAAAAACAACAAGCTAAACGCTGCCTAGAAACCAACAGCCAGCCAGTACAGATCAGAGCAGTAGTGTCATCTGCTCCCAGTGAGAGAAACCACTTAGTAAACAGTCTGCTTAGAGTTGCCAATTTTGGTTGGATGTGTTCCTGGAGGTTTCATCACATGACAATCTTGAATTAAAGGTTAAATTTTAATTCCTGGAGACTCCAGGACCATCCTAGAGGGTTGGCAAAAGAAAATTTTGAAAATTATTTTCTTTATGTCTAAGTGGCCTAAAAGGCCAGGTCTTGCATGTCTCTCTCCTCTCCATCCCCCAGGTGTGAGCAAATATATAGGGGCTAGGGGAAGAACAAATTTAGCACAGTAAAATTAATCTGGTCTATAACAAATTATTTCATTGGTCAGATCAAATCTGACTTATTTTTTTGTAGTAGTGCAAATGGATTTGCACAATTCTAATGCTCTGAGATGCATATAGAAAGTATCATCATTAGAAATGGAACATAGAAGACAACGGAATTGTTTGGGAAGTTTCCTAGGTTATGTAGGTCTTCTATCAGGAAAGAATGCATGCTGATTTTCCTTAGCTCTCTGGAAAAATTTCAGACTCTCATTGCAGGCCTTCCAAGAAATTCTACTGTTTAACTGTCTCCTCTATTTTTAGGAGTGACAAAAGTAGGTAAATAAATAAAATAAAAATACAGGGATCAGTTTTGCATTCACTTATCACTGAAACTGACATGAGCTGGCACTTGTGTAAGTGAAGGCAGAATTGGACCCATAAGTTGTGTATTTTAAGTCAGTCTCTGTTGATGGGTCTGATTTGTTACCTACTCCCTTCATCTATATGTAACTATCTCTGCTGCATTTGACAAGACTATTATAGACAGCTGTCATATGTATAGTTTGCAGTTTCGATGTGATATTGTCATCTAGTATATTTTATATTTGAATGTGACATGTTCTGGACTTTGCAACATTTCTATAGCCATAAATTCAGTAGTTGTACAAGGCATACAGAAATTGCTCTTCCAGTAATGAAAAATGCATGAATACTCATTGCTAGAGAATGATAGTATGAATTGTACATTCTAAGACCCCCCCACCCACACTTAACAATCATCCATTGGCATTAAGAAGTGGCAGGTTTATTAGCAATTATCATTAATTACATTACAGCATAGATTACTTAATAGAACTACATTAATAATGCATAAATAACACTATTATCCACTAATGACTAGGGCTTCTGTGCAGCTGGCCTATATCTGGTCAAAGTTGCCAGTTCATTATGCTGTTCTACACAGTGGCCTCTGCATTAAGAAAGACTTGGGTAATAGCTCCTTATGCTATCATAGCATATGGAGGGATTATATCTCTGGCGAGGCATCTCAGACTCTCACCACCTGGATAGGCATAGACAAACTGAAATATCAATTCCTAAATAGTCACCTTCATGAACATGCTCTTCAGAGTATGCTGTTTTCCCTTTGCCATAAGAAGTGAAGCCATCAGTTTCCTACAGCAAACTTGCAGTTGACTCACTGTTACCAAGATGATCGCCATCTTGCTCTACATCAGGGGTCCCCCACGCCATGCCCGCAGGCCCGCCCGCGTCCTGTCCGGTGGTTGAGCATCTGCCAAAATGCCGCTGAAATTCGGCGGCGACACCTCTTGATGACGTCACTTGCCGCTGTCATGCAACGTCATCCAGGAGCATCGCTGCTGAAATGCCACCGAATTTTGGAGGCATTTCTGTGGATGCTCAACCGACACCATGGTCCTTCTTCTGGTGCCCGCCAGATGAAAAGGTTGGGGACCACTGCTCTACATGACTCCTCCAATCTTCAACATTTATATAGACTATGGGCTATGGCAGTACTCTATGCATCAGAACTGAAGACATCTGCCCAGGAAGCTTGAAAAATGCACTGACTTTCGCTATAATAGTATTGGTCAATTAAGTCATGCCTCTCACTTCCTGAAGGCATTTCAAGCCCATGCACCATGGAAATTCAAAATCTAGGCTGTGTGCCAGTGCCTGTGGATTGTCCCAAATGTAGCAAAACTTGGTAAGAAGTGTTGCAATTGGGCCCAGATAGAGGTTGGGAAAGCAGCCAAAATTGAAGATATCATCCCAACCAGTCCTCTTGATGCTTGCCCATTGCTATTCCTTACAGTTCATGGTTCCATGCTTGATGTGTCCTGCACAATCACCATGTCTGTGGGCACTGAAAGCTGTGCAAGGAGAATTGTGAAAAAATAAAACAGTTCAAGGATAGTAAATCCTTGGGTAGGCATATCGTCCTGCTTGCCCTTGATTACAGCCAGCCCTCAACTCTCCCATCACCTCTCTAAATATTTAATGAAATATAACAATAGCAGACCATTGCACATTGTCCTAAACCCACAAATGAAAGGTAACTTGACTGATGCCTCATGTAACTAATTACTAACCCTCCTTTCAATCATCCACAGGAGATGCATGACGTGTTGGGAAAACTTTCTTAAACTGTATCACTTCTCAGCTTGGAACTATTAGCTCATACTTGTTTGATTACCTGTTGTGAAGGGGAAAATGCTGACTCTGTCACACTCTGCTATTGTAGAGCATTTACCACATTGCTGTATCAGACAAACTGTCTGATCCTTAAAACATTGAGCACAAAGCTGGGCCTATAAGTCATTAATAGAATTACCTGCTGGGTAAGACAGATGATGACTCAGAACTATTCCAGCTTTTTCCTTGGCACCAGACCTAATGGAGACATTCTCATATTGTCAAGTAGCAGCTCATTATAGTAAATGGACCTGCCATGCTTTGCAACTTAAACTGTTCTGACATTTTTGGATATCACCTCTGGATAGTGCATTGCTGAATTTAGCATTTTTTGTGTAAGGAATTTGGGGCTACATATTGAATACAGTAGAAGGGAGCCTTGTACAAATCCTGCCCTTTAAAAATTGTATTGTTTGCCACTAAGTCATTAGGGGGCCTATTTAATTGGCAGCATTGCCTCCCCGCTGCCCCCAATGGATTATAGAATTGCTGCTGCATTCTCTTCATATCCACATATGCATTCATATTTATATTCAGATGCAAGTGTTGACCTTTGCTTTATGGAATCTTTTTGGCCAAGAAGAGGGACTTCAATAAGAACTTTTGCCCCAGAGTGTTCTCTACAATTTAGCTTTGTCTGTGGGCAGAATTGATACAGATGGACATCTCCTCCTCTAAACTCTGGGGATACACTGAGGCAGCTCCTCCAGAAGAGGAAGCATGGGCTAGCGGAAGAAAGATGTGACTGGAACTCAGAAAGCCCTGTATTCCAGTTCTACCACTGACTTAACATATGACCTTGTCAGGTCACTTAACACTGTCTCTTTTTCACTGCCTGTAAAAATGGAAACATGAATACTTGCCTAAACCACTGGAATGCTGCAAAGATTAACGTGTTACATCTTAGTGCTGCAAAAATATAAAGCATTGTGGTATGTGAGACTGAGCACTAGGAATTATTATTAATATACATGAATTCATCTGCAGACTTTAAAAGATGAATGCATTGTTTATAACCCGTATATAAAGGATAAAATGTGTCAAATTTAAAACAAACAAACCTTATTAAGGTTGGTGTTTTTCTGTCTAGCAGGCTTAATTTGTTAATGTACAGCTATAAAGAACAATTACTTTTGTTTGTAGATTACAATTACGTTCTAACATGATTTACTGTTTGGCTAATATCCTTGATGAGCACTGGGTTGCTAATTGTGCTATATTTTTTGTTGTGCTCTATTTTGTACAGCCTGTAAATGCATTGTTTTGCCTCCTAAAAATCCTTCATGCTTCTGAGTCAGCAAGTAACTCATGCCATGTACTACAATTTGTTGAGGATGTAGTAGCAGAAAAAAAGTACTGCCTCCTTCAGATGTGACATTTGGTGTGTTACCTGCACGCGCAGTATTGTCTGGGGTGTAGTTTCTGACCTGCAATGCATTATCTGCTCCAGTGACTTCGGGGTTGTTTATCACCAATGACATATTTCTCTCCAGGAATCCGCCATTCTGCTGGTCTCTACTTTAAAGCAGTAAATGCAAACATATGTCAGGAATTGGTTGGCAAATTTGAGAATGAAAGGGAAAGGGATTATTTTAGATTTGCCCAATTCCCTTCAGCCCTGCAACTAACAGTGTGACAAGTGGGCTTCTTTAGCTGTGACAATGTTGTACCAATTATATTAGACCAGTAAAAACCAGCAGGATCTTTTTAAAGGGGATAAGACAAAGATGCCACATTTATTATGATAACAATTTATGACTAATAACTAATATCTTAATTCTTATACACACACATTATACCTAATACCTATACACACACACACACACACACACACACATCCACTTTCATCAGGTGTTCTGCAGCTGCTGCATAGTTACCAGTCCTGAAGATAGCTTAAGTTCATGGCTTGATTTTGCAGCTTGGGTTCGTAGCTTGTGGCAGCTAACTGGCCAGGAAAGCCGGGCACAAGGCTGAGCTGGATCTCTGCTGGGCAGGCACCGATGTTCTTCCATGTTGGCAGCAGAATGTTACCCAGAGTCTCTCATCTCACCCTTCTTTTTTATAGGCTTTTAGTTTGGATTCAAAGTCTATAGGTCTTGCTGTGTCACGCTGCCTCTGGGTTTAGATTGATCACCCATCAATTGCAGGCGTGACTTTCAGCCTTGGACCTGGCTTTGATCTTCCTTCTGTTGTTCTGTTGTCCTTTTCTTTTTAGGGTGGATGCTTCTTACTTTGTTTAGGGCTGTTGTCTAGGTCTTCAGCCGTTGGTATTTGAACTTTATCTCATCAGGACAGGCTGGGGCTGGAGGTTGATTCCATCATTCATACATACCTCATTCACACATCTAAACTAAACTAATAAGATTACAGCAGGGTTTGCAAAAATGAAGGTTGGAGGAAGCTTTTACAAAATGGAGTGAGTGTTTTAAAATGGGGTTTGAATTACAATATAGAACAGAAGTTACAGTATAGGCAAGTGTAGTGAATGGTGAACAGAAGTTACATTAATAAAGTGAACAATTGAAAACAATTTCATTTATCAGTTCTACAACAGCAAATATCATGTTAAAGTATAAGAGCGGTGCAAGAGCAAAATTAATTATGCACACTCATTGGTGCTCCCATTGAAATACATAACACACTCGTGTGTTCCTAAAATACAACAACTGAACAGTAGCGCTGAGGTTATATTTTCTGTATTTTAGAATTCTACAGCAGGAAAAGGGTTTGATGTTTCACCTACAGGAAAGACTTTTTTTTTCTTTGTAGATGTTTGTTTATGAATTCATAAATTTTGATTCTACTCTACTTATTTCAATCAAAACTCTCATTGAGCATATTGAGAGTTTGCCTGATGTTGAGTGCCGGATCAGTGTTCAAGTTTGAGACACTTTCCAGGAGAACCTTTGTCTTGTCTCCCCACACATTACTGCAGCAGATGGATGAGAACTTCCAAAGTGAAACTGTGACAAATGCCGAAATGGAAGTTTCCCTCCAATGTTTATTTCAAAGTGGCAACACTCCATTGTTCTTCACCTAAAATGCTTAAGTATATCACTTTCTGGCAGAAGATGATTATGGCATCAGAATATGAAAACTTAAATAAAGAATAAGAGTTGAATAAGAACATAAGAACGGCCGTACTGGGTCAGACCAAAGGTCCATCTAGCCCAGTATCTGTCTACCAACAATGGCCAATGCCAGGTGCCCCAGAGGTAGAGAAGCTAATAGGCAATGATCAAATGATCTCTCTCCTGCCATCTGTCTACATCCTCTGATGAACAGAGGCTAGGGACACCATTCTTTATCCTTCCTGGCTAATAGCCATTTATGGACTTAGCTACCATGAATTTATCCAGTTCCCTTTTAAACATTGTTATAGTCCCAGCCTTTACAACCTCCTCAGGTAAGGAGTTCCACAAGTTGACTGTGCGCTGTGTGAAGAAGAACTTCCTTTTATTTGTTTTAAACCTGCTACCTATTAATTTCATTTGGGGACCCCTAGTTCTTATATTATGGGAATAAGTAAATAACTTTTCCTTATCCACTTTCTCTACATCACTCATGATTTTATATACCTCTATCATATCCCCCCTTAGTCTCCTCTTTTCCAAGCTGAAGAGCCTAGCCTCTTTAATCTTTCCTTGTATGGGACCCTTTCCAAACCCCTAATCATTTTAGTTGCCCTTTTCTGAACCTTTTCTAGTGCTAGAATCTCTTTTTTGAGATGACGAGACCACATCTGTACACAGTATTCGAGATGTGGGCATACCATGGATTTATATAAGGGCAATAAGATATTTTCTGTCTTATTCTCAATCCCCTTTTTAATGATTCCTAACATTCTGTTCGCTTTTTTGACCACCTCTGCGCAATGTGTGGACATCTTCAGAGAATAATCCACGATGACACCAAGATTTTTTTCCTGACTCATTGTAGCTAAATTAGCCCCCATCATATTGTATGTATAGTTGGGGTTATTTTTTCCAATGTGCATTACTTTACATTTATCCACATTAAATTTCATTTGCCATTTTGTTGCCCAATCACTTAGTTTTGTGAGATCTTTTTGAAGATCTTCACAATCTGCTTTGGTCTTAACTATCTTGAATAATTTAGTATCATCTGTAAACTTGGCCACATCACTGTTTACCCCTTTCTCCAGATCATTTATGATTAAATTGAATAGGATTGGTCCTAGGACTGACCCCTGGGGAACACCACTAGTTACTCCTCTCCATTCCAAGAATTTACCATTAATGCCTACCCTTTGTTCCCTGTCTTTTAACCAGTTCTCAATCCATGAAAGGACCTTCCCTTTTATCCCATGACAGCTTAATTTATGTAAGAGCCTTTGGTGAGGGACCTTGTCAAAGGCTTTCTGGAAATTTAAGTACACTATATCCACTGGATCCCCCTTGTCCACATATTCGTTGACCCCTTCAAAGAACTCTAATAGATTAGTAAGACACGATTTCCCTTTACAGAAACCATGTTGACTATTGCTCAGCAGTTTATGTTTTTCTGTGTGTCTGACAATTTTATTCTTAACTATTGTTTTGACTAATTTGCGCAGTACCAACATTAGACTTACTGGTCTGTAATTGCCAGGATCACCTCTAGAGCCCTTTTTAAATATTGGTGTTACATTATCTGACTTCCAGTCATTGGGTACCGAAGCCGATTTAAAGGACAGGTTACAAACCTTAGTTAATAGTTCCGCAACTTCACTTTTGAGTTCTTTCAGAACTCTTGGGTGAATGCCATCTGGTCCTGGTGACTTGTTAATGTTGAGTTTATCAATTAATTCCAAAACCTCCTCTAGTGACACTTCAATCTGTGACAGTTCCTCAGATTTGTCACCTACAAAAGCCGGCTCAGGTTTGGGAATCTCTCCAACATCCTCAGCCGTGAAGACTGAAGCAAAGAATCCATTTAGTTTCTCTGCAATGACTTTATCATCTTTAAGTGCTCCTTTTGTATTTTGATCGTCAAGGGGCCCCACTGGTTGTTTAGCAGGCTTCCTGCTTCTGATATACTTAAACATTTTGTTATTACCTTTGGAGTTTTTGGCTAGCCATTCTTCAAACTCCTCTTTGGCTTTTCTTATTACACTCTTGCACTTAAGCTGGCAGTGTTTGTGCTCCTTTCTATTTGCCTCACTAGGATTTGACTTCCACTTTTTAAAAGACTTCTTTTTATTTCTCACTGCTTCTTTTACATAGTTGTTAAGCCACTGCTCTTTTTTAGTCCTTTTACTGTGTTTCTTAATTTGGGGTATACATTGAAGGTGGGCCTCTATTATGGTGTCTTAAAAAAGGGACCATGCAACTTGCAGGGATTTCACTTTAGTCACGATACCTTTTAACTTTTGTTTAACTAACCCCCTCATTTTTGTATAGTTCTCTATTTTGAAATTAAATGCCACAGTGTTGGGTTGTTGAGGTGTTCTTCCCCCCACAGGGATGTTGAATGCTATTGTATTATGGTCACTATTTCCAAACGGTTCTGCTATAGTTAGCTCTTGGACCAGCTCCTGCGCTCCACTCAGGATTAAATCTAGAGTTGCCTCTCCCCTTGTGGGTTCCCGTACCAGCTGCTCCATGAAATATTGAGAAATTTTATTTCTGCATTTCGTCCTGAAATGTTCCCAGTCAATATGGGGATAATTGAAATCCCCCACTATTATTGGGTTCTTAATTTTGATAGCCTCTCTAATTTCCCTTAGCATTTCATCATCACTATTACTGTCCTGGTCAGGTGGTCGATAATAGATCCCTAATGTTATATTTTTATTAGAGCATGAAATTTCTATCCATAGCGATTCTATGGAAGATGTGGATTCGCTTAAGATTTTTACTTCATTTGAATCTACATTTTCTTTCACATATAGTGCCACTCCTCCCCCTGCATGACCTGTTCTGTCCGTCCGATATATTTTGTACCCTGGAATTATTGTGTTCCATTGATTGTCCTCAGTCCACCAGGTTTCTGTGATGCCTATTATATCAATATCCTCCTTTATCACAAGGCACTCTAGTTCACCCATCTTATTATTTAGACTTCTAGCATTTGTGTACAAGCACTTTAAAAACTTATCCCTGTTTATTTGCCTGCCCTTATCTGATGTGCCAGATTCTTTTTTATGTGATTGTTTATCATCTGATCCAGCCCTTACATTATCCTCTTCCGTTCTCTGTTCCTGACTATAACCTGGAGATTCCCTATTATCAGACTCTCCCCTAAGAGAAGTCTGTGTCCGATCCACATGCTCCTCTGCAGCAGTCGGTTTTCCCCCATCTCCTAGTTTAAAAACTGCTCTACAACCTTTTTAATGTTTAGTGCCAGCAGTCTGGTTCCACTTTGGTTTAGGTGGAGCCCATCTCTCCTGTATAGGCTCCCCCTATCCCAAAAGTTCCCCCAGTTCCTAATGAACGTAAACTCCTTCTCTCTACACCATCGTTTCATCCACGCATTGAGACTCTGAAGTTCTGCCTGCCCACCTGGCCCTGTGCGTGAAACTGGGAGCATTTCAGAGAATGCCACCATAGAGGTCCTGGATTTCAGTCTGTTCCCTAGCAGCCTAAATTTGGCTTCCAGGACATCTCTCCTACCCTTCCCTATGTCATTGGTACCTACATGTACCACGACCACCGGCTCCTCCCCAGCACTACACATAAGTCTGTCTAGATGCCTCGAGAGATCCGCAACCTTCACACCAGGCAGGCAAGTCACCATACGGTTCTCCCGGTCATCACAAACCCAGCTATCTATGTTTCTAATGATTGAATCTCCCATTACTAACACCTGCCTTTTCCTAGCAACTGGCGTTCCCTCCCCCGGAGAGGTAATCTCAGTGCGAGAGGCAACCCCAGCACCATCTGGAAGGAGGGTCCCAACTATGGGAATGTTTCCCTCTGCTCCCATTGACTGCTCTGCTTCCCTGGGCCTTTCTTCCTCCTTAACAGCACAGAGGCTGTCTGAGCAGAGGTGGAACAATTCTACAGTGTCCCGGAAAGCCTCATCAACATACCTCTCTGCTTGATGTAGAATAAAACAGTTGTGACAGAAATGGTTTCTTAATAAGCAAAGGACAGACTGTGGCACACTCAAGCAATCTATAAATATCTGAAGGATTTAAACATTAACAAAGAAGAGCAATAATTTGGCACGATGTTGTACACTGGAAGCCATAATCAGGGTGAAATTTAAAACTATGAATAGTTTGGCTAAGGAGTGAGAAAACTTCACAATACGGAGAACTTGAATGTAAAATGGTCTCAAGAAGTAATGGAAGTGCTCTTCCAAGAGATATCTAACACCAAATTAAACAAAGCATTAGGGAATACACAAATCCTTCCTTCATAGAAACATTTCTGGACTGGCAGCAGGATGAATGAAATGATCACTTCCATCTCTAACTATTACATTTCACCTCAAAATCTCTTAAGTTTTCTGCCTGGAGAAAATACACTTCACTGCATCCATTTTCATTAGAGTAGTCATGTCCAAGGCCCAGCAGGCAGATTGACACACACTTCCTGTGATTGTATGATACACTCTCTGTCCATATACTCATTGTATAGCTTTGGTTGCAACCTGAGAGTTCTATTTAAGCTAGTATCACATACAGTACAGAGAGTGTGGCACAAACTGACCCCTCCTCCAGCCTTCCAGCCTGAAAGTTATTTCTCTCTAGCATTCCAGACTCCACAAATGAGGATGCACAAAGAACCTTCTAGTGCTTTTTGTATCTAAAACTGGTATTCCAGCAAATCATGAGGTTTATCACCTGTACTACACACTCTGTTCTCTGGAAAGAAAAAAATTAGAGTTGAATGTTTAATACTCATTCTCCTTTTTTGTATCTCAGTTTTGGATGAAAATAATTGCATCTCCATATAATACGGGGCACAAAGAATGGGAAGTTGGTTAAGGCTGAGACAAATCTACATATATAAAGAAAAACCTTACAAATAATTTTCTAACTCAGCAGTTCTGAAACTTTAGCAACTTGAGGACTCTCATTTTGATTTAAAATTTTTTGCAGACCCCCAAGCTGGCTTCTTTTTTTCCCCAAGGGTGCTCAACCCCCTCTCAGCCTAAGGCTCTGCCTCCACTCCACCCTGGCCCAAAGCACCTGACCGTGCTCCTCTATCTCCCTCCCAGTGCCTCCTTCACACCGCTGGACAGCTGTTCCATGGCATGAAAGTGACCCTGGGAGGAAGGGGGAGGAGTTGATCAGTGGGGCCAGTGGACCACTTGGAGTAGCCTCATGAACCCCCCAAGGGTCTGTGGACCCCAGTTTGATAACCACTGTTCTAACTCAGACTGTGTCAGACAAGGTAGAAATTTTTAGTCTCCAAAAAAGCCTCCTATAATGCCAGAGTGCCATTAATATCACTTAACGGTTTTCACTACTACTTAAATGGTAAAAGTGATAAAAAATATTGTCAAATACATACTCATGAATTGTGAGAAATGCTGTTATATATTTAACTCTCTGGCTGATGACATGATCCAAATGGACATAGTTATTTGAATTTTCTGTGACATTATCATTTCAACAAACTTATTATGTGATCCTTTGGCTGATGGAATCCTTGCTACCCTTAAAAATGCTTCACAACCCAGAGAACATGAATGTAAAATGGTCTCAAGAGGTAATGGAAGTTCTTTTCCAGGACATATCTAACACTAAACTGAACAAAGCATTACGGACCACTCTTGCTGCTTCAGGCCTGCAAAATCCTTCATTGCAATACAATCCTCCTCCACCTACTCCCTAGTCTTCAGAAAATAACTCTAGAAAGGCATCTCCATATTTCCCCCTCACCAGTGGTGGTGGCAAATTTTACCAGCCACCAAATGAAAGGCAGCCACTCAATGCTAAAAATCCTCCTTAATGCCACGTTAGGGGCTTTAAACTTTTATTTGCCTCTAAAACGGTTCCAAGTCCTTCCAAATTGTACCGGGCAGGGGGGGAGGGTCAGAGGATAAAAGGGGTGTGGGTCTCTGCTATAAAAATCCAACCAGGCCTTTAAAAAGGCTGCCTCTAAAACTAGGTGGTCCATCGTGACGTGTGAGAGGTGATGCCCCCCAATAACATGGCTAAGCGGTATGTGCTAACTACGTCTTTGAACTATCAGCACATATAAATTGCAAAGGGCAACACTTGGCAATTGTGGCCTATAAAGCCCCCTCAAATAATATGTAAAAAAAAGGTAATGCCAGGCTGCTTTTGTAATGTTAAATCATCACATCTGCTGAAAAGGGAAGGCATCGGAATATGACCTCACTAAAGCTCATGTGTTTACCAATACCTCTGAGTGTGTTTAAACGCCCCCCTACCCCAGGGTGATCCTTGATTTGCTGTTACACTGTCAGGCACAATTTTTTTTGGTGCATTGGCCCATGGTTATGCAAAGTATGGTTAAGATCTTTAATTATGTTGTGTTTAAATTTTCATAAATTACATCCAACGTTTTCCTGCCCTTAACGCACACCCTAAACCAACTAACTATATTCCAAACAAATGCCTCTTCCTTTACGGTGTTGCAGCACGTTTAATCTAAAAAAAGCCGCCGTTGTCACAGCCATCCAAAGGGGGCATCTATGCCAACAAAAAAATATGTTATGCTATGTTACTAATAAAGTTAAAAGCCACTACTGGCTAGTATACAATTGTTGCTACCTAATTATTTTGTTTGTGCTATATTGTTGTTAATGTAAAAAACCAACAGTAACCCTAGTCACTGTGTCAGAAAAAAATAAAATAAAAACCTAAGTGATAACCTCTCTCAAGAAAATGTTAATTCAGGGTCAAGGGGGGGACTGTCACAATCCAGTGGCCCCCTCCCTCGGGGGGGTCCCCTGGGGAAGCAGATCAGCATTGTATGTTGCTAACACTGTTGCAAACATCACAAGGCATTTTAGGAAGGGTTAAAGGGTTAAACGTGTAATTGTGAAGTGGAAGATTCCTTTGCAGGTTGTGAGAGGCTGAAGTGAAAGGAAGTGAGAAGAGAATGGGTTAACGTGACGCCTCTGCTCAGTTCGAAGATCAGACACTGGCTCCAGTCCAAGGTCACTGCATTCAAACAAACTCTATGCAGCCAAAAAGCCTACAGCTGTACCTGAATCTTACCCAACCCCAGCCAACTGTGAAAAAAAGAGAAGCAAGCTGAACCAGACAGCAGGCGATTGCAAAAAAAATAGGGAGACAGTGAAAGTCAGCGAGGGGAAAAAAATGTGTCATGTCCCTGAAGCTACTGTGTTTTGGGAACACGGAGGAGGCTACAAAAAGCTGGTTTGTACTGGTACAAAGAGCATGGGGTCCCCAAAAGACCTCAGAACTTAAAACCTTTCTAAGAGCAGAAGGAAATCAGAAATCAACAGCGGACCCTGGATGGCCTGTGCACAGGACAAAACTCTTGTCCACCCTTCCCCCTCTTCTTCCTCTTCTTCTTATATTACATCCAGGCTTGGCCAGCCTTGGGTTTTGCGTGTGTGAGTATGAAAGTGGGTTAGGGCAAAGGCACTAACGCTTTCTTCCTTCCTTTGAGTGACGTGGGGAGCCCCCACATTCACTGCTGTCGTTTCATTAATAAAGCTTTAAAACTTAAACCCTTGGTGTGCTTCTTCATCTCCTAATGATCCTGCTGCCTCAGCCTAACCACCTGAAGCCTCAGGCAGATTAGTAACAAAAATCTGTCACACTACCTTCAGTGAACATTATAAAGGTCTGTTATAAAAGAGGATGTTGTTCAGAAGGACAACTAAACAACATCCTCTTTACAACAGCCCTTAACATATCAGAAGTCTGTTATCAGGTTTCCCTCTCAGATTTCTTTCTTCATAGGTGAGTTTTTATTGCTCTCCTCTGGACTCTCTCCAGTTTTTCCACATCTTTCCTGAAATGTAGCACTCAGAACTGGACAATACTCCAGCTGAAGCCTCATCAGTGCAGAGTAGAGTGGGACCAGGGCTGGCTCCAGGCACCAGCTTATCAAGCAGGCGCTTGGGGTGGCCACTCCGGAGCTGGGCGGCACTTTCAAGTATTCTGAGGCAATTCGGCGGAGGGTCCCTCACTTCCGCTAGGAGCAAAGGACCTCCCACTGAATTGCAGCAGATTGCGATCGTGGCTTTTTTAATTTTTTTTTGGCTTCTTGGGGCAGCAAAACCCCTGGAGCTGGCCCTGAGTGGGACAATTACCTCTATGTTTTACATTTGATACTCCTGTTAATACACTTCAGAATGATATTAGCCTTTTCTGCAACAGCATCACATTGTTGATTCGTATTCTATTTATTATCCACTATAACCCCCAGATTCCTTTCAGCAGTACTACTGCATAGCCAGTTATTCCTCACTTTGTAGATGTGCATTTGATTTTTTCCTCCCTAAGTGAAGTACTTTGCACTCCTCTTTATTGAATTTCATCTTGTTGATTTCAAGCCAATTCTCTGATTTGTTAAGGTCATTTTGAATTCCAAACTTGTCCTCCAAAGAGCTTTCAACGCCTCCCAGCTTGGTGTCATCCACAACTTTTATATGCATACTCTCCACTTATTATCCAGTCATTAATGAATATATTGACTAGTACCAGTACCAGATCCAGGACTGACCCAGGTAGGACCCCCCACACTAAATACACCCCTCCAGTTTAACAGCAAACGATGGATAACTACCCTTTGCGTATGATCTTTCAGCCACTTGTGCACCCACATTACAGTAAATTCATTAACACAATATTCCCTTAGTTTGCTTATGAGAATCTCTTGTGGAACTGTCACAAAAGCCTTACTAAAAAATAAAAGATATAACACATCTAGTGCTTTCCCCCATATCCGCTAGGTGAGTAACTTAAAGAAGGAAATCAGGTTGGTTTGGCATGACTTATTCTTGACAGATCCATGTTAGCTGTTCCTCAGAACTCTATTATCCTCCAGGTTCTTTCAATTGATTGCTTAATAATTTGTTCAAATATCTTTCCTGGTATCAAAGTTAGGCTGACTAGTCTATAATTCCTGGTTCCCAATTTGTTCCCCTTTTAAAAGATAGGTATTGTGTTTGCCCTTCTCCAGTCCCCTGGAACCTCACCTGTTCTCCTTGAGTTCTTGAATATAATTGCTAATGGTTCCAAGATTGTTTCAGCTAGTTTCTTAAGTGCCCTAGGATGAATTTCATCAGGCTTTACTGACTTGAATATATCTAAATATTCTTTAACCTGTTCTTTCCCTGTTTTGGCTTGTATTCCTTTCCCCTTCTTGTTAATATTAATTGTGTGGAGTATCTGGTCACCATTAACCTTTCTAGTTGAGACTGAAGTAAAATAGGTATTAAACACCTCAGTCTTCTTGAAGTCATCCATATTAGCTCTCCTTCCCTGATTAGTGGACGAAGTATACTTTCCTTCATCGTTCTGCTGCTCCTAATGTATTTAAAGAATTATTTGTGTTACCTTTTATGTTTCTTGGTAGCTGTTCTCATTTTGTGCCTTAGCCTCTCTTAGGCTTTCAAGGCTTAGCCTTGTCCTTACATGCTTCTGCTATTCTTTTGTACTGCTCCTTGGCAATTTGTCAATTTTTCCACTTTTTGTATGATTTGTTTTTGATTTTTAGAGCATTAAAAAGCTCCTGTTTGATCCATATTGGCCTCTTCATATTCTTCTTTTCTTTCCTCTGCATTGGACTATCTTGCTATTGTGTCAATAATATTGTGTCCCTGAGAAACTGCCAGTTCTCCTGAACTCTGTCAATCCTTATATTTTCTTCCCATGGAACCTTGACTGCCATTTCTCTGGGTTTTTTTGTCTTCTTTTTTGAACACTGTCCTTATTCTGCTGCGCTCACTCCTTCCTTTCCTTAGAATCATGAAATCGCTCATTTCATGATTATGGTCACCCTAATTGCCTCCACCCTCAGATTTCCAACCCATTCCTTCCTCTTGGTCACAATCACATTTCACATGGCTGTCCCCCTCATTACTTCCTCCACTTTCTGAAACAAAAGGTTGTCCCCAACACATTCCAGGAACGTAGCTAATATTATGTTCTGATGTATTGCTTTTCAATAGCTGTCTGGGTAGTTCTCCATTTCTATCTACCAGGTCTTGTGTTATGGATATTTCTGTTATTTGTTCTAGAAATGCCTTGTCTACCTCCTCCTCCTGATTTGGTGGTCTATAGCAGATCCCTATTTTTCTCTTTTACCTTTACCCAGAAATTTATAACTGGTCTGCTTCACACTTCCACCTGGATCTCAGAACTGGTGTGTATGTTCTTTCTGTATATAATGCAACACCTCCATGCATCCTGGACAAGCCATATCACTCTATAGCTGTCAGGACTAGGCCATGGGTGGCCTGCGGGCACAGGTCACTTATCAAACTTTGGTCAGGAGACAGCAGACCAGTAGCAGAGTTGGGGACAAAGCAGGACCAGAAGCCACAGTCTAGGGTTCACAGCAAGGAAAAATCTGAAGCAGAAGCAAGCAGGCTGTCTCATCATTGCTCAGACAGCTCCCCATCCAGACTTCCTCATTTATATACCAGCATGAGCCAATCAGTGGACTGGGGGGCGGGGCACCACACAGGCCCTGCTGGGCAGTACATCCTGCAGTGTCTAACTTCACAAGCTGCTCAGCAGAGGCTTAGTCTAAGCCTCCAGTGGTGACGTGGAAGCATCAGCAACCCAGAATCCCCCCTCGTCTCAGGTTCCAGCCCTACAGGTTCTTACAATACCAATACTCCAATAATAGAATGTATCCCACCAAGTGTCTGTGATGCCAGTTAAGTAATAGTTTAGCGCATGTACTAGGACTGCCAGTTCTTCCTGTTTATTCCCCATGCTTTTGCATTTGTGTGGAGACATCTAAGATGTTGAGCATATTCCTCAACTAATTTTACTCTTGCTGCTCCTAGGACCCTATTACATTTTCCATGTCCCCACACAACATCTAGCCCTCTGTTAAAGTTGCCTTTTTCATGCTTACCTGTGGGCTTCTGTCACCTGCCCTCTTTGAACCTAGTTTAAAGCCCTTCTCTCTAGGTTGGCTATTCAGTGTGTGAAGATGCTTGTTGTGTATTTGGTTGTCATGGTTTTTGTTCCTATGGCAACTGAGTTAGATTATTAGGGGATAGCCCAGCCAGCTTCGGCAGGTTAGGCGAGCTCTGTATCTGTAAATAAATGGTAGTTTTGTTAGCTGTCTGCTGTCTTCTCTCAAGTGATTTCTTCCTAAACCGGCTGACCCCAAGGATATAACAATGCTTTTCTTTTTGGTCAGGTGGACCCCACCTCTTCCTAGCAGTCCTTCATCCCAGAACAGCATCCTATGGTCAAGGAAGCCCTCCTATGTGCAGCCCTCCCATGGACATTGCCCTCCTATGAGCAACCAGTAACATCATTTGAGCACTGGTCCCTGGATATTTTCCATTCTTGAATGCAGTGACATTTATGAAATGTCTAAAGCCTTCTATCTATCACAAGGTGTAAAATACAAAATGTTGGTCACAGACCTCTTTGGTCAACTATATACTGCCTTTTCTGTACAGAAAAATACATACTTTTTATTCTTAATTGGTTTTGCTAAAAAGTGAGAGAGGGTTTAGAATGTGAATTTGGGACTGAGCCAAAATAATTTGAAATCTATGAAAATGGACTTTGGATCAGTTCCATAGTTCTCAAGAAAATGAGGAAAGGAATCTGAGCAAAACATAATACATACAAAGGTGCTACATATACAACTCTATAAATGCTTTTCAGTCCTCCCTGGATCTCCACATCCTGTTCCATGCACTTCTTGTACTAAAAGTAATGCTGGTTTTGGGAAGTATACAAATGCTCTTCAGAA